>NC_047112.1:42867166-43175681 GCF_902500255.1 Thalassophryne amazonica | reverse complement strand
CATTTTAGCAAGGATTCCTTTGGGACAGCTTTGTTTTGGAGCCAGCCTCAAATGGCCAGTCAAGGAACTACAAGAAATCTATAATATACAATCAAAGCTTACCAGTTGGCATGTACCTGTAATGTCCTAAGTGAACTGAATTACACAATGCTGCTAAGCTGCTGCTGTGTCAAACAATCACATCTTGTGCTTACAGGTGCCAGACAACCAGCTATAGCTACATGTAATTGGAAGATATAAGAGCCTAAGTTCACAAATGAGATTGTGTATAAGGTGCAACAGGAAAAACGTATGATTTTAGGTTTACAAATGTTTTGGGCCATTTGTCAAAAAATGGTAGCAGATTTAAAAGAAGTACTTTTGCCGAAGTTAATTTGTTCACTGAAAAGGTGCTCTGCTAATGAAGAAGCTAGCTTCACTTATCAGCGGTTAGCAAATGAGTGGACCTGTGCCCACCACTGGCATTTACCACACTCATCATACTTGTTAGCTGTTTTCAACTCTACACTAGCAAAATGTTGTCAATGTCAATCACATAGAAGGAATAAAGAAGTTAACATCGCAACATGAATTTGGGCAGAGGTTGGAAGCTGAACCCATTTGTGCGTTTACACATAACAACAAGTCACGAATGCCATGAAGTATACATTCTTGGCCGCTGATCACGAATGTGATGATTCGGGGCAGTCCTCAGGAACTGCTGCAACCTGTTACCATGCGTTACAATTAATGGGACGTGTTGCTGAAGAAATATCAGGAACCGCAGTCACGTTTCCGTGTTGTTGTGCGCTATCATGCGTAACAGCGCATCATTAAGTTCTGTCACGTTGTGAATGAGGCGAACTGTCTCCACACACACACACCCATATTCATCCAACCGTCAGTTGCTGAACAATACAGATTGCTCCAGTTTGTTCCTCAAAATCCACAGCAGAAGAACTTTGTGACTGCATGCTTAATTGGGCTCTGTGCCATGGAGTGGTGCAGAGAAGAGGAGGAGACAGAGAGAGCCAAATGTGTGGCTCTACACAGCTCTCGTCTCGCTCATTTTCCCAAACATCAGGCACAGCAGCAGCAGGGGGAACACCTGCAGGAGTGCGCTGAGGAGCATTGGAATGAAACTTTTAGCCTACTTGGCATCACTGTCCTCCTTCAGCATACTGCAGCAATGAAACTGAATGCGGTGCAGCAAGGTTTAATTGTGCGCACATCAGAAAAGAATGCTGTCATGCTCTATTAAGGATCAACACTAATCAAGATGGATCAAAATGCTCAGTAGCGACCTCCACGACATGAGGCGAAATGAGGGTGGTGTGTGACATTCGTGGAAGATTTTTTTGACAGCCAAAAACACAAAATATCACGCACCAACACTCACTATTAAGAAACCTATTCAGATGTGTTAAGTCACATTAAGAATGCCAAGAATGACACAAATATGACATTCGTAACGCGTCTTGCCTATGTGTAAAGCATTACTCTTGCCAAACAGTATAAAATAATGATAGAAAGCAGAAGGCAGAACTACTGTACATTTAGCAGAAGCTAATTGGTTCACTGATAGTTTTCATAGTTATCTGAAAAGCTAATCCTCTAATGAAAAACTTAGCTTTACTAGCTGGCAGTTAGCAAATTAGTGGAACTGCACCTACCACGGACAATTACCATACTCATACTCGTTAGCTGCTTTCAACTCCATGCTAGCAATACTTGTCAGTTGCAACACTGAGAGAGAAAACTGAAGTTAAAATCACCAGCATAATTAGAAGAAAGAAAGGGTTGAAAGATTGTGTCTGCTTGTGTTACTCTTGCCAAACAACAGAAAACAATGCAGAACTACATTTTGCACAAGCTAACTGGTCCACTAGCGGTTTTCAAAGTTAGCTGTAAAGTTATTCCACAAATGAAAAGTTAGCTTCACAAATTAGTCAATCGCAAATTAGTGGAACTGTGCCCACCACTGACTATTACCATACTCATAACTGTTTGCTATACTTTCAACTCTACAAAAGCAAACCTTTGTCAATGTCAGATTTAGGAGAGAAGGGAGAAAAGATAGCATCAGAACATGATTTTGGGGAGAGAACGGGTTGAAAGCTGTGTCTGTTGTGTTACTCTTGCCAAACAACATGAAAATAATGATGCAATTACTTAAAAGCTGCACCGCAGTGGCCCCATCCATCTCCCAAAGTGCACAGCTGTGTCCATTTGTGCGTTTGTGTTTGTGTGTGGCCGCTCGCTCGTATGCGTTCTCGTCTGAATTTATCATGTCACATAAGTCATACTTTCCAAACTCTTCGGGGGTCTTTTTAAGATCACGCCACGCACACACTGATCTCTGCTTCAGAGTTCAACAGTTCACATAGTCACCTTGTGAACTATCCTTCACCCTCTGTTAGACATCAGCACTCCTCCACTCTCCAGAGCAAAAGAAGGATTTAAATGAAATAATAAATATCCGCAGTATGGCTCCCACCGGCACACTGGGCCACTCTCACCCCTCTCAGGACCTTCCAAACCAGGCAGGAAGAGCTGGTGGAGGTGAGAAGGTGGGACTAAGAAGGAGGGCTGCATGCTGTTCAGGATGCCTGGAACAGGCTGGGGACAATCTGACGGTTTCCCCCGGACCAACAGTGGATGGCCGGCCGCCTCAACAATGGTCATCAGGAAAACCAGCGCCTTAGCTGAGCTGGCCTCAGCTGAGCCAAGCCAGCCAGCTGGTGCAGTCTGGACAAAGGAGGTCAGACGGGAGATAGAGATAAATGTGAGGGGAAAGGGAGCATATGCTGTACGATCACAAGAAATAGTCATTTCTGCAACACACACCTCAGCGTCGCCCAGAGTTTTCCAGTAAGCACAGAGAATATACAAGATGGGCACTTGGAGACTGGATACCCCCACCAAAGCTGAATAATGCTGAAATGTTTTTTTTTTTACAATTAAGATTTTGTAAAAGATAAAATGCAAAACATTGTATTATTTAAGTTGTATATTAGCACCATGAGCATTATTTAGCAGATTTTGATAGATTGGCGGGCAGCGCAGTGCTTCACTATTTGGACAGTGACACCATTTTTGTAATATTGTTTCTGTACACAGGGCAGCACAGTGGATTCGTGGTTAGCACTGTTGCCTAACAGCAAGAAGGTCATGGGATCGATTCCCAGCTGTGACCTTTCTGTGTGGAGTTTGCATGTTCTCCCCGTGTTTGCGTGGGTTCCCCCGGGTGCTCTAGCTTCCTCCCTCGTTCAAGGATATGCAGGTTAGGTGGATTGGAAATGTTAAATTGTCCGTAGGCGTGCATGTGGGCGTTAATGTGTGTGTTTGTCTATATGTGGCCCTGCGACAGACTGGTGTCCTGTCCGAGGTGTACCCGCCTCACACCCTATGACTGCTGGGATAGGCTCTAGCCCCCCGTGACCCTTAATTGGAGTAAGCAGTTGAAGGTGAGTGAGTGAGGGAGTGAGTGAGTGAGTGAGTGAGTGAGTGAGTGAGTGAGTGAGTGAGTGAGTGAGTGAGTGAGTGAGTGAGTGATAGCTTGGTGATGTTAGCTTTGTTGATGATGCCATGGTTACTGCCTGAGGCAATTTGCTGGTGATAGTTTTTATACCCACATCCAATCCAACCATTAAATTATATGCCTGAATCAAACTCTCGAAACAAGTTGCAGAGCTTGTTAGCCTTAGGTAGCTCAGTAACTGCTAGATAGGTGTGCATGTTCAGTCTTGCTCCACCCCTTTCCCCAATTATGCATAGACTGGCATTCAGGTGTAGCACTGCCTGTATGACGACGTCTAGATCCTCTTGATTTGATCATCAAACCCAGTCTTCAGAAAACCTGTGAGTGATATCACAGAGGGTTTGCCCAGTGTGTGTGTGTGTGTATCAGAGGTGTCAAGTAACGAAGTACAAATACTTCATACTGTACTTAAGTACACTTTTTAGGTATCTATACTTTACTCCATTACTATTTTTCTGGCCTACTTCTGACTTCTACTCATTACATTTTCACACAAGTATCTGTACTTGCTATTCCTTATATTTTTAAAACAAACAGCCTCATTACTCTTGGCTTCAGTATAATGTTATATATACGTATATATATATTTCACGTCATGTGCGCCTGTAATCAACTTTTCTGTAGCACGGCTTTGCTTTGAACCGTGAACCAATCGAAGCAGTGGTTCGCAGATTGAATCTTCGACCTATTGCTTTGTTTATTCTTTCTTTCTTTCGCTTAATTTTCCCCCGCTAAAACCCTAAAGAGCATACTTCGGTGAGTATTATTTACCTTTTCTATGTTAAACCGACCTGTTATGGTCTTCTGAAACAGTTGATAGATGTATTTTATAACTTAAAAACGGGAGCGCCGCTGACGCGTTAGCATGTCTATGGCATTTTCAATGTTAAAAGTTAGCATTTAGCAATTGCAGCAGTCATCAGGTTCGGGTGCATTTGTTTTCAAATTGTAATATTTCTTAAATTTATTTTTGTTTATATATTAATAATCTAATGATTATTATATAAAATCTTAGAGAAAGAGGCAAAAAGAACCTGAATAGAAACACAACAGAAAATATAAAAGCAACTAACAATGAACATACATAAATAAATAAGTGTTCCTGTGAAACACCTAGTGACTCTTACACCTCCACTTCATCCCTGTCTTATTTAATGACAGTTTGTTTTGGTCGAACCATATTTTCAATTTGTTAATTTCTTCAGTGATTTTCTCCAGAATTATCTGCCAAACTAGAAAACCGCTGCATCCTAGTAAGAGCAGAATACTACTGGAATGAATTTGAATAAGGAAAGTTGTGTGTTTTTTTTTGTTTGTTTGTTTTTCCTTCACTAAATGGATGCTGCACTCACTGCAGTTTATTGTCTGGAATAGTCCCAGATTGCATTTCAGAGCTTCTAGAATTGAAACATTTTCGTGCAGGTGGTGTTGGGGGGTAATTTTGGGTTTTGGGTCTTGGGCCACATGTAGAACGAATCAGTTTTTAAATTAAGCTTTCAATTCATATAGTGGCATCTACCTTTTTTTTTTTTTTTTTTTAAAGTTACTTTATACTTTTATTCTTCAAGTAGGTTTTGGAGCACATACTTTTTCACTTTTACTTGAGTAAAGAGGTCAAGTTGATACTTCAACTTTTACCAGAGTGTTTTTAAACTGCAGTATCTATACTTCTATTATATATATATATATATATATATATATGTGTGTGTGTGTGTGAAGCCCGTAAAATTTTCACCGAAAGCCAGATAAAGTTTTCGAATATTTGCCAGGTGCCAGTCTGTAACAGCTTTCTGAAAAAATTCTGATGGAAGAAAAGTCCTTTTCATTCCGCCATTTCCAGACAATGAAAATCCGACGAGGGGGCGGGACCACTCCTTCCCAAGGCGTGCTCACAGGCGAATGACATAACCGACAGGCGTGGAAAAACTCACGCATGCGCACGAGGGTTCAAGCATGTCTGACGTAAAAACATATGAATGAAATCCATATAGTTTTTGAAAAAAATAAAAAGGACCGTTACTTTATTGACAGACCTCGTATAATATATAATATATATATATATATATATATAGATATATATATATATATATATATATATATATATATATATATATATATATATATGCAGTGTATGGTTTACTGTCTTACCTGCACTTCCTGTATGCTGACTTTCATGTCCGTTTCTCAATGTTTTATGTAAATATCAAGCTCCTTGCACCATTATTTTGTTGCATTTCAGTTCTGTAGCCTACATCAGCAGTAAATTCACCCATTCATCTTATTTGGTGTGCAGCTGAGAGTTGAGATGTTGAGAGCTGGGAGGGCTACATGTCAAAAAGACTCTGTGTCATTAGGTTGCCCACAGTTCCAGAGCTGCTCTGCATCGGCCTGAAACTACACAGACATAAAACAGCACAAAAGCACAGACTAGCTTTTGACAAACCAGCAAGTTTAAAACCACCCTGACATGAATGGACTGTGTATTTAAGTGGATCTGAACACACATCAGGTTCTGCAGAACTTTCACTTGGTGATTATCTGTCATGTGATACATGTGACTGACAGGCTTCAATGCACATAGACAACTGTGTGTTCCACTAGTAGAACGCATCATAGTTATTCGCCAATTTGCTAAAACACCATTAATGTAGCAAGTATTAACTTTCTGAAATAGATATACTCTGATATCTGTGTCTGTTTTTGGTCTACCTGTTACACATGGAGACATTTTTCGTAAGGAAACAAGGTCAAACTAAAGTTTACAGTGAACATTTTTTTTACAAAAAATCATTATTCTGTGCCGCATCTGTGCTGGAACAGCAGTCTGTCAAACACCAAGGTTTGAAATTCACAAATTCAGATGCAGGTGATTTACTTTTGACCTTGATAAATCTTGTTGCATGTACAAACCACACCTATTTACATGTTTGCGCCCACAATTTTGCGCACTCAGGGTGACAAACTTCAGATTGCATTTTCATGAAGGCAAAGGTGCAAATGGACATATGCACATTTTGCGCATATGACAAAATGCAATCCTTGTTGTGGACTGTTTGTAACTTGACATACACGCGTATTTGTGAGTGCCATGGTGTTGCGCACATTTTTACACATGCAGTCCTTTTGTAAATCAGGCCCAAAATGTACGGGAAAGGTGCACCAATGTGTCCTGTAAATTCTCCTTTAGCATAGATAATACATGACCATCCTTTACAAAAAGAAAAGAATCTGTGCTGCCACAATTCCTTTGTGGCAGCACTAATTAAAGTGGCTCACCATGCACAAGCTCAACATTTAAACCTGCAAAAGTGGAACTATCGAAATGAAGAAACATGTCTGAAACAGGCTGCAGACATTATGAAAGTTACTGTTACTTATTAATCTAAGCATATATTATGATTGCATGAATTAATTCTTCATTTGAGGGGTGTTGAATTGCTAGCCTTTAATACCTTCATTAGTTCATTTACATCAGTAAAAGCCAGAATGAAACTGGATTATCTCTTTAATAGGATGAGAATACAGATGGATCAGGCTGTGAGTAAGCAGCCAATGTTAACTTTTTATTTCAGAGCCAAGATTGGCAAAAAAGTGGTATTTTTAAGCAATATGTCCACGATACAGCCAGTATGTGTGGTAAGAACGCACAGGGCAAAGAAGCATATTTTACATTCCATCTTTGCAATATGTAGTTTCACGATGGTAGACTCACTTCAAAATATCTGTGGCCACATAACTATGTAGTGTAGGTTAAGTACTGTCAGATTCTCTGAGCATAGCAACAGTTTTTTGTTTTTTTGTTTTTTTTTTTTCCTTCCTAAATTCATATGAATTTCCCTTCACATCTTTCTTTGACCTTGCAGTATTCTCCCAGGAAGGTAACTTTTTTGACAATTGAAATGAGCTCCAAAATCCACATCCCTAATCTGAATCAACACTAGGCCCATTGCAACAAGGCAAGCAAACCAGGCAATTGCCTGGTGCCCAACCTGGCCTGGGGCCCCCAGACAAAGACTATGAACTGTATGCAACAACAAACTGTGTGTGGGCCTCCAAGTATATTTTGCTTGAGGCCCTCAAATGCCCTGCAACAGCCCTGATTAACACTAAAGTCAAAGTGTTGTTACATTTGATAAAACTGCTAGTTCCATGGTAAATTTTGAAAACATTTGAAACATTTATTGTCCTAAAAAAAGAAAAAGAAAAAAAAAAGCCCTATTTCACTTTGTGAACAAAGTTTTAACAGTAATCCAAAATCCACATCCAGATCTCGCTCAGTGTCATGGTAATATTTTGAAAACCATTTTAAATTTTTATTTTGTTAAAAACAAATAACTTTGTGAAAACTGTTTTAACAATGATCCAGAATCCACATCCAGATTACAATCACCAAAATACACAAGTTAATTCACAGTATTGTGGAACAAAGGATTTCCTTTAAAAATAAGATATTACATATTACAGCTACTGTATGTCCCGGCACATACAACCCAATAGTGTTTCTTAAAGCCAGAAAGTTGCCATTTGAAATGACTTTAGTTTTGTGTCATGTCTGTGATCTGCTTTTTTCCTACAAAATTAAACAACTGAATGAACATCCTCCGAGGCCGGTGATTCCATAATTTTTGCCAGGGGTTGTAGTCACCTTGTCTTAAATCCTTATGTGTGCCGCTCCACCTTGAAGCTGTGGAACTGAAGGTGCAACACACAAAAGTTGCACTGCACACATTTTCTCCAATCACATCTACAAAAATTTGTAGAGTAGCCTAGGTGTCTTGGTGGTTTCCCTCACTAGTGTCCTTCTTATATGGTCATACACTCAACAAAAATATAAACGCAACACTTTTGGTTTTGCTCCCATTTGTATGAGATGAACTCAAAGATCTAAAAACGTTTTCCACATACACAATATCACCATTTCCCTCAAATATTGTTCACAAACCAATCTAAATCTGTGATAGTGAGCACTTCTCCTTTGCTGAGATAATCCATCCCACCTCACAGGTGTGCCATACCAAGATGCTGATTAGACACCATGATAGTGCACAGGTGTGCCTTAAAACTGTCCACAATAAAAGGCCACTCTGAAAGGTGCAGTTTTGTTTTATTTGGTGGGGGGGATACCAGTCAGTATCTGGTGTGACCACCATTTGTCTCATGCAGTGCAACACATCTCCTTCGCATAGAGTTGATCAGGTTGTCAATTGTGGCCTATGGAATGTTGGTCCACTCCTCTTCAATGGCTGTGCGAAGTTGCTGGATATTGGCAGGAACTGGTACACGCTGTCGTATACGCCGGTCCAGACCATCCCAAACATGCTCAGTGGGTGACATGTCCGGTGAGTATGCCGGCCATGCAAGAACTGGGACATTTTCAGCTTCCAAGAATTGTGTACAGATCCTTGCACATGGGGCCGTGCATTATCCTGCTGCAACATGAGGTGATGTTCTTGGATGTATGGCACAACAATGGGCCTCAGGATCTCGTCACGGTATCTCTGTGCATTCAAAATGCCATCAATAAAATGCACCTGTGTTCTTCGTCCATAACAGATGCCTGCCCATACCATAACCCCACCGCCACCATGGGCCACTCGATCCACAACACTGACATCAGAAAACCGCTCACCCACACGACGCCACACACGCTGTCTGCCATCTGCCCTGAACAGTGTGAACCGGGATTCATCCGTGAAGAGAACACCTCTCCAATGTGCCAAATGCCAGCGAATGTGAGCATTTGCCCACTCAAGTCGGTTACGACGACGAACTGGAGTCAGGTCGAGACCCTGATGAGGACGACAAGCATGCAGATGAGCTTCCCTGAGACAGTTTCTGACAGTTTGTGCAGAAATTCTTTGGTTATGCAAACCGATTGTTTCAGGAGCTGTCCGAGTGGCTGGTCTCAAGACGATCTTGGAGGTGAACATGCTGGATGTGGAGGTCCTGGGCTGGTGTGGTTACATGTGGTCTGCGGTTGTGAGGCTGGTTGGATGTACTGCCAAATTATCTGAAATGCCTTTGGAGACGGCTTATGGTAGAGAAATGAACATTCAATACACGAGCAACAGCTCTGGTTGACATACCTGCTGTCAGCATGCCAATTGCACGCTCCCTCAAATCTTGCGACATCTGTGGCATTGTGCTGTGTGATAAAACTGCACCTTTCAAAGTGGCCTTTTATTGTGGGCAGTCTAAGGCACACCTGTGCACTAATCATGGTGTCTAATCAGCATCTTGATATGGCACACCTGTGAGGTGGGATGGATTATCTCAGCAAAGGAGAAATGCTCACTAACACAGATTTAGACTGGTTTGTGAACAATATTTGAGGGAAATGGTGATATTGTGTATGTGGAAAAAGTTTAGATTCCTGAGTTCATCTCATACAAAATGGGAGCAAAAACCAAAACTGTTGCATTTATATTTTTGGTTGAGTGTATATTTACCATACTGTTTGTATTAACATAAGGATTGGACATGTTCATGTATCCAACCTCCAACTTGTCTCAAGAAAACTGGATGTACAAGTGATGATTTGCTGTAAATTCATCAAAGGATGCCAATAACTGTGTCATGTGCACATTTTATGTCTGTACTTTTATTTTCCAAAATGAAAACATTTTCCCGTTGTTCAATAACTGAATATTTTGTTAAATATTCTTTCTACAAAACTGATAAATTTGTGTTTATTTCTGAATCTCTTTTAAATTCTGTACTTACAATTCAAGGATGCCAAGAATTCTGACCAGGGCTGTGTGTTGATCACTGTTTTTGATGCTCTAGTAGTGTGTCCTTGACCTCAAACAGGACACCATAGGAGTGACAGATGCTGCGGTGTGTGAAAACACGGCGTGGGCAAGCCCCCGCTCTCTGAGGGCCGGAGTTCAGAGCTGCAATAACAGCAGAGGACGGTGGGATCGCGTGAAAAACTGCAGCTGTGGTCGGACTGTGTGAAAAACGGAGGACACAAATTATTAAAGGATGTGTGCTGGTTTGAAAGCTGTGAGCACATTTTTATGCATGGACTTGCTCATAGTCACAGGCGTGTACATGTGTGTGTATACACTGCATTTGGAGGAGTGGTGCAAGAGTCAAGGTTAGTGACAAGCTGGACATAGATAACTGTAATCGTGCCGCACAGCCAAATGTAATTCTGGAGGTTGATGGAATAGGAAGGCAGGAGACTCTTACCAGATGAGTAAAAGTGCTTGGAAATATGTAATTTCATAAACATCTTGTATACACGTGCATGTGCAGAAAATCTTCCCAAGTGCACTATTCAGTACATCTATCTCTCAGTTTTCCATCATTTATCCAGGACCACATTGCAGACTAAGAACATTTATTTCCTTCTCCAGCATCCATTTCTTTTCTTTTTTCATGATGACCGTGCAGAAATACTGCAAAGATGGTGGTGGCAAAGATGTTGGTTACTCCTCAGACAGATTTAGTGATAGAGTTTGGTGCCAATTTTTCCCAGACATCAGCACATATGTGTCCTGAGTGTAACTCTGCATGCTGCGATATTAAACGTCAATTTAATTCATAGAAGTCTGGAACATAAAGGAGAATTTTTGAAAGCTTAGGGTTGGCCACATTGCACTCGGTTACAATTGGTCTTGTGAAAATTTAACTCATCTCCACATCCAATATTCATGCCAGGCATGGAAAGAATTAGCATGAGACAGTAAGAGGTGAGGATGGAGTGTACACTGAGCTCCTCTGGAAGTACCTCTAGTTTATAGTGCATCCGGAGAGTATGACAGTGCTTCACTTTTCCAGATTTTGTTATGTTACAGCCTTATTCCAAAATGGATTGAAATTCTTTGTTTTTCCTCAATGTTCTACACACAATACCCCATAATGACAATATGAAAAAAGGTTTTTTGAGGTTTTTGTAAATTTACAAAAAATAAAAACACTAAGAAATCACATATACCTAAGTATTTACAGCCTTTGGCATGAAGCTCAAAACTGAGCTCAGGTGCATCCTGTTTCCACCAGTCATCCTTGAAATGTTTCTACAGCTTAATTGGAGGCCACCTGGGGTAAATTCAGTTGATTGGACATGATTTGGAAAGGCACACACCTGTCTACATATAATGTCCCACAGTTGACAGTACATGTCAGAGGACAAACCAAAGGAATTGTCTGTAGACCTCTGAGACAGGATTGTCTCAAGGCACAAATTTGGGGAAGGGTACGGAAACATTTCTGCTACTCTGAAGGTCTCAATGAGCATATTGGCCTCCATCGTCCGTAAATGGAAGATGCTCAGATCGACCAGGGACTCTTCCTAGCAGTGGCCACCCGTCTAAACTGAGAGATCAGGGGAGAACGGCCTTAGTCAGGGAGGTGACCAAGAACCCGATGGTCACTCTGTCAGAGCTCCAGCATCCACTGTGGGAGATAAGAGAACCTTCCAGAGGGACCAATCTGCAGGAATCCACCAATCAGGCCTGTATGGTAGAGCAGCCAGACTGAAGCCACTCCTTAGTAAAAGGCACATGGCAACCCGCCTGGAGTTTGCCAAAAAGCACCTGAAGGGCTCTCAGTCCATGAGAAAGAAACTTCTCTGGTCTGATGTGACAAAGATTGAATGCTTTAGTGTCAATACCAGGCATCATGTTTGGATCTAACCAGGCACCATCCCTACAGTGAAGCATGGTGGTGGCAGCATCATGCTGTGGGGAGGTTTTTCAGCAGGCAGGAACTGGGAGACTAGTCAGGATTGAGGGAAAGATGAATGCAGCAATGTACAGAGACATCCTGATGAAAATCTGCTCCAGAGTGCTCTTGACCTCAGACTGGAGTGACGGTTCATCTTTCAGCAGGACAGTGACCCTAAGCACACAGCCAAGATATCAGAGTGGCTTTAGGACAACTCTGTGAATGTCCTTGAGTGGCCCAGCTAGAGTCCAGACCTGAATCTGATTGAACATCTGAGACATCTGAAAATGGCTGTGCACCAAAAGATGCACCAAAATTGTGGCATCATATTCAAGAAGATTTGAGGCTATAATTGCTGCCAAAGGTGCGTCAACGAAATATTGAGCAAAGGGTGTGAATGCTTATGTAGATGTGACTTCTTTTTTTTTTTTTTTATAAATTTGCAAATATTTAAAAAAATTCATGTTGTTATTATGGGGTGTTGTGAGTAGAATTTGAGGGGGGGAAATTATTTATTCTGTTTTGGAATAAGGCTGTAACGTAACAAATTGTGGAAAAAAGTGAAATGATTTCCAGATGCACCATACACTGGGCTTTCAAGGGCCATCATGAGCCAAGCCCAGGTGGGGATGAGGTGGCTAGGAATGCACGAGTTCCAGACTTTTGCCAAGGGGTGTGACTACAAGAAAGAACTCACCGCCAAACACTTCGAGGTAAGATGTGCTTGTGGAAATCATCCAAGGAGCACCGAGTTATAAATCAACCTGTTGCAAAAGTCATCTTAGAGCTGCCGAATTTTATCTTAGCGGCTTCACACTCGGCTGCAAAGAGTCTAAGCGCTGAAGTTCACATTCTAAAGGAACTGTCAAAATGACATGATCAGTGCAAAGCTGCGCTCTCCAGAGCGCTCTGAAAACCTCAGCTGTGCTTTGACATTCTGTCCATGAAACTCACAAACAGAATCCATTATCAGGCATTCAGCACAACATACTTGATGTTTTGTTAAGGATACAGATGCTGTTCTCCTGGCAGTCGCACAAGGATACTCACTGTACATTACTTCAAATACTGTGAAATAAATTACATCCAGAAGTGGAGCGAGTTAAAAAAATCTGTTTTTCAGGGTGAGATTGGAATGAATTTTTAAAAGGAAGGCACAATGAAAGAGCTAAAAACGTGGCAACTGCATGAAATAGTCAATCACGTCCTGATCTGAATCCAACTCCAACTGGTTTCCAAAACAGATGCCATAAACCAAATATCTATTTCACGTCCAGATTCAACATCATCAAATGCATGAACATTAAAATCCCTGTTAAACTCCTGCTACAGTGTTCCAATTCATTTGCAAGGCAACTGTTGATCTCACCCCCACCCCTCCCTCTGACATTCCACAGTTAGTTGTCTGAAAATATTTTTGATACCGAAAGTAACAAGATCAGATTTGTGAACACTGCTGGCAAATACTGATTTCCTCCCAGCGATCGCTGTGTGTGTCTCTTGTCTTACAGTATTACAGAGTTATCCAGGGACGAGCTTCGAGGCGGCGCTTTTCTAAACAGCCTGTCCGCAGGGGGAGTTCTTTGTTTTACTGTACCAGCAGGTGGGTTGATGGGAGTCAACCAGGGTCACGTTCGGCTGAGCCTTCATAGCGGTGCTTTGACAGAGGGGCGAGGGACAGATTGCTGGTTCAGTAAAGGCTTTGAGCACCAGACTTTGGGAGTTGTATACCCTTTATAGAAGACAACTTAAATGAACCACGGTTAAGTTGTTTGTGTTACTGGTTTACAGGAATAGTGTGTCATTATGTTTTTTGAGCCTCAACCTCCTGTCAATACAATTAAATAAATGCAGAAATGTAAAATCTTGCAGTTCTTTGGCCACATGTGACTGTCTGCAAAAAGGAGTCACTTCCCATAGACCCCCATGTTAAAATGTCCAATGCATTGGAGAAATAAACCTTTACAGCCCTGGTATAAAAATGCTTTTGGTCTCCATAGCTTGTGTCCTCATTCACGACAACTGACTTGTGAATTTTATATAACTTATCAGTTTAAGACATTTTGTATAAAATTTTGAATAATTAGCGGAGTCACTTTGAGTGAGACATAGTGTGCCCCTGAGCTGAGACCAGAGCCCCGTTAGCAGAGACAGCCAGTAGTGGGTCACTGTATTCGTCCTTTGAGTATATAATTACAAATATCTGAGATAATGTGGCTTGTTGTGCCTTTAATAGTACGAAAGGATCATCTAAGAAGTCTGGACTGCAGTATTTCTGTCATTTGAAATTTACATGGTACTTAATGTCTATGTTAACACTGTTAGCAGGTATTAGTAGCTTTGTGATGTTGGGGACCACTGTTACTCCTCAGTTACTAAGGGAATAATGCTAACACCCAAGTAACCTTTGATGAAAAGCCCCACCCAGTCTATAATAATATGCATGAATACAACAAACGAAAGAAGGCAAGCATGTTAGCTTTAGCTTGTTCAGTAACAATGAGATGGGAATGTGTTTGGGCTTCATTTGAACTCAATGTGCTATAGATGGGGTTCTAAGCAAGTCTAACATTTCCTAGAACTTGCTCTACAAAAAAAAAAAAAAAGGATAAAACTGTCACAGGTGGGACAAAGTAGTCTCATGATAACTCCACCAGAAGACTGATATTTGTCATTAACAAACCTGAGCTACTCGTTATTGTCTGGACAGGGTTTCATTATTGCTGTAGTACATGTGGGGTGAGTGTTTTAGTGTGAGCAAAAAGACTAAAGAGTTTTGATCTGATTTGGATCATAGTTAGTGAAATAATTAAGGGCCAGCCAAGAAAATTATTTGATTTTGAGTAATATCAGTTCAAAGTCAAGGTCACAGGCCAAGATCAAAATTTTGGCTCAATGTTGAGATATAGGAGATAGTTCAACAGTTTTTACCAGTGTCATGTGTTAGTTTCTCCACCAGATGGCGGCCCCAGTTTTATTTCACACCTGGATCAGACGAGTGACTGATTTCTGATAGGCTACTTAAACCCGGACTTTCTGTTAATTGCGGGATTCTTCCAAGAGCCAGGCCAGATGCTTCCATGTTGCATGTACTTTGCTGTCTGTTGCCTTGCTTTTCTTGTTTTGCCTAGCCAGCTTCCGAAGCCTCGTCTATGATCCAGACAGATACCGGGAGGACCAAACCTGTGACCTTGACCGCGTCTTCCAGCTGTGTGCTCAAGACGCTGAAGCTTTCTGCAGCTTAAGCTCAGGCAACGCGAACTAGAGTGAACTGTCATTTCCTGATGTTCCAGATGATTTCAGTACAGCTTCCGAGCAGACCTGGACCCTCGCACTAACTACTTGCACCACAATGTCACTTTCGTAACTCCTTGGCTCCCGGTGTGGAGCACGTCTCGACTAAACGCCAGTTAAGTTCTCCTTTGTCTCAGTGAGATCCCATTCTCACCGACCTGTTTGTGACTGTGCTATGATAAAGAACTATTCCAAGAACTCAGTTTAAGAACTGCATGAACTCTGATATCAAGCAATTGAAGAACCCAGCCCAGCTGTATCAAGTCCTGTTTAATTGGGGCTGCGCTTCAACTTGCAGCACTTGACCTTTGTATACAACTTATGGACTATGAACAATTGCTGAACAGTGAACTGTTTTTCTTAAGAAGATAACTTTATTTCCTGACCTCTGAAACAACCTGCGTTAACCCTTTTATGAACTGTGACTGTTTGAGGCTCCAGCATTACGAGTGTATTCACTCACTCTGTGTGTCTTTAATCCCCATAGTTCCTGATCTCGGAGGCATGCGTTCCACCTGGTCCTTGTCCGTGAACCCTTAGTTGACATTCTCCTTCAATACTGGCTCAGAATCCTGCAGCACCCGCATTTCCACCACTATGAGCGGGCTGACTCTCACCTCAGCAGGCCAGCTTTATTTCATTGTTTAGTGCTAATAAATGTCCTTTCATTCATATTCCGTCCTGTTTCTTGCTCCTTTGCATTTAATTCCATCACCAAGTACCGGTCTGGTCCTGTCCGGTCCCGTCCGGACCCCTAACCGTAACAGAAACACTATTATGAAATTATTTATCTCCTTTCTATTGGTCATGTGGCCTTTGATTTTGATTTACATTAAAATGTAAACATCAAGATCATAGCTGTTTAATGCAAACTATTTGGAGTCATTATGGATTAAACATGGCACTAGGGTTGTGTGTTAGTCAAGGATAAAATGGGTCAATTTTAGACAGGATTTCTTAAATGTCAAGGCCTCACACAAGGTTTCACATCACAAAGAATTAATTTACATCAATTTGTGTCAGATACATAAGCCACTGGATTTGCACTCTCTGAATGTCATTTCTTGTTCCATTTGCTTTAGTTGAGAAAAAAAAGAAAGTCCTCTATTGGTCCTGAGGCCCACTGGTGTTGATGCTTATCCCCGTATATCACAGTGTGAAGTGTGTCTATGAGTCGAGACACCCAGAGAGCACATTCTCGAAAAATATTCAAGATCAAATTCAAATATAATCCCTTATTTTCTAGGTCATGATCAATCTGCTCAACAAATTTCACCAACAGGGTCTCACAGCTTTTTAAGTTAATTGCAGCTACAGTATTTACCAGACATTCTTCTGGATCTCTGTTACAGAATTTATTCAGGATCACCTCCAAAACAAATTCACTCATTTTGCAAATTTCAGACAGACAAAGCAGTCACTTCTTTGTGTTGTGCATGGCGTATGTGAATAGGGCAGTGCAGTCTTGTTTGAACCCTGCGTGATATTGCGGGATTCAGCCACTTATGGGGACCTCCTCTCCCGTTGTGCAGTATATACACAGCATAAATTTACATCGAAAAATGGTGTACCATTTTGTTTTCGGCTGCAATCACCGAAGCAGTCATGCAAATGTAGTTTTTTTTCAGTTCCCAGTGGAGAAGGGAAGACGAGGCAAGTGACAGACATTGTGTCAGTAAGTGTTAGCCTACACAGCTAACCAGCGTAGCTCCGTTCTCTTGCCTGCAAAACCGCCTCAACACGTTTGAGCTCTGGGTCATAAACAAACCGTGACACATGTCCACTTTCCCACCACGTCACTTTTTCTTTGCATTTTCACTTTGTTTGCATGTAATTTACCCCAAAAACTCAGAGAAAATGCTGTGTTTTTGTCCCTGAAAGTAGAGAAATTACATAATATGCGTCATATTTTACCCTTTTAGCGCCGCCCTCAAATGAGACTAAGCTGCCCAATTAACATGTATGGCGCAGATGCTTGAAATATACTTTAAATTGCAAATTTACACATTTACGGCAAATTCTGTCACCCCACCATTAAATAAATACACCCCAAAGCAAAGAAACCACTGAAAACATTTAACATTTGATTAAACAAGCTTTTAATTTAGAGGAACTACTGACTGCGTACATATGTGATCGTCTGCATTTGTTTGTTTGTTGGTTAGTTAAGAGTTTCACGGGCACAGTTCTGCATCTATCATCATAACAACTGGTTCAGATAATCCCAGAATACAGTGAGTTTATTTTTCAAGGTCATAGCTTCAAATTTAAAGGTCAAGGTTACGCAAAAAGTGAAAATTGCATTATCAGCCTTAACTTTGGAACTACTCACAATAGAAACTTTCAATTTGGATCATCCTGTTCCTCTTAGGCAGACACTTTCTGACTGACCTTGTCATTTGACTTTGACCTTCAAAAGTTCAGTCAAGGTCAATGTTGTCATGAAAAAATTTATATTCTGTATTTAAATCTGGTGTGTGGAAGTGGTGTATTGTTTCATTCTGTTGGTGGAGGTGCTTGCACTCTCTGAGCACAGCTCTAATTAAAAATCCAAGTAGCATGTTGGTTAAGCACAGGGAAAGTGAGTTTTAGGTGCTGGGGAATGTATTGAGGCCATAGTTTTAGTCGACTGTCGGTGTCTTCAGTTGTGATGGTCCTCCCCTGGAGGATGTGTGGAGGAGTTTACGGGTTTGGCGAACAGCTCTTGGCAGATGTGAGCATCTGGTCTCTGCAGAAGGGCTACTTAAAGAGGCCTTACAGGTGCGGTAATGAGCAGTTTTTTTAAAATCCCCCCGCCGCTTCGCTCCTAATCAGCCTCGGGGCTATTTTTACCAACCCCTATGGGCTCCTCGGGCTCATCCACTTTGAGCTGCTCCGAGAGGGCACATTGTGCTCACAAATACAGTGGCACACGCTTGCATGCATGCAGATTCTCACACACACGCACACTTGTTCCCAGAGACACACAGTCACATCTAATGTAAAGCCACAGGCAACGCGGCGCTCGCAGCATCAGAGCGTTTAGAGGTTTATACAGCCATGTAAAGTTTTGTCCGACTAATAGCGAGGACTCAAAAAAAAAAAATCCACAACCTCTGCTTTAGAACAGACACAATGTAGGACATCACTACATGATGGTAATAAATGTAAAATATGGGTTTTATAGGCAGACTCCAAAAACTTTATGGTCCATTATGGTGTGACAGGGTTTATTTTGGCAAACACATAAACACACAGTAAACACAATTTATCACATAACAGAGTGCAGGATAAAGAGAATGAGAAGTTTGCAGGTCAACAAAGTTTGAGATATACTAACATATGATGGCAGCTGTAGTTTTTCAGGCTATATTTGTGCAGCATCCATTGATTTTTGGATGGCTCAATGGACATCCCGACTGCATAACTTGATTTGCTGAGAGAGGAACTGATGTGTCTGAGTTTGAGATTGTCCTGGATCAAGAGTAAGACCCAGGTTTTCAGTGACTTCCAGACTCAGCCATTCAAAGTGTACTGTTACATCCACCAAGGACATATCAACATTATCGGTGTTTATTTATTTATTTATTTGTCTGTCTTTTAACAAGATTACGTCAACCCTACTGCACAGATTTTGACAAAATCTTCACCACAGATAGATATTAGGGCATGAAAGACTCCATTAAATTTTGGAGGTGATCTAGATACGGATTCTGGATCAAGATTTCACTTTATATAGGCTTTTGAAGGATTACGTCCAAACTACTTATGTCATAACTACTTCACGGGTCATCACTAAATTTTCACCACAGATAGATATTAGGGCATGGAAGACTCCACTGAATTTGGAGGTGATTCAGATCTGGATCCGGATTCTGTATCAAGACTTCACTTTATATACGCGTTGAAGGATTACGTCAAAACTACTTCACGGATTCTCATGAAATTTCCACCACAGACAGATATTAGGGCATGGAAGACTCCACTAAATTTTGGATGTGATCCAGATCTGGATTCTGTATCAAGATGTCACTTTATATAGGCTTTGAAGGAGTACATCAAACCTACTGCACGGATTCTCACCAAATTTCCACCACAGATAGATATTAGGGCATGGAAGACTCTACTAAATTTTGGCGAATATCTGGTTCTGGATTGGCAGAAGTCAGAAATCTCGGATTGCTCTTGTTTTGAATATGTGGTGAAAGTGTTCAGTCACTTATCTTGGCACTGGTGTCCATGTCTCTGGGTCATCAGCCTTTGAGGTTGAGAGACACCTGGGAAGAGTTTATGGAGTCACAAGGTTGCTGGACAGAGGTGTTTGGTGATGCCGATATCTTTGCAGGAGAATGAAGGTCCAAGTCTTACTGAAGGTCCAAGTCTTACTGTGTGGATGGAGACTCTGATGTAACCATTGACCTAAAGCAACAACTGAATGTCTGTGATACTTGGTCTCTGTGGAAGATACTTGGGTACCACTGGAATGACCTCGTGGTCAAATGTATGGTTACTTAGGGAGACTTAGATCAGATGTACTTTCTGCCCTGTGAGTCAGAACTTCACACATTCTAGAGAAATACTGGTCTCTCAGAAGGCAAAAGATGGAGAGCCATGCCCTAATTTTCAGGGTCAGGCTCAAAACGTCTCAATCACCCCTCGTAGATTATGTGTTGGCATGATGAAAGGCAGAGGAGTGGGGGTGGGGGTGTGCCTAAAACTTTTACACAGTATTTTATACATTTATCCATCAACCACTCTGTCATTCCCACTTCTTCCATGTTTTTCCAGCTTGACTGACACTTTGGAAGCCAAAAACACACTCGCTACATGACACTACACTTCAGCACAAACAACACCATGACAGCGACACGTGGAAGAGTGATCCTGTCATCTCAGGGAAAGTGGATGCTGCATGGTGAGATGTTACCATGGAAACCACTAATGTGTGATACTGTAGAGGTTTCTGAGTCTCAGGCTACAGGAGTCAATGTCGGGGGATTAGGTGATGTAAAATTTGCAATCATGATTTTAAACGTGTAGGTAAACATTTCGTAATGACCAGCTGTGGGCATATCTCCAAAAATCTGCCTTCCTATTCTGCTTCTTCTTCCTCTCGGTTTTTCCTCTCATTCCTCTTCCTGCTTAAATCATGAAAGAACAAACTGCATTCTGTCTTTCATCGTCATAAATAATAAGAAAAAGGGGGTTTGGGGATTAATTATCAATCACTGCGGTGCAGTTCTATGTTCTCTTTCCTCCATCATAGTGAAGGAAAACTGAAATCCTCAGGCCCTGTGAACTTCAAGTCTGTGAGGGGTTTTAAATTATTGTACAGTCGAAGAAAGCGCCTTTTAAAACCATGTTCAAAATTTTCCTTTATGTTCTTTTCTTTTTCTGTCACCATTTGCATTTGACATTCTCTGCAGAGATGTGCCTATAGCGCATTTTCCACATTCCAAATCCAGGAATGTCACTTCCTACTGCTGCAGAGCTTATAGCCCAAGTGTACGTATTCCTGGGTGACAAAGTAGAACAGAAATAGGTTATTAATCCGGTCATTCATCCTCCAGTGACAGACTCATACAAGAAATCTGCACATAGTGCTGATAGACGCTCACTCCATTTGCCTCAGGCACAAGTTGTTCTGACACTGGCACCCATTAGCCTGGCATTGCCTCAGTGTGAGTTTCTGAATTACTGAGTCGATTTTAACACCTACATGTTGCCACACTTTCATCTCTCTAAACATTTGGATGGCCGTGTGCTGTTTACTCACATTTGTCACTGACGCTGCAGCGTGAAAGGTTGTCAAAACAACCTTCACAGTTTTTCCAGTATCAACTTGGTTATTATTTGTATGCAACTGTGACCAGAGGTGCAACTGCTGTTGAGTTTATGTGCTTTGTCTTTGAGGGCTGCTGAGGGGTCGTGCACTGTATGGCTGAGTCAAAGTCCAAACCTGAGGTGGCTCATGTAGCTCGACCCTTAGAACCCACTTCATCTCAGGAAGAATCACCATCTTCCACAACTGTGGAGAGAGTTTGGAAACCTGTGGGTTGTACTGGTTGTTTGAAAGCCTGGAAATGACCAGGGGCCTCCTCTACAAAGTGTGCTTACGTACAAAAACCTGGCATACGCCCATCTCCACATCCACGTGCAAATGTATCAAAAGTGATGTGAGCGTGGAAATGCGTGGTGCCTCACGCAAAAATCCAGGCTGGCGTACACACATTTCTACAGCTATTGTTCCACTGTGGACATGTAAAGGTAATGCAGGGAACCGTTAATAGAGTGAAAACAAGAAGTCATCAGAGTGATGTGCACATCAGAGACACACTGATGAACAATTAACACACTCACGTGTTTGCAATTATATGGATGGATACAAAAAGCACGCGCAAAGTGATGTGTGAAATGGCACTAACAGTGGCTGGCTTAACGTTGTTAAAGCACCTTGCAAATGGTGTAATCTGATGTGAACCTGTGCTCAGGGAACGCAAGGATTTACTTGCAAATGACTATAATTGGCTCATAAACCGATTTCAATTACCAAGGCCACTGTTACTGGAGGTGCGCACAGAACTGCAGCGGGCCCAGAGCACAATACGGTGATGAACCAGGGGTTTTCTGTGCCAATACAGGTGCTGACCTCACTGGGCGTCCTGGTATCAGGAGCATTCCAGCGTGAGCTGGCCGATCGGGCAGGTGTGTGCCAATCAACCTTGCGCCAAGCCATGCCAGCTGTGTGGAACGCAATCATTTGAATCTCATCCAGGTATATCCCAACATTACAGCGCATTTTGCAGCGAGAGCCGGTCTCCCAAATGTGATCGCAGCTATTAACTGCACACATGTTGCTATAAAGGCGCCATCACATGATGAATTTGTTTCTGTTAACAGGAAACATTTTCATTCCATCAATGTTCTAATCAGTTAACACACCCATGCGTTTGCAATTACATGGATGGATATAAAAGCACGCGCAAAGTGATGCGTAAAATGGCACAGTGGCTGTGTAAATATAGGTTATTTGTGTAATTGTTCCGAACGAAAACCAGCACGGACACATTTGGGCATGTGTTCAAATATGTTTTTATTATTATTAATGTCTTTTTTTTATTTTTGCTTGATGGTGAGCTGCAGAGCTTCTTAACAGGCTTCCTGTGTTCCATATTTGTCAGTAAACACGTGTGTAAATTGTGAATGTTACACTGTCAGCGGAGGTGCGCCTCACCTTTTTAACAACAGTGCGTGTGCGCTGTTCTGCATGTCGGCCTCACACACGCACGCTGTACAGCTCCCACAAACATTTTTCCAGTGTCATGATTAAGCCATTTAACAGCATACCGAATAAAAAAAATCAACTCCTGCGTGTCTTCACATAATTTCCAGTCATCTATAGTATAATTTCTTTCCTGTGTTCATGTTGTGTGATGTGACGTCGTGGGGAATCTCTGCTCAAAGGGTCTATTTACATGAAATTGCACATTTAAATGGGGCGTGGCCAGGGAGGAGTTTGGTTCCATGCTCGATTCCACGTTCAGTGGGATGTAAACGGAATGTGCATGAATTCATGCCTACGCACACTTTCATACATCTGAATATATTTGTGCTTATGCCAGATTCAGGGTTTTGGCGTACACCAACTTTTAGTAGAAAGTCCATGCAACTCTTTGTACATGAGGCCCCAGATCTCAGCAACGGGATCCACCTTCTTTTGATCTGGTTCCCCAAAGGGTGGTGTCCTGAGGGAGTGGAAAATGCTCTAGACCAACTGATTTTGATGGTGTCAGAAGTCAGCCCTGTCAATAAAGGTATTATGAGGCTAATCAATCTCTCTGTATTTTGTCAGTTCTTATCTGAGAGTACTCACCCCTTTGAGTCTGGTCTGCTTGAGGTTTCTTCCTCAGAGGGAGTTTTTCCTTACCACTGTTGCTCTGGGGGTTTGTAAGGTTAGACCTTACTTGTGTGAAGCACCTTGAGACAACCTAGTTGTGATTTGGCGCTATATAAATGAAAATAAATTGAAAATTGAAAACTCTGAATATCATGCAGAGACACTGTAGTGCAAGATTTGATTGAAATTCCAGGCTATATGGGGAGTGAACTGTGACAGCCCTGAGGGTAGATAAGAAGGCATTTGTTGAAGGAATTGATGATGAGATTAATCAGCATCTGTTTTCTGCTCACCTACGGCCTGCACTCAAAAAACTGACTTGTTGGACTGGATTTCCATCTAATAAATATATGTAGTCCCAACTAAATTAAATAAAATGATCTTGCATGGATGTGCTTTATTTGAGTTGGGGCTACATTTATTTATTAGATGGAAATGCTGCACATAACTGAATTGAGTTCATCCAATGAGTCAGTTTTTTTAGTGTGCTTACATAAGAATTAAAGCACGATGTTACACCAAACCTCAAACCTCTTTGCACTGCAATCTGGGTGGGTAACAACTTGGTCCTGGCAGATCCCTCTGCTTTACTGTTTCAACTTTACCTTTACTTTGATTTTACAGAATCAATGGATGATCCTAGATCAAGACTAAGGTCTGGATTTTCAATTACTCCCTCGTCTTGGCCATCAGAAAAATATCTGCATGCTGTAAAAGTGTCAAAGCTGTACCTTCACATGTCTCATGTGTCCGGGACCTCAGGCCTCAGACCTCAGGCAGTGTTGAGTGGTGATGCCAGTACCTTTGCAGTGGAACAAAGGCCCAAGTCTTTTGGGGCCTGGTGCTTCCTGTCTTACTGTATGGTTATGAGACATGGACACTAACCAGCAAGTTAAGGTGATGACTGGATGTCTTTGAAACTAGGATACTTGGGTCCCGGCATCAAACATATACAGGTTCTTCAGGAGACATCTGAGGATTATAAGTTCTATTGTGAGTGAATGATCAGCACAGGAATGATGTGAGCATGCATGAGTTTTGCAATTGGGCAGAGTCTGACACAATGCCAGGATTATTGAATCTGATCAAAACTAGACCAGAGGATGATTAGAACCCATGTAAAATGTGTTAACCCTTAATTCAGGAGAGGACAAAAAGGGCCAAGACTGTGCAAGCTTCTCTTACAGCCAATTGCCTCAGAAGGTAGTTTTACTGATGAGCTACTCCCCTGAATTTAAAGTTCTGATCACTTGTTGAGGTGATTTGGTAGCAAGGACAACCTGTACTGTCTTGGCCCTTCACGGCACAGTATTGGCCACCCCTGTAATACAACCAGAGAGAAAGAGGAGAGCACAATGCAACAAAGGTTTTAAAAAAGTTTCTTTTCTGTGTGAGAACCAAATAATTTGCAGTGTCCTCCTTTTATTTTCTTCATTGTGCCTGTAGGTGCTGTTGTTGTGTACGTAATTTCCCTAGAGTTGGTTAAGATAATGCCATCCACCCTTAAAAATAATTTAAAAAGCAGCTAAATATCTAATATTTATGAATTCACATAAATAAGTCAAATGTGTGACCATTTTTTTTACTTTTAAAATTCATAAATTATTTCACGTGCTCTCCCATAATTTATTTTAAAAAATCAGAATATATTGTCATGTTTTATAATTAATTGCTGAGTGCTCAACAGCTGTCTTCTATTTGTCTCTTGCCAATTTGTAAAAACACATTTTGATGAAATCAATAAAGGGATCTCACTTTTTTCCTTCTTCTTTTTTTTTTTTGGAATAGGAATGTTTTTGTTCTCATTGTTCCTGTTGTTGACATGCTAATGAAAAAAGCACCATCAAATATGACACATTTATCAAAATTATGAGATATATTTGAAATTAAAGTGTTGATGTATCATCAAAAACCAGAGAGGCTGTTGTATGGCTGGGGGGGCCTGGCTGCCTTTTGTTTCTGTCTTCTGTCCTGTCTTTTGTTTTTCCTTCCAGGTGGCTTGCGTTTAGGACTGAGTGGCTGTCTGGCTGAGTTACCAGGACCTCACCCTGATTACCTGAGGCTGATCATGTGCAGCTCGTCAGGACTCACTGTGGTGCATCTACACGGATTGGAGCATGGTGGCATTTAAGTCTGGAGTACACAGTGTGTATTTGCCAGAGACTCGACCTTGTGACCAGATGGGTGAGATCGTCGTCTCGAGAGCCATCTCATCATCAGTGGATGCAGAGAATGTCCAGGTTTGATGCATGGTCTGTGAAAGAGGAGGGGTGAGGTCTCACGCTCGTCAGCACACTTCCTGAGGTACGTTAGATTTTGTGACTAACATTTATACAGTCAGTAAATGTGGTGTCCCTCACACCTTATTATATTGAGCTGTTATGTTAGTCGTTTAATCAGCTTCCACTGCAGTTGAGTTTGTGAACAGGGTGTTCCATGCCTGCAGGGTGGGAAGCTGATTAGTAATTAAGCCAGGAAGTGTTTGCTGTTTGTACACCTTTGAGCGGTCTCTCTGTGTGTGGAGTGTGGACTCACATGATGATTTCTTCTTTCACAGACTCGGTTTGTCGCGGCCACCTGGGGGGTGTCGGCGGGGTCCTTGGGTCCGAACTGGTTCTGGCTCTGGACCGTTAGTGCTGCTGGGAGCGCACCGCTTTTCTACCATGCCAGACCGCGCACTTATTTGTTATATCTTTTATCACATCACTGTTATGTAATTAAATTCAGTTATCCTTTGTACCGTGCTCTGCTTATTTTATACTGGGTCCTTCAAACGCTGGTCGGTTCTCCGGGCTGCGTCCGACACATAACAGTGACAAAATGTATCTTAAATACTTGGCATTATAAAAATGCAGCATTTGGATGATTTTGCAAAGCTTTTTTATTTTTATCAGCGTATTGAACTTTTTAATGATGAGAATGTCAATTAGCAGTGGATGTATCACTGCGTAGGCATGGCATCAGGGTCAAGCACGGAGCTGTAGACACACTCGCAGTCGGTTCTAACGCATCGCTAATTATCACAAATACAGCCAGCTGTAAATCTGCACACACAGAACAGCTATTCAGTGCCACTGATTACTGCAACTAAATAAAGTCAAGAAGGTTTGTATTTTAAGTCATCCATTTATGTACTTTCATGTAGTACCTTGTTACAAAAGTCTCTCTTGTGGAGCTGCAGCAAGTTTTTTTTTTTTTTTTTTTTCCTGTAGCTGAAAGGAAACACGAGTAAGAGTGACCTTGAGCATTTTCCCGTGGATATGTATATTTAAAATGTCAGCTTCTAAAGACTGAGACATGATAATGCCTATATTTACTGAAAAGATTTCATGCAAAATTACCACACTGCTAATGGAACGCAAATATCAATTTGCCTAAACACACAATTCACACAGTAAGTAAACACAAACAAGCATGTGATACACGTGATGCATGAAGTCAAACCTTACCGTATTATTCTTTAAAGCAGAAAATCACACATCCACCATGTGAATGCTGAAAACATTTTGCATGCTTCATGCAACAAATGAACTAATAAAGCACAGCATGTGTCTGCAAAGACAAAAAATATGAGTGTGCTTATAATGAGATTTTAGGGTCGTACGCTTGCAATCATGAACTGTGGCACAGAATCGCTTTTGTGGGGCACTCTGGGATATTTACCGGGCCAGACATGTTTGTCTTCACTCTACTAGAGTGAACCTGGACACCCAAAGGATCACCAGAGAGGTCATTAACACCAGTGACCTGTGTCCATCTTATTGCTGCAGGATAATGGCTGCAACCGAATGGAAACTGGGGAGCCATAACACACACACTTAAAGTGGAGGCAGAAAAACTACCAAAGAACAAAAAAAAAGACAAGTCGCTACTTTGAGAAGTTTGCAGTGTCACTGTTTTTAAAATTCCTCTTGGTTTTCATCAGTTAGGCCTGTGTAAGCAATCTGGGAGGGATTTAAAATGTTCGCCAACTGCAGAGAGTGTAATGTGTTCTTTATGGAAGGTTTCTCTCATGTCACAGATCCGGCCCTGTGTTTTATCAATGTTAAAGTGTAGACGTTTGGCGGTGGAGTGTATGACGGAAACAGAAATGGCAGAGAGTGAAGGGCAGGCCTTCATTTCAACACAGTCAAATGTGAGTGTCCCTTTGACTGAGGTTTGCATAAGAGAGTTATTTCTCCCTGGTTCAAGTCACATCATAAATACACTCATGAGAAATTGCCAAGAGGTTTTTTGTGTGTGTTTTTGCATGTATTTCCCCTTAAACCCTGATATAGAAGTCTCCACAGTTGCTGTGAGCTATGCAATGCACAGATTTTCAGTATCATGTTTTTCCACATCAGGCATCTCCATGCCGCAGTGTCGCAGTTTCCCTCCTATCTTCATCCGCCCCATTCATTTATACCAAGCAACAACCTAAAATCTGGAGAAAAAAAAGTCAACATGGAAGTGCCAGTACTTACAGTTCCTTGAATGACTACTTGTAGTTGCCTCTAAAAGTAAGTCAATCCCCATAGAGCCCCATGTTAAAATGTCCAACTCTACAGTAGAAAAAGACATGGTTACAGTCTGGTACAAAAACAGTTTTGGTTTCTCCTGTTATGAAAACTGGAGGGGTGGTTGAGAGAGATTTTTAAATAAGTCATCAGTTTAAGCTATTTTAAGATGTAAAGTTTTGAATAATTAGGGGCAAAGCCACTTTGATTGAGAGCTAGCATGCCATTAGCATTGGTTGCTAAATGCTGTTGACTAATATAGTCTAACAGGGTGGGAATTTAAGAGCATGACAAGCAGGATAAGACTTAAAAAAAATTAGGCGTCACAGTTGAAGCTTTCGTAAAAGATTGTATAGTTGAATTCCTGCTGAAATAAAAAAAATAGTCTAACAGAATTGTAGTTTTTGTCTTTTCAAAGTCAATAAAATACACAGTGTGGAGTATTACTTCATGGAGACACATAATAATTACAGTTTCACCTCATTCGTGTGTATAAAGGCAGTTTAGCCTATTCTAAGAATAATAAAGGAACATTTTTGAGGTTTTTATCATTTCTTGGTTTATAGATCTTGTGGATGTTGATTACTTTGTACCATGGACATGATAATATTGCATGCATTATCAACACAATGGCACATAAAATACAAAATAATGATTTTAATGTCTGTTATCTGTTTAAGTAATAAAGAAGTATTTATATTAATTTAGCCATTTGTATTGAATATGTGAGCCATTTTAGAGACAGAAAGGTCTCAATATAACAGTAACAACTCAGGCACATTAGGGTCTGCTCCTTTCTCTGCCCTTGAGTAAGGCAGGGTCTCTGCATATGGAATTGGTCCAGTCCACAGATACTCAGACATTACACATCCATCCATTTTTATCAATCAATAACTTCAGCTTTGCAGACATCACTAAAATTTAGATATGATTGCAAAACCGGTGAGCTTGCAGGCCCAGACGTCATGATGTAATCAGTGTAAGCACACAAGCACATTGCAATTTCAAATCTCAACATGAAATGTCACTGAAAATTCCATCATGCTACCTTAAATTGTGTAACCTAGCCTGATACTTTTGGGGGGGTTTTTTATTTATTTATTTTTTATAATTTTAGTTTCAAAATTATAAATTCTAAGAAAAGAAGGTAAATAGCCCAACATATTGCTGAGTGGTACAGTCCATCTGGAAAGTATTCACAGGGCTTCACTTTTTCCAAATATTGTTATATGACAGCTTATTCCAAAATGGATGAAATTTAATGTTTGTTCCTCAGAATTCTACAAATAATACCCCATAATGACAATGTGAAAAAAGGGGGGTAGCTTTTTGCAAATTTAATAATAAAAAAAACCCCCTAAGAAATCACATGTACGTACATAAGTAGTCGCAGCCTTTGCCATAAAGCTCAAAATTGTGCTCAGGTCCATCCTGTTTCCACTAATCATCCTTGAGATGTTTCTGCAGCTTAATTGGAGTCCACCTGGGGTAAATTCAGTTGATTGGAAATGATTTGGAAAGGAACATATCTGTCTACATACAAGGTACCATAGTTGACAGTGAATGTCAGAGCACAAACCAAGCATGAAGTCAAATAAATTGTCTGTAGACCTCTGAGACAGAATTGTCTCCAGGGACAAATCTGGGGAAGGGACAGAAACATTTCTGCTGCTTTAAGGTCCCAATGAGCACAGTGGCCTCCATCATCCATAAATGGAAGAAGTACAGATCCACCAGATCCAACTCTTCCTAGAGCTGGTTGCCCGTTTATACTGAGTGATTGGGGGAGAAGGGGCTTAGTCAGGGAGTTGACTAAGAACCCAATGGTCACTCTGTCAGAGCTCCAGCATTCCTCTGTGGAGAGAGGAGAACCTTATAGAAGGACAACCATCTCTGAAGCAATCCACCAATCAGGCCTGTATGGTAGAGTGGCCAGACAGAAGCCACTCCCTAGTAAAAGGTACATGGCAGCCCCCCTGGAGTTTGTCAAAAGACATCTGAAGGACTCTCAGACCATGAAAAACAAAATTCTGTGATCTGATGAGACAAAGATTAAACTCTTTGTTGTGAATGCCAGGTGTCATGTTTGGAGGAAACCAGGCACCATCACTACAGTGAAGCATGGTGGTGGCAGCTTCATGCTGTGGGGATGTTTTTCAGTGGCAGGAACTGGGAGACTAGTCAGGATTGAGGGAAAGATGAATGCAGCAATGTACAGAGACATCCTGGATGAAAACCTGCTCCAGAACACTCCTGACCTCAGACTGGGGTGATGGTTCATCTTTCAACAAGACAGTGACCCTAAACACACAGCCAAGATATCAAAGGAGTGGCTTCAGGACAACTCTGTGAATGTTCTTGACTGGTCCAGCCAAAGTCCAGACCTGAATCTAATTGAACATCTCTGGAGAAATCTGAAACTAGCTGTGCACCGACACTCCCCATCCAACTTGATGGATGGATGCAAAGAGGAATGGGCAAAACTGTCCAAAGATAGGTGCACCAAGCTTGTGGCATCATATTCATGAATACTTGAGGCTGTAATTGCTGCCAAATGTGCAACAACAAAGTACTGAGCAAAGGGTGTGAATACTTATGTACACGTTATTTCTTAGTATTTTATTTTTAATAAATTTGCAAAAATTTCCCAAAAGCTTTTTTCATGTTGTCATTATGGGGTGTTGTGAGTAGAATTTTGAGGGGGAAAACTAATTTACTTCATTTTGGAATAAGCCTGAAACATAAAATGTGGAAAAAGTGAAGCGCTGGGAATACTTTCTGGATGCAATGTGTATTTGTGCAACCGTAGAGTAAAGAACCGGGCAGGAAGCATCACTGCAGGCCCATGACACCCTGGTCATAACCTCTTTGAACTTCTACCCTCTGGACAGTATTACAAGACACCATATGCCAAAACAATCAGACACAGGAACAGTTTTTTCCCCCAGGCCATCACTCTACAAGTTATGAATAGTTATATACTGTACACACTGTTCATAACAAATAAATGTCTGACTACAGCACACAATAAACTCTCATCAGAGTCCACACAGGAAACAAATACCTACATATAGATCTGTATGACACATAATGTACAAGCTCACCATTCTCCATCCACCCACTCTGTATTTTACAAGTCTTGTAGTGTTTCTAATTTATTTATTTATGTTTTTTTTATAATTAATTGCACTTCATTCTGTTTACACTTGTCTTCCACTTTTTAAAATGCATTCTGTACATGGTATCTACAACCCCTGGCAAAAATTATGGAATCACCGGCCTCGGAGGATGTTCATTCAGTTGTTTAATTTTGTAGAAAAAAAGCAGATCACAGACATGACACAAAACTAAAGTCATTTCAAATGGCAACTTTCTGGCTTTAAGAAACACTATAAGAAATCAGGAAAAAAAATTGTGGCAGTCAGTAACGGTTACTTTTTTAGACCAAGCAGAGGGAAAAAAATATAGCATCACTCAATTCTGAGGAAAAAATTATGGAATCATGAAAAACAAAAGAACGCTCCAACACATCACTAGTATTTTGTTGCACCACCTCTGGCTTTTATAACAGCTTGCAGTCTCTGAGGCATGGACTTAATGAGTGACAAACAGTACTCTTCATCAATCTGGCTCCAACTTTCTCTGATTGCTGTTGCCAGATCAGCTTAGCAGGTTGGAGCCTTGTCATGGACCATTTTCTTCAACTTCCACCAAAGATTTTCAATTGGATTAAGATCCGGACTATTTGCAGGCCATGGCATTGACCCTATGTGTCTTTTTGCAAGGAATGTTTTTACAGTTTTTGCTCTATGGCAAGATGCATTATCATCTTGAAAAATGATTTCATCATCCCCAAACATCCTTTCATTTGATGGGATAAGAAAAGTGTCCAAAATATCAACGTAAACTTGTGCATTTATTGATGATGTAATGACAGCCATCTCCCCAGTGCCTTTACATGACATGCAGCCCCATATCATCAATGACTGTGGAAATTTACATGTTCTCTTCAGGCAGTCATCTTTATAAATCTCATTGGAACGGCACCAAATAAAAGTTCCAGCATCATCACCTTGCCCAATGCAGATTCGAGATTCATCACTGAATATGACTTTCATCCAGTCATCCACAGTCCACGATTGCTTTTCCTTAGCCCATTGTAACCTTGCTTTTTTCTGTTTAGGTGTTAATGATTGCTTTTGTTTAGCTTTTCTGTATGTAAATCCCATTTCCTTTAGGTGGTTTCTTACAGTTCAGTCAAAGGTTATTTTTCTGTTTAGGTGTTAATGATTGCTTTTGTTTAGCTTTTCTGTATGTAAATCCCATTTCCTTTAGGTGGTTTCTTACAGTTCAGTCACAGACGTTGACTCCAGTTTCCTCCCATTCGTTCCTCATTTGTTTTGTTGTGCATTTTCGATTTTTGAGACATATTGCTTTAAGTTTTCTGTCTTGACGCTTTGATGTCTTCCTTGGTCTACCAGTATGTTTGCCTTTAACAACCTTCCCATGTTGTTTGTATTTGGTCCAGAGTTTAGACACAGCTGACTGTGAACAACCAACATCTTTTGCAACATTGCGTGATGATTTACCCTCTTTTAAGAGTTTGATAATCCTCTCCTTTCTTTCAACTGACATCTCTCGTGTTGGAGCCATGATTCATGTCAGTCCACTTGGTGCAACAGCTCTCCAAGGTGTGATCACTCCTTTTTAGATGCAGACTAACGAGCAGATCTGATTTGATGCAGGTGTTAGTTTTGGGGATGAAAATTTACAGGGTGATTCTATAATTTATTCCTCAGAATTGAGTGAGACCATATTTTTTTCCCTCTGCTTGGTCTAAAAAAGTAACCATTACTGACTGCCACAATTTTTTTTTCCTGATTTCTTATAGTGTTTCTTAAAGCCAGAAAGTTGCCATTTGAAATGACTTTAGTTTTGTGTCATGTCTGTGACCTGCTTTTTTTCTACAAAATTAAACAACTGAATGAACATCCTCCGAGGCCGGTGATTCCATAATTATTGCCAGGGGTTGTACATCTGCACACTGTTGCCATGTCATCACTGCATGGCCCAATCTGCAGTCAGTTTATTTATTACTATTCCTTACCTTATCCTTGTCGCATTTATTTCTAGTTTATGTCAAGTGGAGGACGTTGTCGAACTTTGGATATGTTCAAAAAAACATCCAGTGAGGATGTGTTCAAATCAGGATGCAGCAAAAAATAAATAAGGACGTAGTAGCACCTGCTCTGACACATTAATGACGTAATTAAAAATAGGGACAGCAACCTCTGGGCTGCTTTGCAAATGAAATGGGATGGTCACTGTCCACGGTGCCCTAACCCTAACCCCCAGCATTTCATACAAATCAAGGTTTGCTTCTAAACATGCCCTTGCACACCTGACCACATCCATGTCCACTCCTATGGAGCTGAATCAAGGCCAAAAGTTGTGTAATCTGAAAATAAAAAAAGATTGAAAAAATAAATTTTGAAACTGAAAATTCAGTGTTTGTTTCTTGAATTTTATAATCATTTAAAAAGTATTATCAAAATAAAAATAAGTGTAAGATATATATTTTTCAGTTTAAATAAATTTTTGATTCAGCTCTGTAATTTTTTGATCAAATAATTTATTTTCATTCAAATTTCTTTTTTTCACCTTCAGATCTTTTTTGCACTTTCAGATCTTATTTTTTCAGTTTCAAACTTTTGGGCCCGTTCTGGCGTGGGAGGGCGTGGCTTCGATTGAGAGGGGCGTGGAATTGTGAGTGACAGGAGAGCAATCAGTCCTCACATGATGTTGCATTCAGGAAACGTGGGTACTTTGATAGATAATGACTCTGCTCCCGTCTCCGTCGTTTATTTACTACGTGGCTGGCGCGTGAAAGAAAATAGCGAGAATGAAAGCTTATCTTGAGGCTTTAAACCCTCGAGATAAAGCTGTTTATTGTGATCGATGTGTAGCAGTTGGTTCAGTGGATCCGTATGTTGTACCGGATAGTGAATTTAATGACCATGTAACAAAGTTGACCGCCCGTAAATCCAAATCCAAAGCCGCCTGGAAGAGCGCTCCAGCTACCGACGGTGTGAAGAAGTCTTGCACCGTTACAGGCCCGGCACTGAGGCGCTGAGAGAGATCAACCACTAACAGAAATCCACTGAGCTGCTGATCCACAAGCTGCCAACCAGGTCAGCCTTGCTGGCCTCCTGCAGAGCATCACAGTCCATCCGTCTTGAAGTCCTGAGCGATTTCTCTCACCAGGTGCTGGAAGGGCAGCTTGTGGATCAGCAGCTCAGTGGATTTCTGGTAGCAGCGAGGCTACTTCACACCCCCGGTAGCCGGAGCGCTCTTCCGGGCGGCTTTGGATTTGGATTTCCGGGCAGTGTGTTTGGTTGTGGCCATATTAAAGCTTCCTTCAGATCTGCTGAGCCAGGTCTCTATGTGTGTCACTTAGAAAGCTCGTAACACTCCACTGCTTGATGCACAATAACTGCTGGCAGCCTGTAAAATGAGTGACCTGCCTCATTTTCATGCGGCGATGCTGCGCTGTGTTCACGGTCTTGTGTGGATTTGGGACACATCGGTTTTTTCGGTATATGTGTTAAACTTTACAATCTTGCATATTTTCCAGTTTTTAAACATCAAAAATGACCAAGAGTGGTCTAGAATTACTTGTAATAGACATATTTAGCATCACTTTATTTACAGGTATCAAGACAATACAGTGGAGAGAAAGTGTTGTCATTATCTATCAAAGTACCCACATTTCCTGAAAGCAACATCATGTCAAATACGAGGTCTGTCAATAAAGTATAGGTCCTTTTTATTTTTTTCAAAAACTATATGGATTTCATTCATATGTTTTTACGTCAGACATGCTTGAACCCTCGTGTGCATGCGTGAGTTTTTCCACGCCTGTCGGTGACGTCATTCGCCTGTGAGCACTCCTTGTGGGAGGAGTCGTCCAGCCCCTCGTCGGAATTCCTTTGAGAAGTTGCTGAGAGACTGGCGCGTTGTTTGATCAAAATTTTTTCTAAACCTGTGAGACACATCGAAGTGGACACGGTTCGAAAAATTAAGCTGGTTTTCAGTGAAAATTTTAACGGCTGATGAGAGATTTTGAGGTGATACTGTCGCTTTAAGGACTTCCCACGGTGCAAGACGTCGCGCAGCGCTCTCAGGCGGCGTCATCAGCCTGTTTCAAGCTGAAAACTTCCACATTTCAGGCTCTATTGATCCAGGACGTCGTGAGAGAACAGAGAAGTTTCAGAAGAAGTCGGTTTCAGCATTTTATCCGGATATTCCACTGTTAAAGGAGATTTTTTTAATGAAAGACGTGCGGATGGGTCCGCGCGTCGGCTCGCAGCCGCCGCGACGCTCCGCCACAGGAAAAACACCTCTGTTGGAAGCCTTAAGGACAAGTTGGAACATGTCCTGCTGTTAAACAATTTCTCATGCACTCACTCCACTGAAAGCCATCAAAAGCCACCTGGATTTTACAAATGGTTATCAACACGGAGGTGTTTTTCCTGTGCCGCCGCACCGCGTCGGCTGCATCCCGATGCGCGGACCCGTCCGCATGTCTTTCATTAAAAAAATCTCCTTTAACAGTGGAATATCCGGATAAAATGCTGAAACCGACTTCTTCTGAAACTTCTCTGTTCTCTCACGACGTCCTGGATCAATAGAGCCTGAAATGTGGAGGTTTTCAGCTTGAACAGGCTGACAACGGCGGCTGAGAGCACTGCGCGACGTCTCGCACCGTGGGAAGTCCTTAAAGCGACAGTATCACCTCAAAATCTCTCATCAGCCATTAAAATTTTCACTGAAAACCAGCTTAATTTTTCGAACCGTGTCCACTTCGATGTGTCTCACAGGTTTAGAAAAAATTTTGATCAAACAACGCACCAGTCTCTCAGCAACTTCTCAGACAAAGGAATTCCGACGAGGGGCTGGACGACTCCTCCCACAAGGAGTGCTCACAGGCGAATGACGTCACCGACAGGCGTGGAAAAACTCACGCATGCGCACGAGGGTTCAAGCATGTCTGACGTAAAAACATATGAATGAAATCCATATAGTTTTTGAAAAAAATAAAAAAGGACCTATACTTTATTGACAGCCCTCGTAAAATCAAATCAAATCAATTTTACGTAAATAATTACGTAAAAACCCCAACGGTCAAAACGACCCCCTGTGAGCAAGCACTTGGCGACAGTGGGAAGGAAAAACTCCCTTTTAACAGGAAGAAACCTCCAGCAGAACCAGGCTCAGGGAGGGGCAGTCTTCTGCTGGGACTGGTTGGGGCTGAGGGACTGTGTGAGGACCGATTGCTCTCCTGTCACTCACAATTCCACGCCCTTCTCAATCAAAGCCACGCCCTCCCACGCCAGAATGGGGCCAAAAGTTTGAAACTGAAAAAATAAGACCTGAAAGTGAAAAAAAGATGTGAAGGTGAAAAAAAGAAATTTGAATGAAAATAAATTATTTGATCAAAAAAATTACAGAGCTGAATCAAAAATTTATTTAAACTGAAAAATATATATCTTACACTTATTTTTATTTTGATAATACTTTTTAAATGATTATAAAATTCAAGAACAAACATTGAATTTTCAGTTTCAAAATTTATTTTTTCAATCTTTTTTATTTTCAGATTACAAAACTTTAATTTTCAGTTTCAAAATGTATTTTTTCAATCTTTTTTTATTTTCAGATTACAAAACTTTTGGCCTTGATTTAGCTCCATACATTCCCTCCACGTATCATATTTGCATGTGTGTTTAATAGAGATGAGCATGTTTGACACAAGAAGACTTGCAGAACAAATTAAAAAGTGCAGCATGTGGTGCAGTATTGATGAAGACGTATGTGTGTGATGTGATTGTTCATAGTAAGAATGCTGTCAAAACAAATTGCACATTGTATGGTCGCGATCACTAATGTGGTAAGAAATTAGAGGAATGTGTCAGGTGATGTGAAACCATAGTGGGGATGTAATCAGGACCAAGTATGGACTTGAAAATGGCACATTTTTCCATTCTGTCCACATCCCAGCTGTGTTCATCAAAATTTTTAGGACACAATACAGTCTTCATGGTCTTCGTCTGAATATGATGGGTGTCGTGTTGCGATTTTTCGGTTTTACATTGGCACTGAAGATTCTAGATTGAACTGCATTGCTTTCCCATTAAGTGGCAGGGTTTCATTCTTTGCATAATTACAGTGAAGTATTTCACATTCAAATCTCCTGTTGAGCTCTTTAGTTTCAATTTAGGTTTCAACTCTTTGCAATTTTCAGAGATGTAGATGGAAGGTCAACCCCCTCATTGTGCAAATGGAATATCAGTCAGCTTTAAGAACAAAAAAAAGACAAGAATGTAAATGACAGTGATAAAGCTCTTAAAATGAGAAGGGCACATATAATTACAGGAGTGGGCAGCAGTTGGTAAGTGTGGGTGAGCCTTGGGTCTATCAAAGGCAGATAAACGAACACAGAAAGAACAGAAGACTGAAGAGGGAGCGATGCAATATTTTAACTGCTTTAACGTAAGGAAGAAATACTTTTTCTGACATTATTTTGGCCAGTCAGAGCTAAGTGCATGGTGTGTGGATATGAGCTCCTTTTTTCCCTAGTCTTAGTTCCCATCAAGTGCCACAAAAAAACTGGATAGTAGTCAAAAAGTTACCACAAATGGTATCAGAGGTGTAAAAGAATCTGAGAATGTTTGCTTTGTTTTTCATTTGGTGGTTCAGTTTATTAATTGATTAATTGTTGCTGATGCTCAAACGAAGGGCTTAGTGCTCTGCCCGATTGTGTTACATCAGGTTTGGTCTGTGTGGCCATGCTACAAATTGCTGCATTCGCCACAGTATGGAACCACCCTACATGTTTGGCAACCACCTGCACATACACTCACTCATTGCCGCGTCCCAAATTAGCCATCGATTTCTAGTATCCAAGTGACTCGTGGGTGCTCCTTTGACCTTTTCCAGTTCCTGGGGTCCTCAACACTGAGGCATCTCCAGCTGGGATCACGCTCAGGGAAATGTGCCACATGGACAAAATTTCATATCTTAAGTTACCTCACAAGCAAGTAGTACACCTCATCTGAGTCTCCTCACCAGTGGCGGGCACAGATAACCAAAAAATTAACTTCGATAACAGATAATCAGATAACTGAAAAGTTATCTTTGATAAAGATAAAACGATAAACCACCCAAAAATGTATCGGAAGTTACAGATAACCGATAAATTCCAATATTGTCTCTAGTACATTTGCAACTATTAATAAACTGTATTTGAGTTTTAACACCACAATAGCTTCTAGTAATATTAAAAGTGACAACAGAACCAAACAATGAGACTACACTTTTGTCGTTGAACATTCTGCCCCTGCTGGCAGGTCTTATTTACTGAACAGCTTCCAGCACAGAGGCACCCTGAGAGCAGCCATAAAGCCAGCTGTCTACCAATCACAATGCTCCGCTCAGGCGGAGGTCTTGGAAAATAAAGTCATGCTGACTTATGGTTTTGATTTATAAATAACATTAATACCGATAGAATAACTCCATTAATGTCAATTCTGTCATTTGTACAAAGTTAAAAGATAACATATATCTTTTAATGTTGAATAATGCACTAATTCTGAGGTTTTGTAACAAACACAGACAGATCACAAAGGATTCTGGGTAAAAGTGCCTCTGCTTAACATTGATTGGTTCAGTCATTCATTATGGAAACCAACACGTTAATGTGACATGTGTCGTGTGTTAGTGTTTACAGATAAATGTGCTTTTGTAAAATATTCCATTTTTTATTTGTAAAAACAGGCATTTTTATGGAGCCCTGGAAGTGTCATCGCAAAATGTTTTGCATGTGGAGAGAATATGCGCTCATTTTTTTAGTGCCATGCTCACGTTTGATGATCAATTAATCAATCAATCAACATTTATTTATAAAGCGCTTTACAGCACCGACTGGTGTCCAAAGTGCTTAACATTAAAAACACAAATTTACAAAAATAAAACACATATAAAATAAAATTTTAAAACAACACATAAAAAAGAACATAAAAATAACAGAACATGTCACCTCCCCACTAAGTGTTAACAGCCAGTTTAAATAATTAAGTCTTCAACTTAGATTTAAAAAGTGCTAGGTCAGGAATAGTACGTAACTCAAGAGGTAGCTCATTCCACAGTCTGGGGCCAGCTACCGTGAAAGCATGATCACCCCAGCGTTTATATCTTGACCTTGGAACATCTAAGTAAAGCTGGCCAGATGCCCTTAATGTCCTACTGTAGGTGCGCAAAGTTAAAATTTCAGACAAGTAGGGAGGTGCAAGGCCATAAATAGCTTTAAAAACAAACATTAAAATTTTAAAATCAATTCTAAAACGAACTGGAAGCCAGTGGAGTAAGTAAGGACGGGTGTAATATGCTCACGTCTAAAAGTGTTTGTTAAAAGACGAGCAGCAGCATTCTGCACCAGCTGGAGATGTGCAAGAGACGACTGATTAATGCCCGAATAAAGTGCATTATAATAATTAAGTCTGGAGCTGATGAAAGCATGAATGGCTGTCTCAAGATCACGTCTACTGAGAAAGTGCTTTATTTTAGCCAAAAGGCGAAGTTGGAAAAAACTAGCTTTGACAACAGAGTTTATCTGTTGATCAAACCTCAAACAGCTGTCAAATATCACTCCCAAATTCTTGACAGCTGGTTTTACATAGTTAGCCAAAGCACCAAAATTTGGTGTTACCACATTTGGTATGCCAGTGCGCTCAAACGCCATGATCTCAGTTTTACCATCATTCAGGTAAAGGAAGTTTTGGGACAGCCACTGCTTTACATCACGAATACAATTAAATAATGATGACAAAGCATCACTCCCATTAGTCCTCACAGGCAGATAGATTTGCAGATCATCTGCATAACAATGAAAGGACAGGTTGTGCTGGGTTATAACTGACCCCAATGGCAGAATGTACAAAGAAAATAGAATTGGCCCAAGGACAGAACCCTGCGGCACTCCACAGCACAGAGGAGCAGTTGATGAGGAGAGGTCCCCAATCATGACAGAAAAGTTCCTTTCAGCCAAATATGATCTAAACCACTTAAGTGCAGTACCATGAATGCCAATAAAATGTTCCAACCGGGAAACAAGTACTGTGTGATCCACAATATCAAAGGCTGCTGTGAGGTCCAACAGAACCAGCACAGCGGGATTCCCTGCATCCACCGATAAAGTGATGTCATTATGAACTTTTAAAAGTGCTGACTCAGTGCTGTGTCGCGATCTAAACCCAGATTGGAATTTTTCAAGGATGAGATTGTCTTCTGTCACTAAAATTAACATTGAATCGGTGTGTAACTTTGCAAAAACAATGTCGGACTCTGTAGTTTTCTCTGGGCCCCTCCCCAATCGGACCGGGAGTGACATGTTTAGCCGCATGTTCTCCCTGAATTGCTGGCTGTCTGAGTGGTGTCCAAAAAATGAGGTGGGCTTCATAGATAATTGGCAAAGCTTCTGGGGAAAACCTGGTCTTGTTAGGAGAGACAGCATCCATCCCACTTTGGATGGAGCAGCTCTCATTTCTAGAAATCTGGCTAATTTTCTTAAATCCTCCAAACCGTGACTATCCAGGGTTGGGACCAGGAAGCAGAGTTGTAGTCTTACACACCTCTCTGCAGCTTCTCTCCCCCTGCCATCCCCTCATTACCCCATCCCCATAGAGACGGTGCCTGCTCCCAGACCACCAATAACCAGCAAAAATCTATTTAAGCATAAAAATTCAAAAAGAAAAAAATCATATAGCACCTTCAACTGCACCACAGACTAAAACAGTTAAATGTGGTCTATTAAACATTAGATCTCTCGCTTCGAAGTCCCTGTTAGTAAATGATATAATAATTGATCAACATATTGATTTATTCTGCCTTACAGAAACCTGGTTACAACAGGATGAATATGTTAGTTTAAATGAGTCAACACCCCTGAGTCACACTAACTGCCAGAACGCTCATAGCACGGGCCGAGGCGGAGGATTAGCAGCAATCTTCCACTCCAGCTTATTAATTAATCAAAAACCCAGACAGAGCTTTAATTCATTTGAAAGCTTGTCTCTTAGTCTTGTCCATCCGAATTGGAAGTCCCAAAAACCAGTTTTATTTGTTGTTATCTATCGTCCACCTGGTCGTTACTGTGAGTTTCTCTGTGAATTTTCGGACCTTTTGTCTGATTTAGTGCTTAGCTCAGATAAGATAATTATAGTGGGCGATTTTAACATCCACACAGATGCTGAGAATGACAGCCTCAACACTGCATTTAATCTATTGTTAGACTCGATTGGCTTTCCTCAAAATGTAAATGAGTCCGCCCATCACTTTAATCATACCTTAGATCTTGTTCTGACTTATGGTATGGAAATTGAAGACTTAACAGTATTCCCTGAAAACCCCCTTCTGTCTGATCATTTCTTAATAACATTTACATTTACTCTGATGGACTACCCAGCAGTGGGGAATAAGTTTCATTACAGTAGAAGTCTCACAGAAAGCGCTGTAACTAGGTTTAAGGATATGATTCATTCTTTATGTTCTCCAATGCCATATACCAACACAGGGCAGAGTAGTTACCTAAACTCTGTGAGTGAGATAGATTATCTCGTCAATAGTTTTATATCCTCATTGAGGACAGCTTTGGATGCTGTAGCTCCTCTGAAAAAGAGAGCCTTAAATCAGAAGTGCCTGACTCCGTGGTATAACTCACAAACTCGCAGCTTAAAGCAGATAACCCGTAAGTTGGAGAGGAAATGGCGTCTCACTAATTTAGAAGATCTTCACTTAGCCTGGAAAAAGAGTCTGTTGCTCTATAAAAAAAAGCCCTCCGTAAAGCTAGGACATCTTACTACTCATCACTAATTGAAGAAAATAAGAACAACCCCAGGTTTCTTTTCAGCACTGTAGCCAGGCTGACAGAGTCAGAGCTCTATTGAGCCAAGTATTCCTTTAACTAGTAATGACTTCATGACTTTCTTTGCTAATAAAATTTTAACTATTAGAGAAAAAATTACTCATAACCATCCCAAAGACATATCGTTCTCTTTGGCTGCTTTCAGTGATGCCGGTATTTTGTTAGACTCTTTCTCTCCGATTGTTCTGTCTGAGTTATTTTCATTAGTTACTTCCTCCAAACCATCAACATGTCTATTAGACCCCATTCCTACCAGGCTGCTCAAGGAAGCCCTACCATTAATTAATGCTTCGATCTTAAATATGATCAATCTGTCTTTATTAGTTGGCTATGTACCACAGGCTTTTAAGGTGGCAGTAATTAAACCATTACTTAAAAAGCCATCACTTGACCCAGCTATCTTAGCTAATTATAGGCCAATCTCCAACCTTCCTTTTCTCTCAAAAATTCTTGAAAGGGTAGTTGTAAAACAGCTAACTGATCATCTGCAGAGGAATGGTCTATTTGAAGAGTTTCAGTCAGGGTTTAGAATTCATCATAGTACAGAAACAGCATTAGTGAAGGTTACAAATGATCTTCTTATGGCCTCAGACAGTGGACTCATCTCTTTGCTTGTTCTGTTAGACCTCAGTGCTGCTTTTGATACTGTTGACCATAAAATTTTATTACAGAGATTAGAGCATGCCATAGGTATTAAAGGCACTGCGCTGCGGTGGTTTGAATCATATTTATCTAATAGATTACAATTTGTTCATGTAAATGGGGAATGTTCTTCACAGACTAAGGTTAATTATGGAGTTCCACAAGGTTCTGTGCTAGGACCAATTTTATTCCCTTTATACATGCTTCCCTTAGGCAGTATTATTAGACAGCATTGCTTAAATTTTCATTGTTACGCAGATGATACCCAGCTTTATCTATCCATGAAGCCAGAGGACACACACCAATTAGCTAAACTGCAGGATTGTCTTACAGACATAAAGACATGGATGACCTCTAATTTCCTGCTTTTAAACTCAGATAAAACTGAAGTTATTGTACTTGGCCCCACAAATCTTAGAAACATGGTGTCTAACCAGATCCTTACTCTGGATGGCATTACCCTGACCTCTAGTAATACTGTGAGAAATCTTGGAGTCATTTTTGATCAGGATATGTCATTCAATGCGCATATTAAACAAATATGTAGGACTGCTTTTTTGCATTTGTGCAATATCTCTAAAATTAGAAAGGTCTTATCTCAGAGTGATGCTGAAAAACTAATTCATGCATTTATTTCCTCTAGGCTGGACTATTGTAATTCATTATTATCAGGTTGTCCTAAAAGTTCCCTGAAAGGCCTTCAGTTAATTCAAAATGCTGCAGCTAGAGTACTGACAGGGATTAGAAGGAGAGAGCATATCTCACCCATATTGGCCTCTCTTCATTGGCTTCCTGTTAATTCTAGAATAGAATTTAAAATTCTTCTTCTTACTTATAAGGTTTTGAATAATCAGGTCCCATCTTATCTTAGGGACCTCATAGTACCATATCACCCCAATAGAGCGCTTCGCTCTCAGACTGCGGGCTTACTTGTAGTCCCTAGGGTTTGTAAGAGTAGAATGGGAGGCAGAGCCTTCAGCTTTCAGGCTCCTCTCCTCTGAAACCAGCTCCCAATTCGGATCAGGGAGACAGACACCCTCTCTACTTTTAAGATTAGGCTTAAAACTTTCCTTTTTGCTAAAGCTTATAGTTAGGGCTGGATCAGATGACCCTGAACCATCCCTTAGTTATGCTGCTATAGACTTAGACTGCTGGGGGTTCCCATGATGCACTGAGTGTTTCTTTCTCTTTTTGCTCTGTATGCACCACTCTGCATTTAATCATTAGTGATTGATCTCTGCTCTCTTCCACAGCATGTCTTTTTCCTGATTCTCTCCCCTCAGCCCCAACCAGTCCCAGCAGAAGACTGCCTCTCCCTGAGCCTGGTTCTGCTGAAGGTTTCTTCCTGTTAAAAGGGAGTTTTTCCTTCCCACTGACGCCTAGTGCTTGCTCACAGGGGGTCATGTTGACCGTTGGGGTTTTTCTGTAATTATTGTATGGCTTTGCCTTACAATATAAAGCACCTTGGGGCAACTGTTTGTTGTGATTTGGCGCTATATAAATAAAATTGATTTGATTTGATTTGATCTTCTAAAAATTATTATAACTGTAAAAAGACAACCTTTTCCAAAACCTTAGATAGAAATGGCAGATGAGACACAGGTCTAAAATTGGATAAAACTGATGAGTCCAGGTGAGGTCTTTTAAGAAGAGGTTGAACCACAGCATGTTTAAACGCAGCTGGAACAGACCCTGATCTAAGACAAGCATTGATAAAAGTTAGGAGACCCGCCCCAACAGTATTAAAAACCTCCTTCATCACCTTAGCTGGAACAACATCTGAAGAAGAAATTGTAGGTTTTTTACAACATCAGCGAGAGATGCAAAAGAAATGGGCTCAAACTGTTCGAGCACAGCAGAATGTGCACAAGGAGCAGACAACTCAACATTACAGTTCTGATCAGCGTTCTGTCTGACTGATGAAACTTTATCAATAAAAAACTGAAGAAACTCCTCACAGGTTGTGGATGTAGCGTCCATCAAAACAGAGGTGTGTGGATTTACAACTGAGTTTATAGTCTGAAATAACACACTGGGACGATGACAACTGCTTGAAATAATATGAGACAGATATTGTGCTTTTGCCTCCTTCACAGCCTTCTGATAGTCAGACTGTCCCTCAGAAAACCCAGAGACACCTGTAGTTTGTCCTTTTGTCCTTTGATGTTGTAAAACGTGCACTTTGTCTTGACACATAAATGTTGGCTTTACACTGAGCGAGTTTTGGCCCTTTTTCAGATGATTTTTCATTTGTGCGAGAATTTTTTGGACCGAGTTTCAGGTTAATCACGCGTCCTGCATCGTGTAGTGTACATGGAGTAACAAGCTGCGTTCAACATCTCACGACCACCTCCTGATGGCCGATTGTACGGTCGAATGAAAATCAAACCTGTTTGATATTATTCTTTATCCTGCTGCAACCGCTCGCACTGTGCCTGTGCAAACACCGCAGAACTGTCTTATAATGTTTTTTTGTTGTTGTTGTTGATTTGTTTTGTTTTTAAACTTAATTTGTAAAAAAAAAAAAAAAAACAAAACAAAAAAAACATTTGCAAAGCCAAAAAGTTGATCTGACAACCATCTGATATAACCGGGGTCAAAATAAATAGAACACCGCCATCTACTGGTGCCCAGATGCTTAGTAATCTGATAATGAAAACATCTTCGATAATTATCTGTTATCGGATTATCGGAACTGTGCCCACCACTGCTCCTCACATGGCAATTCGTTCAACCCAAAGTCATTCCAGGATTATCAAAGGATTCTGCAGGGGTACCAGGTATTAAAGACATCTTTCGGTCACTGGTTCATGTCCAGGCTGCACAACTATATGGGAAGCTAGAAGCACAGAGACCTAAAAGACTCGGGCTTTCCCTCTCCTGCAAAGATGTTGGCATCACCTCTGTCCAGCAACGTCATGACTCCATAAGCTCTTTCCAGGTATACATCAGTGTCAAAGACAGAGGTCCTAGAGACACAAATGCCAGTGTCTCTCTCAAGACATTCTGCACCAATAAGTCATTGAAAGCCTGGATCTTAATCGAGATCCAAGATGAGCACATTCTGACTTCCCTCTAAGATGCCTAAGTGCTGTTATCAGGATATCCACCAAGCTCATGGCACCATCCACAAAGTTAAGGTCATTGAACCTTTGTTAATGACAAAAGCACCTGCTACTGGATGACACTTACAGTTCCTGTGTTTCGACCAGCTACAACATCCATCAACTTTTTAGGCATCCCACAAATTCTCTAAATGTCCCATTGTGGGCCCAGTCAACTGAGTCAAACACTTTGCGTTGTACTGTTTGGTGCAAATCAAAGTGAAAAACTTAAAGTTTGGCCTTTGATCCCAGTTTCCTTGACCCTTAATGATTGAGCATTGGTAAATTTGACCTCATCTGGGTAATTTCAGAACCCACCTCCATGTGTGCCAAGTTTCATGGACATTAAAAATCCCTAATATGAAAATCCCTAATTTGACGCTAATGATGTTGACACTGGCTAAAACAAATCCTTTAAGGGCAATTCTGGAGTTGACTATCATAAACATATCAAGTTTGGTGGAATCTGGCCAAAGGACCTGGGAAGAATAAAGGAACAAACAGACAGATAAAGCACAATTTTGACCCTTGACCCCAACGGTCTTGACCTTTGCCCAAACAAACCTTTTAAGGGTATACTGGAAGTTTGGCCTAAGCTACTTGGAGGAGTAGTGGAATAAACAAACACACTACCATTTATCAAATTATATTGTGATTGTGACATCATTTCAACATACGATTATATAACTGTGGGACAAAAGCCAACTTTACATTTAAAAGGTAAATAATGTACAAATAATAATTGTTTTCCATTTGTGCAATAGCAGGAGTATTTGCATGACTTCAGAGATGGAACATTCCATTCAATAAGGTTAAGCTAGGCTGAGTGCAACATTCTTTCAACCAGGGCTGTGCAAAATTCAGAAATTTAGATTTACTATTCAGCATCCTCTTTGCTATCTCATTTCAAAAATCAACTCATATTCAAGAACTGAATTGAAATTCATGTGATTCTCAATTCAAGTCTGAATTTAGTGCAGCTCTGCTTTCAAGAAATCAAATATTGTAACCATTGCATGAATGGAAAACATTCATTATTTGTTTTATATAACACCTAAGAAAGATCTGCATTATTTGATATTTTACTTCAAATTAGACAGGTGTTTCTTCTCAGAACAGGAAGCTGACAGCAGAGGGGTACAGATGGGTATGTATCTACCCATCAGTTGACTCTGCCCCACAATCAAGATGGTGACACAATGCTGTGCTTAGTGAGCACCGCTGCACTCCACGTTAGAGGTGGACGGATCAATCCCAGTATCGATAATATCGATACCAACGCTAGTATTGGTATTGAACGATCCTCGTGTAAAAAGATCGATACTCAAGCTTTTATTCTCTCCCGCATGCACTGACTGCTGCGCAAGCAGATTCATCAGAGTCTACTCTCTGTCTGTAAGAGCAGCACTGCGCTGTGTCACACAACACGGAGCAGTGCACCCTTGTATTGTGGTTTGTCAGCCCTCTGCCTCAGGAGATTTTGTTTTAAGTTGTGTTGAGTGATATTTTTTAAACAAAAATGTTGATTGTGATACTAAAGTATTTTGTTGTCACGTTCAATGTTTGGCAAAATTCTGTCCTAGGTCTTTTGGATCCTTTGGATCGATGAAGCTTAAATATGAAAAAAGTATCAGTATCGGTATTGATATCAGCGATACTGGGCCTGTAATAATAATAATGTAATTTGACATACAATCCAAATGACAAGAATCTATTTAGGTATCATATAAAAACTGATATTGCATATCATGACCCCTACAAGGTTATTTGGCGAGCAATGACAGAAAGTGCCCAAATTCCTGCTGTCTGACAAGCAGAGATGAAGACCAGTCAAAGGAGCTGTTCCCCATAACGCCGATGCTCAACAGCAGGCTAATAGGCAGAGAGAGTCTACAGTTGCATCTTCTCTCTCCCAGGCTGCCTGGAGGGACTGTATTGATAATATCCCAGCCTGCAAGACTCAATCCATCCCCCGGGGCGCTCACCAGCAAGTGGATGAAGAGTCCCAGGACGGTCTTTTGGCTCCACCACATCCTGACAGTACAGGAGGTACACGGGAAGGAATCTGCAGACACAGGTACCTACGTGCACAGACACGTTGCTCACACCTCATTTATTCTCATTTCGAATCTCCCACTCAGAGCAAGGGGCAGCGAGCGGCGATCACAGAGGAGACACGTGAGGGATGGGATGGCAAGAAAACGGCAAAAGAGAGGACAGAGAGTGACAGTCGGCACTGAAGAGCTCGTCCTCCTCTCCTCTCTGGCATCAGAAGTGCTAATCCAGTCGGCAGAGGTGCAGACCACCTCTCACACCTGCCGCCTCCACTCCATCTTGTTAAGGCCAGGTGGGAGAGAAAATGACTCTGTGCTGTACTTCCACCACAGGGCTCGTTCCTTCACATTAATACCTTTGCCGCTCGGCTCCATTTGTTACACAGACTCAAGACATACACTCAGGGGGAGCCCGGGGCTGTGAATGATGGCCGTATGCAGAGCCGCACTCATCTATAACCCCCTGTGGCTGCAACAAAGTACAGTCAACTCTTTGAGTGTGGAAAGCAAGGTTGACATTTGGAAGTGGTGTGAATGTGGCACAATTCAGCTGCACTGCGCACATACGTGACCATAATGGTTAGTGAAGTGGGTTTATAGGCAGAAGGTCAGCAGCTTAAATTTGTGTGGAAGTATGTTTTTAAAAAATCACGTCACAGAAGGTGAACATGCGACCCGTCGCTCTCTGCACTGTCACATGACCGATCTGCAGTCGGCGGTGTGTTAATATGTGTAAATAAAGGGTGAATATGAACCAAAGCGGACCAAAAAGAGCAAGCGTGCTCAGCACATGTCGCCGCCTGATAAATAGAAGAAAACAAGATAGCTGATGGGCGGATCAAAGAGAACAAACACCAGAGGACAAAAAAGCAGAGCAGTAATGTCTTATTAAAAATCAAACGCAGCAAAACAAAGGTTTTCCATTAAGCAGAATGCAGTATTACTTAGTTTGTAGATGGTGTGCTGGCTGTTGTCAGTTTGTTCATGATCTCTGCATGAATAAACCCGGATCACCTTGAATCTCCATCCTCTGCTCTGCTTGTTTTGTGTGAGAAAGTGAGAGAGAAGCTAAAAATTCATTAAGCAGAGTTGAGTCTCTGGACTACGTGGAGATCAGTCGCATCTCTAATCAGGATATCAGTCACTTTATTGCCCTTAAAACCGTGCATGTAGGAATATACGGATTTAGGGAATGCTAAATCTTCAGCAGCGCCAGGTTGATAATTTCGTGCATCTGTGTTTTTGTGGGGAAGGAGATTTGGGGTTTTTGTTTGTTTTTTTTTGGTGTGTGTGCGTGTTTTTTGTTTTTTTTTTTGTCACAGTGCAAAGTAATGCATTTTCACACATGAAACTCTGAAACAAGGTCCTTACAAAGGATCATGTTGTCATACGTTTGGCCTGATGGAAGTCAAAATCCAACCCTCATCCGCGTGAGAACTGGGTAACAGATCAACTAGGGGATTGCCTGTTAGGGTAAAATATGATGGGGACCTTGTGTGGCTCGTGGCCTCTACGGTAGCCATGAAATCCCAACAGGAACCCTGAACAGGAGACGGCTAACAGAGCTCTGGAGAAGCAAGAAGTCCTCAATGGCTGATCAGGTGGACGAGGTGATGGCTTGAAACCCAGTCACTATGAAGGTGGGTGAAAGCTGCAGAACACATAAACTTTTTTTTTCACTCATGGTTAGTGGTTGGGTGAAGCCATTTATTGTCAAACAACTGTATTTCCTCTTTTTAAATCAAAATGACAAGAGAACTAGTTTACATACCCCTGTTCTTAATACTGTGTATTGCCCCCTTTAACATCAATATGAATATGTTATACGATACAACTATGATTTCACACAAAGTGCAGCAACAGTGAAAATTAAACATTCTGAAACAAAGCAGTAATAATACCACACGCATTTTGCACTCATCATAAGATTAGGATACTGTGTCCTCCAAAAGTATTGGAACACTTGGAATTTCACACAATAAAATTTCTAAAATTATCTTCCTAAAACTCAAACTGAAAGCAAATCTCTAAAACTTGATAATACCTGTAAATAATGATCTCAGATGTACTTTCTGGCAAATTGTCTTTTTTTTTTTTTTTTTTTAGAAAATCCTCCTCTACATCACTTTATCAGGAAGCTGGATTTTATATTAATTTATATTCATTGATATCAAGTTGAAGGGATCTGCTTTCAGTTTGAGTTTAAGGAAGATAACTTTAGATTTGTTTTTCTAAAGTTGTGTCACTGGTGTCACTCAGACAGCAAAATTAAGAGGTAATTTAAAAATAAGTCCTTCAGAGAGCAAAATTGAGAGGTTACCCAGGTTTTATACAGAACAGAGTAGAAGTAAATTACCTGTATTTCTTTCAGCCTGAACATCTTCACGTTATATCTCATATAAGCAAACAGAGCATGAATCAGCTGCTGCCTTGTTTCATTCATTAAAATCACTGGAGAAACATGTATATATAAGGTAACCCAAATGAAAGGGGAAATGCCGCTTTTGACAAGCTGGACCTCATTCTTGGCATAAAATACAGTTGTTTAGTCACCAATATAACATTGGTGTCATTATTAGTCCATGGTTCAAACGACATGTTCAGTTCAAATCTGAGTCAAACATTTTTCTTCTTCTACTAAGGTGGATTACAACTTTTTGTGGTACACAGCACCAACTACTGTACAGGAGGGATCTAGCAGTCAATATGTGTCACTGGTTTCAAAATGCAGCTCTTTTCAACCAGATGTGTGGTGCCATGACATGTCAGTCGTCTGTGTCCAATCAGATTTCAGGGGAGTCCAGTGCAACCCTGGCCTCTGCTCTAGCTCCACCCATGCCAGGAAGTGTTCAACATTTTACATTTCCTGTTTCACCGTGGACTCAAAATTTGGCATTTCGTGTTTCAGTCTCAACTTGCCACTCAATTCCCATGATATCCCGCAAGATCTCGTCTCGTGGGATCCAGGAAGTGTTCAACATTTGACATTTCCTGTTTCACTGTGGACTCAAAATTTGGCACTTCCTGTTTCAGTGTGAACTTGCCACTGAGTTCCCACGAGATTTCACGAGATCTTGTCTGTCAATCCAGGAAGTGTTGATCCCAGAAGTGTTCAACATTTTACATTGCCTGTTTCACTGTGGACTTAAAATTTGGCACTTCCTGTTTGGGGCTCAGTGTACCATAGAGCGAGCTTCGCTCATATTAAAGATACACAAACAGCCGGAGATGCTGGCAGCAAGCCAAGTGAAGACTGCAACTGTGCAGGTGTTCTTTCATTGGGCTATGTGTCATTTTACAGGCTGGTCCCTGCTGAGACGAACCATGTTGTAGTGGAGGCACCACAGATAAAGTAGTGCAGTGTGTGTCACTGACTGTGTCCTCCTTAGAGGATACACATAAAACACACACACACACACACACACTGATGTCAGAACACAGAGACAGGTGTGAGGCCCAAACAACTCATAAATCGTTGCCACAGACACAGCAGTGTGCGTGCACATTATGTACACTGGCTAAAAGAGACAATCTGCAAAGGCATGCAAGACCCCCACAGAAACGCATGGAGTCCTATCAGCCACAAGCTGCACACAGACACTATCTGTCTGATACGAAAGGTCGCTTTTGTTATTTCGAAGGACACAAGTCACTACAGAGTGCACTTGTAAAGCTTCAGCACAAAGGAAAAGGAGGACAGCCTCGCCTCTGGACTCCACACTCATAATTACAGTACAGATCACGCCGCTCTTTTCCCTGAATGTCGTACAAAATAGCAGATTTGGAGCAAAAGAGCAGATTTTTGAAGCTGTGCCATGTTTGCCTGAGAGCGTACGCGTCTGTATGTCTGCTTCCTTATCTCCTCTGAAACATCCACCTCTCCTACAGCTCCCTGATGGTGTTTTATTCTCCAACCAGAGAGGTCGGCTTAGGGCCCTGAAAGTGGGTCATCTGGGTTTTAGTTTTAAAAAAAAGAACGGACACTGGCTGCAAAGCCGCCTTGACCAAACACAGGTAAGTGAGAAAGGGATTGCAGAGTTGGGATATGGACGAAGAGAATGATGAGTGGAAAGGTCAGAACAGAACGGTATAGCCGAGGGAGATATTTTTGGACAGCGCGGCGGGGTCGCAGCACCAGACTGTCAGCCTCCGCTCTCGCCGTGGCCAAGGCGGGGACAGCAGAGTTTCAAGGTCGCGGCCTGCGTCGCTGCTGTTGACAGAGAGAAAGAAGGAGAGGATGGAGGAGGGGAGGAAAGGTCACAAGAACCTGGACGCCATACTGCTGTGACCCTTCTAAATAAAACCGAGTGCTTTTTACTCGAGCATAAGTGCGATGACATGTATACACGCAGGGCAGCTTTCAGGTCAAGGCGGGACAAGAAAAGGCTGCTGGGTACACAAGTGACGGGTCAGGAGGAGTGTCACCTGTCCAAAGCGGTGAAACGTGATCGTGACCTCGGGCTGACCTCATGGTCCTACAGTGGTGTAAGTGACTAGTATCAGGTGGACAGCTCTTAAATTTAATGTCCCATTCTGACAGTTTGTTTTAGCTCCATTAATATCTCTGGTGTGTAATTGGCGTAAAATTAGAAACAAAATATGGTACCACTGTCCAGTCAAGAGCTGAATCATGATGATCAGCATTTCTGCAGTCGATACCTTCTGTCTTCCACATTAAGATCCAAACCTACAACGAGAGAAGACACAATATCTACTTTTCATGTCGGATTTCATGTTGGAGAGTAATATTAACACTGTCAGTGTTAATTTAACACTGGTAATTTTGCTGTGTACTTGTTGCTTTATTCTGTGTGTGAATCCCGTTGAATTGTTGCACAAAAGGCAAAACACAAACTTGCCTTTCTTACTACGTATATTTAAAATGCAAAATACAAGAAACTGTTCAGTGCTTTTGCATTTGTCTGGCAGTAATTACCTCCACCAAGGAGATTATGTTTTCAGTCGCATTTGTTTGTCTGTGTGTTTGTCAGCAGGATAACTCAAAACGTTTTAAACAGATTTTGATGAAATTTTGTGGAGTGGTTAGAAATGACAAGAGGAACAAGTGATTAAATTTTAGTGGTGATCCGGATCACGATCCAGATCCCGATGCTAACGCGTTAGCATGTCTATGGCATTTTCAATGTTAAAAGTTAGCATTAAGCAGTTGCAGCTGTCATCACGTTCGGGTGCATTTGTTTTCAAATTGTAATATTTCTTAAATGTATTTTTGTTTATATATTAATAATCTAATGATTACTTGTATTATATACAATCGATCACTGTACCAAGGAGGGAATGTCTTTAGGGTCAGTGACCCTATGGCCTTGTTTAGAGAAGTGTTTCATAAATGTTAAAAACATTCATATATTTGCAGTTTAGTTGAATAATAAATTGAATTTTGTCTCATTTGTTTTTGTCTATGAGCACATGCAATAGAGGGTTTTCATGTGACGTATCGGTCATGTCATTTTGTGTCCCGCGCCCATTCTGGATTACAACGCGGTGGTCGCTGTGATACGCTACGTGCATTTGGCGAACAATTGCAGAAGCTTCAACGTCGGTGTGAAGAAGCCTCACGGCACCATGGCGCTGAGAGATATCCAACGCTAACAGAAATCCACTGTTACCAGAATTTTATTTATTCTGCAATAAAATTATATAAGAATACATAAAAATACCGCTGAGGATAACACAACAATGATTCCAATACGGATGCTTATTTACATTGTGGTCCTCGAGCACCGAGCTGCTGATCCGCAAGCTGCCCTTCTAGCGCCTGGTGAGAGAAATCGCTCAGGACTTCAAGACCGACCTCCGCTTTCAGAGCTCCACTGTGATGCTCTGCAGGAGGCCGGCGAGGCTGACCTGGTTGGCAGCTTCCTAGTTCACAATATTGCAGTGTGACACTGTCGGCCAGTTCGTTACATCACCACTAAATTCACTATCTGGTATAAGATACGGATCCACTGAACCAACTGCTACACATCTATCACGATAAATAGCTTTATCTCGAGGATTTTAAAGCATCGTAATAACCGTACATTCTCTCCATTTTTCTATCACGCGCCAGCCTCCTTGTAATCCAGAATGGAGATGGCACCCATCCTGCAGCAAATCAGTCACGTGATTGAAAACCCTCTATATCAATATTAGTGCTCAGATGACAGTAGCTTCTGGGAAAGGTGCAAGTTGCAATAAACTGATGCCAAGCGCTAAGGATACATGCTATCCAGTCACAGCAGATGAAACTTTTTTTTACTACTGAGCAAACATCATTGTTAGACTTTTTTAGGTTCAATGATTCCACGGCATGTAGATGTTATGGCGACAGTGACCCCATGGCCTTGGCGGAGGTTTGCAATTTCTGAGTGCTTCTAGTTATTATTAATATGTATATGTAGCGGACATGATCGAGCAAAGTTCTTCAGCATCTCGCCATGTCATTTAGGTCCTTCAGACTTTTTTCCAATAAATGCTTCTGGGCAGCATTAGCATGGCTGAAAACCTTCCGCTTCTGAGGAGCCAGACCACCCCCACTACAGCCCTCTTAAGACCCCCGCCATTTTAAGCATTTTTATTTTTGTCTCACATGCCTGGCAAGTCCTCACAATCTAACGATGACATTTAGATCCTTCACACTTTTTTTTCAGTAGATGGTTCTGTGGAGCATTAGCATGGCTAAAAAACTTTACACACTAAATAGTCACTGACTCGCCTCATGTGTTGTCAAGGTGCACACTGCCTCTCACTTTAGCGTTCCCAGATTCAGCGTTGACTCAACATTTAGCATTTCCTGTTTCAGTGTCGTCTGTGCACTGAATTCCCACGATATCTCCTCTTTCTCTTTTTTAAAGTTTATTTTCTTTTTTTTTTAAATTGAAACAAACAAAAAGTTACACAAAACTTTACATAGGATAAACATAGCAGTGCAAAACCAACATAATGATAAACAGGTTAATATTCTCTGCTGTAGCTCCAGGAATTGTTCAACATTTGACATTTCCTGTTCCACTGTGGACCCAAAATTTGGCACTTCTTGTTTGGGACACAGTGTACCATGAGAAATGTTTGCGTGTGTGCGCCTCCTCCACCCAGGTCCTTTGGCAGATTCCCACCAAACTTAGTAACCTATGTAGATGAAGGGTGACCCCAGAATTGTCATCCCAAGATTTGTTATAGCAAAAGTCAAAATCGTTGTGGTCAAACATCAAATTGTTACCTCAGCCAACAAAGTTGGAATAGGTTATGTTATCGCCCATTTGTCTGTTTGTGAACAGCCTGAAGCCCACAATTTTTCATATATATCGTTATTAATTTTTTTACTGACGATTCATATCCTGGTGGGCAAGAACTGATTCAATTTTCAAGGTCATAGGTCAAAGTCAGGAAAAATCTTGGAAAAATCCCTGTCTTTAACATTGAACGAATTTTTAAAAATTCATAACTGTCAAAAAAAAGAAAAAAAAAAAGATCAAATCTCTTTCATATCTGAGAGTGTTATGTAGGATGGCATCCTTTACTGACTGCCAGAGGTATTTGATCCAGATTACAAATTTTGTGGCCATTTAAATTTAACATTGAAAACCCCATTTAACGTCAAACATGCCCCAGTCACTCTCATATTTCAAAGTAAGGTGCAAACTGGCACTCAGTCTGTACCTCACTTGTCTGACAGAGTTTGATCTGGATCTTACCTGGATTGTGGATTTTGTGGACATTTGAATCTAATATTGAAACGCCCATGTGATGTACATTTTACATTATATCTCAATCAAAACTACCTCGATCACTCTCATTTTTGACAATGAGGTGCAAACTGGCACACTCAGTGATTAGACTAAGTTTGATCCTTGTCTGATCTGTATTGCGGATTTAGCCTATATTTGATTGTTTTTAACATTGAAAAGCCCTTTTGATCTATAGTTTGTAGCATGTTTTAGCTTATGAAAAGCCACTTCTAACAACACTTTGATCTTGAAAAATTTTTCCAAGTTAAAATTTGTGGAATTGGAAAATAGTGTTGGTGGAGGTTTACACTCTATGAGTGCGGTTCTGTAGTTAGTCCTCTGGACAAAGGTCCAGTGTCATCAAGGTAGAACATTTTATCAATTTTTCTCAAATTTGTTACAAGTAATCCTTGAGGAACTGTATGTTCACGGTAAGCTGGACTTGCTGATTCAATTTGTTGGCCCACAAAGGGCACTCAAGAAGGGCAAAAAATGCCATTTTTCACACTGCTAGATATACTGCATAAAATTGATATCTAACCTTTTGTGTAAATTTTACATAGATTCTTTTGGAGGCTGCCCACAGCCAAGAAATAGTTCACTGTGCTAAATGGATCCAAATGGATCCCAGAAGGTCAAGGTCACTGGGTGAAATGTCAGATGTCATTGCCCTTACTGCCTCCATGCCCACTGGTACTATAACCTAGTACAGAGAAAGATTAGATTTGGTAGTCTGCTTGGATCCACTTGGTTACCTATCCACATGGACCTACACAGCAAAGCCAACAGATCTGGATCCAGTTGGAATAAATAAAATTTGTACCAAACCCAACTTGGTTCCCAGGTCAGGTCTGAGTTTATCAGAACAGATTAAACGAGTAAAAACTTGTATTCTGCATTCAAAAAAGAAAATAATTTATGCTTCAGGCACATAAAGACAAAAACATGAAACATGTTTGTTTAAACATTTTATTGCTATGCAAAATTTTAAATCACATACATCCAATTAAAAACTACGAGTTAAAAAAAATCTGGTAAAATAAGATTTGGCATTTAATTTGAGCCATTTTGTCTGCTGTTAGTGATACTAAATAATCAGTACAACCTCCTGTTCCATTATGCTGTAAACTTGGTCTGATAAACTACTAAGTGTGACAGAGGCCAGCAGGAGTTGCAGTGAATATGGTAGTCAGTAAACGTCACTCCCCAACAGCAAAAAAAACCCTCTGGCCAAAGATGCCAGGGCCCATGGGTTTTAATCTCCTGGTTAGAGCACCTGCCTCCCATGCCAGAGACCGTGAGTTTGTGTCTCGAAGGTAGTGACGGAGTGGAGAGGACACACAACATAGAGGTTAAATAAGGCCTATTAGAAAAAATAAAAACCTTGTTTCCTGTACCATAAAAATAAAATAGGGTAGGTAGGTCATAGTTTTTTTGTTTTGACTTTTGTCTTGTGTTGGTTCAAGTGTAGCTTGCATTGAATCTCAGAATTGATTTTGATTGATTTCTGTTTAAATATTTTTGACATACGTATGTCCAATGCATATTAACATTGTTTCAAGCAAAAGTTATTAAAATTACAGTAGTCAAACTCAGTTTTCTTTCCATTGATGGCAATTATACATCCAGTCATGGTCGTTTGAGATCTTGCAGTACCTTTGAACTGGTTCGGCCAGCATCACTCGAGGTCATGCCAAAAACAAATAGGCCTCTAATTTAACCCCATGTATAAAAATTGAATTTGATAAAAACAAATAGCAGACCTTGATTCATACATTTTTACCTTGGGGCCAGCTTGCTTCAATCTGGAAAAATTTTTTGAATTTCAAGGAGCCACTAAGTGACTTGAGAGAAAGCCATATATTCAAAATAATGAACAAGAACAAGGTAAAGATTTTTTTTTTTTTTTACTTTTGGCAAAAATGTGTCTTTCTCTGCCCTCCTGGTGGAAAGGGCCTTTGTGGTTTTTTGCACTGAGCACAAAGTATATTTTAGTGAAGGCTGCATTATATTTTATGAAAACTGGTATAAAATTTTATTTTTAATCCACTTTTTTCTTCAAAATTTAACTCCAGCCATGTCAAACATGACCTACTGGACAACAGATAGCAACCTTGATTTAGGCACAACACAGCAATTAACAAGCTGCTGTCCAACAAACATTTTTTTTTTTTTTTTAATTTTAAGGACACTGTGGATTTAGCAGTGTAGATGTGCAGTGTGAACAGGATTTTTTGAGGAGTTTTAACTGCACCAGTGGATTGTGCAAACAGAGATTGGTTCATGTAAAAACGTCTTCAGAGCAAAGGTATATTTGAGCTGGAGGACAAACACTTTATGTTGAAAGCTGTGGCTGCTAATATTTGTGAGATATATCGGCTGACTGTCGAGAGAAACAGCAAAAAAAAAAAAAAGTTCTCCTTTTGCTCCATCTGACTGGTTGCTTGAAAAGGCGCTGCAGTAATAATAATTTCCTTTATTATCATTGTACATTCATACAAAATTTGTCCTCTGCATTGAACCCATCCTAAGCACAGTTAGACACAATCTAGCCACTGGGAGCAGCGGGCAGCCACAGTCCAGCGCCTGGGGACCAACTCCAGATGTAGAGATGGTGCCTTGGTCAGGGGCAGAGAAAGGAGAAAACCCTAAATAAGCATGTTTTTGATTGGGGAGGAAACCGGAGCACACAGGAAGAACGTGCAAACTCCACACAAAGGGCAGGAAGTGATCCCACGACCTTCTCGCTGTGATGCATCAGTGCTAACCACTAAGCCACCGTGTCACCACGTAACGACACGGCTTCCTGTTTAAGTTCAACTTAAAGCACTCAGTAAAAGCAGAGTGCTCTCGCAAAATGAAAAATTGAAGTTGTCTGGTCATCTGTTTTAGGAATGTGGACTCGGGTCACAGGTTTATAACGGGGACGATCGTGTTTTTTTTGTTTTTTTTTTGGTGGCAAAATAGGTTGGGCTGGGCATGTGAAACGGTCGGTCGGCTTAACGGGAACAACATTTTTTTTCTAATAGGCCAAAACAGATATTACTGTGCTTCTCCCCACTAACATTTCATACTGGTTTCAAACTCAATGATATTTTCGTTAGACACACAGGTATTAAGCAGATGTACATAACACTGGCACGTCTGTGTTTTTACTGGCACTTGTACCTGCAACCAGCTGCACGTGTGTGCCGTGCATATAAACTCATGATCTCTGTCAGCCAACATGCTGCACAATCCCTAAAGCGATTAAACGTGCCCTTATTTATCTCAACATATTCACACTCAAGACCGCAAATGTTCCCGGTGCGGCCAAGATGCAATAATTAATGACAACATAAAACTTCAAGTATATTCCAAATGCAGTTCCTGTGTCTAAAGGTACTAACGGACTATATCTTGCATGCAAACACTACTCTAATGTCCCTTCTCTTTCCCATAAGGGACTGTTTGGCTCTTTGTGCCATTTTCTCAGAGCTGCAGACGCTTGACTTACGAGGTCGATATTCTGAACGCTGGGTTGGTTAATCGTGCCACATTTATGTCACAGGAAAATTAAGAGCTTGCTTTCAAAAGTTTAACATTTTAAAAATTTCTGGGCACTGCCTAGAACATTAAAACAACTTAAATCCTCAGTTGAACGTTATTAAATAAATCAAGTGTATTAAATATGTTCATAACTGATTATAACCAGCAAAAATAAGCATTTTAGGAAAAAAACAAAACAAAACAGATAGCTTTGTAAAGAACATTCTGTGTCAGCATTCACTCGAATAACTTTCAAAATAATTTAAGTACATAAATAAATGATCCTTCCATTGTTTAGTCATTGTTCTTAGCAGTAGTGGTAGTAGTAGTTATTCCTTCCCTTTACAGGAGCACAAGTATTAACTGGACAGTCCGTAGTTATAATACAATAATTACAATGAGAAGACTGGGGACAACCCATCGCCTGGTATTTGTCAGTTTAAAGGTAGAGTTCAGGCGTACTGGTGTCTGCTGGTCTGAGCTCAGCCAAATCAAACCAAACTAGGCTCTTTGTTTGTCCCACGTTATCCAGCCTTTGTTGGTCTTCCAGTGAGGATTTGGCCAAGGCTGAGGCTCCATCCAGTTCTCAGTACAGCCCCAAAATCAGATCCACACCAGAACTGTTGAGATTAGCACTTGGCTGGGCATCAGTCAGAGGAGGTTGAGGTCAAAAGGTGTAGTGTCAGAAGCCAGGGTTGCCACAGTGACCTCAGAAGTGGCTCATCCTGGCGGCGAGAAGGCTATGGGAGCGTGGTATAGCCGAGGAGACACGGCCAAAGCTGGACGAAGGCCACTTCATGATGAACTGTGAGGTCACTGGCAGCAGATACCTGCACAGACGGACAAGAGGGAGGGATAGAGAGATTAGGAGAAGGATGAACATAATTAGAGGATTAGACGTGCAGAAGTCACAGCTTAGAGGTCAGGATGCATTAATGCCTGGTGCAGTACCTGCATTCTACCTGTTTTTCATCCACCCACAGAGTCTGAATGCTGCCAGTTATGAACATTTTTCTTGTGCACACTCTACAGTGACCCACTGAGCCAATGCTACAACACCCCCTCTACCGCAAACATTAAAGTCCAACTGAAATGGTATTTAAAAAACATTTGGGGAAAATTGTGTGTCTAATCTTGCAATGATTGATGCACGTGCAACTGGAGTGTTATCTTAAAGTCAACATCTTAAAGCAAAATAATATTAATAATAAAAAAGCAATTTCAGTTTTATTTCAGTTGGACTTTAAAATATACAGTACTGTTTTGAACATGTTTTCCTCTCTTCTTTACATATGTTAATGTAGGGGAAATGTGAGTTGTAATGTGCTTTATTTGCTAAAGTGCACAAAACCTTCAATATCGCACTTATTCTGTTTTCAGGTAAACATGAACACGTTTACCTGAAATCTGCTCACTGGTGACTTTTTGTAAATGTCTTATTCTTTCAGGTCTAATTAGCTGAATTTTCAACACTGGCCCTTATTTATTTATTTTTTTGGTACCATTAAAAGAAAATCCTCACCTATCACTCCAAGGCATAGACGTCAGTATCATTCTAAGACTTTCCTATGACACCTTCCACCGAGAGAGAGCAGTGAGGCAGCTCCTGCTAACAGCGTTCCAGTACCTGAGAATGAGACCAGCGTCAGGATAAGAGTCAAGAGGTTTCGAATCCAGTTTCCTACTCCTTTAAATGATACGTCTGTGAGACCGGCGTTAGATGAGAAGATTGAATCCTGGAGAATGGTAACTGTAAATGTTATGCAGGTGTTGACAGGAGCACCTCGACTGCTTCATGGCTGATCAGATAGAAAAGTGGGTTGTCCCCCCCCCACTAGCCTGCACACACACCCAAAACAATAAGGTGATGCATTGCTTTTCTCTATTTTTTGAAAGGAGGGGGACTGACAAACTTAGGTTTCCCCTTTTTCTGACTTGTTATTCTGACTTCAAATAACAGGTGAGCCTTAGACCCCCCGTGATCTTTGCTCTCCCAGGTTAGGAACCAGGCAGCTACAACAAACATTCTGTGTTGGGCACAACTAACTCAAAAGTTAGCTTCAATAATGATTAATTCTCAAACTATCTACATTAGACACTCAAAGCACTTTACAATTATGCCTCACAATCACCCATTTACACAAACACACTCACATACCGATGTCAGGGTGCTGCCATGTAAGGTGCTTACTAAACACCAGGTCAACTAGAGGATTAAGGACCTCGCCCACGGGCCCTTAGTGATTTTCCGGTCGGACTGGGGTTTCAACAGAGGATCCTCTGGTCTCAAGCCCAACACTTAACCACTAGACCATCACCTCCCAAAAGTTAACTGTGATACACTAAACTGCTAAAACATTTACCTACAATTGCTACTAACAGGTAATTTTGGGTTTTCTCTTTTTTTATCTCTATAAAACCTTGAAAAACAGACCTAAGAACTGAAATTTTAAGACATGGCATAGGTATGGATGTTAACTAAAAGCTTTAGTGTACCAAGATCGTGGTCTTGTTGATTTCTCTTACTGGGCTAGTGTATAAGCTCAAATAGGAACAAGCCTCTTATTTTTAAGGTTTATAAACTTTTTGGTCTGTTTATTTTTATTTTTTTTAAATTGTAAAAAGCTCACTTAAAAGTTAGTGAAATAAAATTTACTGGCAGCTAACTGGTAAAAGTTAGCTTAAATGCTACGCTTCTAATGATCTGTTAGCTGATTTGCTGAACTGTGCCAACCACTGCAAACATTACGGGTGCATTACAGCACGATGCATCCTTACTGTGTGTGTTCATGGTGAAGATCGTTAGCCAATAAAAAATTTCATCAAATAATCGTTTAGTTAAGATAACAATGGTCCAAAATGGTCCCTGTGGAAACATTAAAGATGTGACAATCTAATCAAATGGGAACCACTGGGGCTGCTGATTACTGAATGAAGTAATAATAGCTTCTTTAAAGCTGCTGCACAAATAGTACTTTTTTCCTGACAACTCTCTTTCCTTGTGAACTAGCTCTTGGACAAATTAGCTTAACAGCTTCTTCTAAAGTCAAACAGAGGGGGAGTATGTCACTAAGGGCTTCTGTTTCGCCACAGCCAGAGACCCAGGAGATTTAGGAAGGATTCAAATTAACTTCATTTAGTCAGACGAGAATGTCCTTGAAACTGCTTGATGTGGGCCGTAGGTATCCCTCTAGCACATCGTCATCAGCCGGACTACTACCACTCAAGCCCCAGAGAAAACGAGGGCAGAATCCGCTTTGGAATCACTAGTGCACGCTGGTGCATTTACATTTATAAGACGGCTCAACGTACAGTCTTAAAATGTCATTTTGTATTGTACTGCTATTATTCTTTGGATTAATTTCTACTCCACTTCTTGTTTCTCATCTCTCATTCAGGCCATTATTCACGGCGTATCCGTTGGGATCCTGTTCTTGGTTTTTGTGGAGTTATTACTCTTTTATCCACCCATGTCTGTAAGGATTTCACTGAAATCCCAGGCAGAAAAAAATGGTAAACTTTAAAGTCAAATATTGAACATTCAGTGAGATTGTGTTTTACAGACTTCCTACGCTATTCACTTTGAGAATATTCCGATCACAGGTGTGGTGAGTGCAGAGGGGGGGTTCTTATGTCCAGGCAGCTGCTGTCTCTATAGGCTCAAATTAATTGGACTTTCATTCAGTATCCTCAGGGTTCGTCTTCTTTTGATCACAAAGGCAACAGCATATGGAAACTAGGGAGAAGCTCGAGCTCCTGCTTAGCTTTAACCCATCGCCTGACTGACAGAGAAAGATGCCCCCTGATTCCGATTCTCACACGCAAATCTTCGCTCAACACTACATCAATGTTCCTACTGATAGATGCGCCACGGCTCCACTCTGACCTCCATAGACAAACTGCTGTCACACAGCATTCAAGGTGACATCATTACTAAGGACACATGGAAGGCTGCCACGAAAACTGATGCAATCATAAACCAAGAGGTATAAAGAGGCTTAAAGGGTGTCAGCAGCCAACATTCAACTCAAGACCCTAATTAACCCCAATTACAGACACACTTTTTACACAAGTCAAAGTTAATCGAATCTGAAACTTGTGTTATAGGGAAGAAATTATCTTTTGGTAGTGACAGTGATTTCAGACCTAACATGAAAATCATTTAACCACGTGATCTCATCTGCCCACATTGACAGAGACTTTTTTCATCTAATCAGGGCTCCCCAAGGAGAAAGAATGCTTCAAGAGGAGGCGGCAGGTATGGTCATCAGTGAAGACCTCAGTAATCTCAGCTAACACATCTTCACCTATCACTCTTTGTGAGAAACACGTCAAAAGATGTTGAAGAAAAATTTTTAAAAAATCCAGCCAGGAGGCATGTGAGTACGAGGTCTCTTAGATAATAAACCGACCCTTTTATTTTTTTTTTTTAACTATATGGATTTGAATGACATGCGATTACACCAATCATGCTTGAACCCTCGTGCGCATGCGTGACTTTTTTCACGCGTCGGTGACGTCATTTCCCTGTGGGCAGGCCTTGAGTGAGATGTGGTCCCGCCCTCTCGGCTGAATTCCTTTGTTTCACACGCTGCTCGAGACGGCGCGCGTTGCTTTATCAAAATTTTTTCTGGACCTGTGAGGAATATCCGAGTGGACACTATTCGAGAAATTAAGCTGGTTTTCTGTGAAAAGTTTAACGGCTGATGAGAGATTATGGGGTGTTTCTGTCGGTGTAAGGACTTCCCACGGAGCGGGACGTCCTGCAGCGCTTCCAGGCGCTGTCGTCGGCCTGTTTCGAGCTGAAAACATCCTAATTTAAGGCTTAATTCACCAAGGACATCGTGAGAGAACAGAGAAGATTCAGAAGAGGCCGGCATGAGGAATTTATGCGGACATTTCCACTGTTTAAGGACATTTTTTTAATGAAAGACGTACGCGCAAATTCGCCGAGTCGTTTCCGTGATGACTCAGCAAATCTGTGTGCGCCGCGACAGGAAAAACACCTCCGTGTTGAAAACCATTTGTAGAATTCAGGCGGCTTTTAATGGCTTTCAACAAGTGAGTAACTGAGAAATTGTTTAACAGCTTGGGCATGTTCCAACTTGCCCGTTAAGATTTCCAACGGAGGTGTTTTTCCTGCCGCGACCCCCCGCGGTCGGGTCCAGCCCGACATGCGACTCTGCCCGCACGTTCTTTCATTACAAAATGACCGTTAACAATGGAATGTCCGAATAAACTCCTCATGCCGACTTCTTCTGAAAGTTCTCTGTTCTCTGACGACTTACTGCGTCAACAGAGCCTGAAATGTGGAAGTTTTCAACTTGAAACGGCGAGACGCTGCCGCCTCGAAGCGCAGATCGCCGTCAGGCGCCGTGGACCGTCCTTAAAGCGACACTACCAGACCAAAATCTCTCATCAGCCGTTAAAATTTTTACCGAAAACCAGCTGAATTTATTGAATGGTGTCCACTCAGTTGTGCCTTACAGTTTTGAAAAAAAATTTTATCAAACAAAGCAACAGTCTCTGAGCCATTCCTAAACAATGAAAAAAATCGACGAGCGGGTGGACGACTCCTCACTCAAAGACTGCCCACAGGCGAATGACGTAACCGACAGGCGTGAAAAAACTCTCGCATGCCCACGAGGGTTCAAGCATGTCTGATGTAATCACACGTGATTCAAATCCATATGGTTTTTGAAAAAAATAATAAGGTCGGATACTTTTCTAATAGACCTCGTATTTGTGTGCTGGATTATACATAAGGAAATTCACACAAACCATATTCAGTTTCAATGTGAAATCGCATCCGTAGTTTTGGGGTTTACTGAGCTTTTACACACATTTTGGGTCCTTTTAGATATTGTCTTGTGATCAAACATTTTATAAGTCAAGTCTTAACTGGGGATGTCATAAATCTGTTTTCCAAAAGAATGTTATAAACTATTTAGCATGTGGATCCATACTGGATCTACTGTGGTGACTTTGAGCTAAATGGGAGTAGTGAAAAAAATCACATCTATTTCAATTTATTTCATTTATATAGCGCCAAATCACAACAAAGCTGCCTCAAGTTGCTCCACGCAAGTAAGGTGTAACCATACCAACCCCCAGAGCAAGCACACAGGCAACAGTGGTAAGGAAAAACTCCCTCTGATGATCTGAGGGAGAAACCTCAAGCAGACCAGGCTCAGAGGGGTGACCCTCTGCTTAGGACATTCTAACAGTTACAAGGTTTTTACAAGATGAAAAAACAGGAAACAGGAAAAAACAAAAAAACAAAAAAAAAAAAACAGAAAAACATCAAAAACACAGTCCATTATTGAGATGACCAGACAAGGAATTGTGCTGCAGGGGGTCATCCAGCACCCTAGGATGCAGGGCCAGCCTCCAGCCCTTACGCCATCAGTGGGCCCGTCCTCCTAGTCAACCATATTCCAAAAGCAGACTGCAGTGTGCTGCATCAGCTTCAGCCATGACATCTCGTGGTCAGTCCAGCACCCTGTGGTGTGCAGTTGTCAACCTGAGGCATCATCAGTACCTCGGACAGAGAGGGGAAAAAAAAAAAAGCAGAATCAGTCGGCGGGAAAAACTACACCAAAGGTATTAGTTCACCAGCAATAAATCGACAGGGAAACAGAGAGAATACTAAGGTGATCGCCAGTCGCTAGCCCTAAGCTTCACTAACAGACCCAGAATCTATGAAGTGAGGCTGAGACCTAGTCCATTGCTAATAAGATTATTTAAAGGGATAAGAAGCACATTACTATGCCAGTATGCTAGCCATACGAGAGGGAAAATGGATGTGTCTTAAGTCTCGACATGAATGTCTCTACAGAATTTTTTATTTTCTGTTTTATTTAATCTATTTAATCTGACTGTCCCAGTTGAGACCACTACAAAATACCTTGGTTTTCACTTGGACTCTGACCTCAGTGGAGACACTCACATCAAAGAGGTGGTAAAGAAGGCATCCAAACGGCTCTACTTTTTAACTGTCTTAGCCAGACAGGGCCTCCTAACCATAAGTATCATGAAGCCATCACACAGTTCCTGCCGCCTCACGCAATCATGCAGCACATTACAATTTCTTTGTAAATGTACTGCACAACACCAAAACACTTTGTGATTATCATTCAAAAATAAAATGACTGTAAAATCATGATTAAATACACCCAGATTTCTTTTTATAACTATATTACATAACATATTTTATGACCTAAATGTAATTACATATTTGTAAAGGTCAAACATTATCACAATTGCTTTTTTTTGTATTCATAAGCATTTGATAGTTATACCCTTTTCATCATTTTGATAAACACTTCCAGCACACTGTATGTTTAGCACAGTACTGCATCTCATCACTAGTGTTGACAGTTGGCTTTAGACAACAGAGAATAGGGAATAGAAACAAGAGCATCTCCAAATCACTTGAATATCCCTTGGAGTTCAATTAAATCAGTCATGTCCCCACTGCGCTGTCATGCACACCCATTTTGGACAGGAGAGCGTACAAATGTGTGCATGGTCTCTTGTGTGGGTGCCGCAGGTACACACACCACAGCGGGATTGCTGGCTGTACTTATTTCAGTTTGCATCTATCTGTGCACAGTCATAAGGGGGATTAAATACTCGGTTACATGGAGTGTAAGGCCACAGTCTGCTCTACAATTAGCATAAAAGACCTTGAACCAATGAAGGCATTATCTCATGAATAATAATAAAAGCAGGCAGCTGTGGTCTTGGTGGCCCCCCACACACATGGTTTATAAATGACAGAAAGTGACAAACAAGCTCATTTCAGCTTCATGTAACTTCAACCACACACCTGCTGTGAGAGACAGTGAGAGAAGGAAGAAGTGTCTGCTTCAGGTACATTCATACAAAATCCTTCCTGCAGGGCTGTGAGGAATTTTGACTGTGCTATTTGAGTTTTAGACAGTAACTGCTATCAAACAATCAGAAAATAAGCTTCTTTAATTTAGTAACTTTCTGTGCAAAACGCTCTCTCTCACTGACGCCATTCACTCTAACTTTCTTGTCTGTGTCCCTCTCTTTCTTCTATCACTGCAAAATTTACACAGAATCCTTTATGCAGTGTTGCTGGTAGGTATGAATGTGTTCCTGGAGTTTTACAATAATTTAACCACAGTGAAACAGGCAGAAAGTAACTGTTTACACACATAAATGACAACAATGCACAATATGCATGCACCCAATATTCATCACAAGCACAGCATTTTTAAATCTACAGCTATCTGACCTGAAAAGTAAATTAGAAGATGCACAGAGATAAAACACATGCACCAGCTGTACACATGTGGTGGTGAGTTGTTACTGCTCCTGCGTGTCTGCTGGAGCAGTGTGAAAACCTTTTGCTTTAATAGTGACACATGCAATAGCCATTTGTGACTTATTGAAAGTAGAGTTGTGCTGATGATGACACAGATGTTGGACAGGTGAAGTGCTCAGTTTCCACTGAGGCCACTCATAATGAAAATGTACATAAGGCACCAAGCTACAAAATAAGATGCTTGTGATTAAAGCTATGAGTGAAAAAGCATTATGCAGTAACTGAAAGACCGCCTGGTGTTGCACTTGAGTCTCAGTGTGCTTCCTTCTCCTTTCTTTGTACTGTTGATAAATCAGACCTGATATGACTGCATTGTTGTACTAAATCAATGAATCCTGACAGAGGTGGGCAATATGATCTCAAATTAAAATCATGGTATTTTCACACTGGGACTGCAATATCAACTGGGAAACATGGAAGAATATTAGGCATTCTGAACACGGTGTGTGTGTTTAGGGGTGATCTTTTAATAATCTAAGGTAAACCTAAAGCATTTGGAGTGTATTTCTATATAACAGAGTCTCAAACAAGAATGTCTTTGAAAATAATTGTGGGGCTCTGAAGATGTGAAAACATGAAAATGTAAAAGCTTGATAAAAAATGGTTTTGTAATGTATGTATGTTTACTTTGTGAGCAAGTGTTTAATCTGGAGTATTTTCATTTTCAAATCTGCTCCTTCAAATGTGGACAAAAAATTTCATCAATGCAGAATTTTTAGTTTTATGTTTGACAAATCTGTGGCTGTGTTTAACTGATGATCATTCAGATCTAACTGAGTGTGCAGCGCAAAAGACTGTTCACACAACAGAATCACAACAGATTCCATTAACATGACGGTTAAGACTTTATTTCTTCATGCTAAAATGACTTTACAGCCAATTACATCTATAAAGTGTTTCAACTCATGTATGGTGTTCAACAGAACAGAAGAAAAGAGAGCTCTGGTCATCACAGCCTCAGCACTGCACAGCACTGCAGTGCTGATCCATCTACGGATGTGCCAAAATTATGATTGATTTCCAGATTAACTCATATTTTGGCATTATTTTCCATTAATACACTTTACATTTTCATTGGCATCATTAAAAAATATTTCTGGTCTGGTGGGTTTCTGTACTATTATTAGGGAGAAACTGATTTCTCACGGTGTTGATGGTATTGTGCTATCCATATTGTGGGGCATTACCGCACCAGCGATGAGTCTGACACTGACGTACCGCCCACCCCTAAATCCTGATGTCATTTACTTGAAGATTAACGATGAAAGGACAGGGGAGCAGGTTAGACTCTTCGATGTGCAGTCAAAGCAACCATCACTGTGGGGGTAGGACAGAACTGTGAGGTGGTCAGAGCATCAGAAAACAGTGAATAGGGTCAGTGCTGGAAGGTGGTATGGGGTTATCAGAACTAAACCAAGCAGAGACCTGCATCGAAGGGCATAGAGACTGAGGAGGAAGAGGAAGAAGAAGCAGCAGCGACAGAACCGACAGCAGCAGCAGCAGCGGAGCCATGGGTGGAGGCTGGTCCAGCAGCTAATAATAAGCTTTTTTTTTATTTTTTACACAAACATATATAAAAACAAACAAGGAAATTAAGCGCATGCTATAATGGACCCTCATGGATAGCTGCTACAAAAAAAAAAAAAACATTCACCTTTTCCATTTACAGTGAATCACTTTCAGTTACATCATTAAATCCTCACACAATTGACTATTGAGAATTGATATTCCCAAATCCATCCTCAGAACAGACTGGATTAAGGTAATCGACATCCCTAATATGAGTGGCCATAACATTTGTTTTCCTGTGGTGCAAACACAAACATCACACACTTTAACAGCCGAGATTTTTATACTGGAGGCACAAAGGATAGCCTGTTAAAATATGTGTCGGAGTTATGAATCATGTAAAGCGAGGCCCCGGGAAAAAAGGAACGCTCTTTCTCTCGTAAGGTCATTTGCTGCACAGGCTCATCTGGGCTCTAATTGAATTAAGCAGGCCTCGGGGGGCCCTGGGCTAACCTGCGCGCTAATCTGTGAGCCATTATTTCCTGTTAACAGCACACGCGCCCTCTCTCCACCCACCTCCCTCCCGTCTGCCAGCCCAAAGCATATATGTACTTTAAAAGTTCACTCTTTCCAAACGGACGTTGCCGTCTCCTGCGGGAGCCGACCTTTAAAACAGAACAAAGTTGTTTTTTGTTTGTTTGTTTGTTTTTAACAGACTGAGAAAGATGATGACAAGGCTAAACAGAGGAGACACAAAATATCTCCTCTGAAAGGGTCAGCACTTATATCTGTTGAAAATCTAGGCAGTACATAGGTAGTAGGGGTATAACAATTCACAGATAGGAATCGAATATCAACTTTAAAGTAAAAGATATGATTACATCAAGATACACACCCCCTGAGAATCAATCCAAATTAGTGGTGGGCAGAGCTAACCAAAAAGTTAGCTTCGATAACCGCTAATCCGCTAATTGACAAGTTAACATTTATAACGCTAAACCGATAAACCGCAAAAAAATTGCAGAAGTTACAGGTAACCGCTAAATTTTAGTACCGACTCCTTACACTGTCAGCTACTATTACACCAGTTTTGCATTTAAGCACCACCAATGCTTCTGAGTAAAATCAAAGGGGATCACAAATTCCAAACAAACAACGAGTCACAGCCAGAACTTCTGTCTTTATGCACTCTGCCTGCTGCTACCCCCCAAAAAAGTGTCATTTACTTTCCAGATACTACAACACAGATAGTGGGCTGGAGACATGAAACACAAAGCACTTTTCACTCATGGTTTCACTTATAAACAACTAATTCTAGACAGTTTATCAACATTAATGGTAACTGTCATTTTTACAAAGTCAAACTATCTCAAGTCAAACTATCTCAACTATCTCAAACTATCTCACATATCAACACACAATTTATTGTAACGTGTGCTGGTTTTTACAAATAAATGTGTATTTGTAAATATGTAATTTTTGTTTAATTTGTAAAAAAAAAAAAAAAAAAAGGCATTTGTTTTGTTTTGTTTTTTTTTGCAACAGCAGCTGGAAGCCAGCCTGCCCTGATCTGCTGGGGGAGGACTGAGCTCACAGCAGTCTGATTGTTGCAAAACATGCAACAGACAGGAACTAACATGTATGATTTGGGGGCTTACAAATGTTTTTGACCATTAAATTTTACTCACTATGCCAGAATAAAAATGTTAGCGGACTGAAAGTTAACGGAACTAAATTTAGCAGAAGCTAATTGGTCCGCTGATGCTTTTCAAAATTATCTGAAAAGCTAATGTCCTAACAAAAAAGTTAGCTTCGCTAATTAACGGTTAGCAGATTAGCAGAACTGTGCCTACCACTGATCCAAATGTACTATAAATTGGTCAATGGCTCAAGTTTATCACTACAACTCAGTTGAGTTCACCGGGTTTCTCTGTTACTACTAAATTTCAGTACAAATTTCAGTTTTGCAGCTTCAAATTCTCGTAAAGGTTCAAAGGTCGGTGTGAGGCTGTTGTGGTGACAGGAGCGTTAACTTTGTCAGGTAAAACCTCAAAATGTCCGATAGTGGTAGACGTTTGACGGACACATTTACCCATTTCAACTAAAGCTTGGTTCACAACCTTTCAATACAATGCAATAACGGTCCTTAACAGAAGGGTTATTCTATGCTAACAACAGTGGGCTTCTGGGTTTCTGTTATGCTTTGCTTTCTGCTACTGTATGTGATGCTGTCCCAAATGGTGAACAAAAGGTGAGCATTGGGAGCAACAATGTGCTACAATACAGTAGCAAAAATCTGAGGTTGGTCCCTGGTTTATTATTCAAAGGTGAACAATGATACTTTTGGCTTATTCTATTTTATCCTGGATATAAATGGCTAAATTAAACAAAGCATTGTGTCAGACTGCATGGACTTTAATCATTCCACAACAAAACTCATGAATCATTTCCTACCTGAAGTATCTAGACACGTATTGTATTGTTACACACACACACACACACACACACACACACACACACACACACACACACACACACACACACACACACACACACACACACACACACACACACACACACACACACACACACACCTAAAATGTATGTACTATGTTAATTTCATAGTTCCCATATGGATACTGTACCTTTTTAACACCAAATCTTCGCTGACACAAAAAAACTTTAGGATATAAGATCATCTCACAACCCTCCCACATGACTTCAGAGGGTGCTGAGTTTAACTTAAATTTCCAGGATCAAATTGGGGAGGACGTGCTACCTGTCCTGCTATTTTGCAGTACCAATGTGGTGGGAGCAACTGGTCCTTCAGGATATATCTCGTTCAATTTCAGGGCTGCCACGATTATTCGACTATTCATGATAACGTCGACTATCAAAATTGTTGGCAACCCAATTTAATAATCAACATCATCGTTTATTTTTTTTTAAGCTTTGTTATCTCTCAAAGCTGCTGCTGTGCCTTCCGCTGACATTCTGTCCTTGATGCACATGAGCAATAGTGGTAATCCAGGCCAGTTGTGATGTCACCGGAAAAGTTATGCCCAAACAATATCATGGCTAGCCAGCAATAGAGCTCTAAAGTTTGGAAGCATTTTAATGAAAGAAAAACATGCAAAGCAAAATCTGCAAGGCAGAATTTGACTTCCACTGCAGTACAACGACGATGCAGGAGCATCTGACAAGGAAGCACGTTGTGGCTGATGCTGACGAAGAGGGACATTCGTCTCGGAAAGCTAGCTGGCTTGTTAGCAGCTAACATTAACATCTATAGTGAGCTTCTTACTTATATTGATCGCTGTAAACATTAACAATGACAATTTCATTAGCAAACACATATGTTTTTGCTGTAATGTTATAACAAGAATGTCATGTTTGAATAGGAAATGTGATAACACTAATGTTTTATAATGCTAGGTTACAGTGCTAAAAAAAATATACATTCCTCTTCAGTGGATAACTTTGTTACCAAGCCAACAGCATGCACACCTCCGCAAGCAAATATCCTGATTGAAGCAATCTTAAACATGTCGGTGATTGACATGAGATGATCTCACTTCACCACAATAATGGAAAAGAAATATGATGCAACCTTTGAGAAGGTCAGTCTTTGTCTCACTCTCTTACTCTTGTTGTGTGGGCCGCTGAAGAGGAGGTACTGCTGGCCCACCACCACCAGAGGGCGCCCTGCCTGGAGTGCGGGCTCCAGGCACTAGGGAGCGCTGCCGCCTTGCAGGAGCAGCCAGAGTGACAGCTGTCACTCCTCACCTGCGACAGCTGTCATCAATCATCGGATCTGCAGGGGTATATCAGCAGGACGGCATCTCCACCTCATTGCTGAGATATCGCTCTACCAAAGAGGTAACGTTCTCAGCCGATTCTATTGTCTTTCTGACAGTAATACTTTGTTGCTTGTGTGCAGACAGTGAGTAGTACAGCTGGAGACTGTATCGGACTTTTTGGATAAGTACTCACATTCTTACACTACAGTATTTTTCTGACGAGAGGTGGAGGTGGTGTTTCCACCCTACGTGTTGCTGGGTGCTGCCGCACCCACACCTGACTGTTTCTGTTCCTCGCCAGCAGTACCGGATCCGACGAGCGGAGGCAGTGGCCACCTGGGAGTTCGGGACTTGGCGGCTCCAGTATTCCCGGGGTTCGGTGGCGGAGGAAATCGAGTGGTTCCGGTTCGACTTGGACAGATGTCTCCTATCTTCGAGCCTGCCCACACAACACCGTTGACATTTGGCTTATTTCGACATTGTAATCAGTTGTGTGTGTTGTGCGTGTTTCACAACAGTAAAGCTTTGTTATTTGACTTCCTCCATTGCCCGTTCATTTGCGCCCCCTGTTGTGGGTCCGTGTTCCTACACTTTCCCAACAACTCTCTCAATTTGAATTTGCTTTATTGGCACGAATGTATTAAAGCAATATAGCCAACAATAACGCATAGTAAAATAATTAATTAAATGATATAATAAACAACTGCAACATTCAAAGACAAATAACAGCTGCATGCTGGTGCGTTAATCCGCAATTTATGTATGATCCGATTATTCGACTAATCGCAGAAATAATCTGTGACTAGCTGATTAGCAAAATAATTGTTTGTGGCAGCCCATACATGATTTCATACAGTACATTATATGGATACTCAGGTTTGTGTTGCTTATAGCAATAAAGACGATTTGAGAAATTTAGCTGCTAATCTTAGTCGATGTCGTGACACATTCAACATACAGTTTTATGACCTTGATGGGTCCAATGTGGATTGACTCCTGGAGGATTTGTATTGCTGGAGCCCTTCGTATCATGCATAACACACCATAAATTGTGGGAAAAACTACAATGTGTGGGTCTTATAAATAACTCCATCCTGTATCTCTGGGGTTTTCTTTCTCAGCAAATTGTGTTGATAGAATTTATTTATTGATTTTTTTATTTAACCGTGACAGAAAAACAAATGTGTCAGATGTGACACAGATAAGATGTCTATCTTCAAGCTAATTTGCAGTCTTTGCTCCTTGCCAGGCTTTGGAACATTACACATAAACAATTCATGGAAAACAATACAGAAGGTTCTCCAAAAGGGAGTTAATCGGTGTTCACATTGCTTTTATTTTTTAAACCAGTGTTTTACCTTTGCTTTAGATGTCTTAAGTTTGCTTGGAATTTTATGTCTACTGATGAACAATTCCATATGTGCTGTCATTTTCCAGGAAAAAAATGTTGTCCAAAAGCTACTCTACACTTTTGGACTCTGTAATTGTGCTCTGGTCATATTTCTATTATTATCCTGTTATTTAATCAGTTGAGACATGAGCTTTTCAGCCAGGCTTCTCAGGCACCTAAAAACAGTTTCAGGAATAAAAACAATTAAAAGATATCAACTTGAAATAAGTTATATTTTTGTACAAATTTGCAGTTGACCTGCCTGGTTTCTGGGACATTCTGAAGATTCGTGGAATCCCCAGCAACTTTCTGGATATCATGCAGTGCATCTGGAAAGTATTCACAGTGCTTCACTTTTTCTGCATTTTATGTTACAGCCTTATTCCAAAATGGAGTAAATAATTTTTTTTCCCCTTAAAATTCTACTCACAACACCCCATAATGACAATTTGAAAAACATTTTTTTTTTTTTTACAAATTTATTATCATTTAAAAAAACTAAGAAATCACGTGTACGTAAGTATTCACACCCTTTGCTCAATACTTTGTTGATGTACCACTGGCAGAAATTACAGCCTCAAGTCTTCTTGAATATGATGCCACAAGCTTAGCACACCTTATCTTTCGGCAGTTCCATTCCTCTTTGCAGCACCTCTCAAGCTCCATCGGGTTGGATGGGGAACGTACTTGCACAGCCATTTTCAGATCTCTCCAGAGATGTTTAATCACATTCAGGTCTGGGCTCTGGCTGGACCACTCCAAGACATTCAGAGTTGTCCTGAAGCTACTCCTTTGATATCTTTTTTATATTATCATTATGTGGTATTGTGTATAGAACCTTCAGGGAAAAAAAAAGAATTTCATCCATTTTGGAATAAGGCTTAACATAACAAAATGTGGAAGAAGTGATGCACTGTCAATTCTTACCGGATGCACTATAAACTAGAGGTACTTCCAGAGGAACTCAGTGCACTCCATCCTCAACTCTTACTGTCTCATGCTAATTCTTTCCATGCCTAGCATGAACATCTCAAGGATGATCAGTGGAAACAGGATGCACCTGAGCTGAATTCTGAGCTCCATGGCAAAGGCTGTGAATACTTATGTACACAGAATTTCTTTTTTTTATTATTATTATTATTTTGATAACTTTGCAAAAATCTAAAAATAATAATAATAATAAAAACTTTTTTTCACATTGTCATTATGGGGTATTATGTGGAGAATCTTGAGGAAAAAATGAATCCATTTGTAACATAAAATGTGGAAAAACTGAAGCTTACTGCAACCGGTGCATCCAGAATACTTTCTGGATGCACCGTAGCTAGACTATACACAAGTATTGTGAGTGCTGTGCCGAACAGAAGCAGAGTTTAATTCTTTTCAGTGAATTCTGGTGTTCATCAGGGATGGGTTCTGGCGCCAACTCTATTCAATGCTTCATGGACTGGGTGGTGGTTATGGTTGCAGAGACCAGTGTCTTCGGTGCCAAATCAAATGTTATGCTAAATTCATCAAAGGCTAAAAAGAAATAAACGCTAGATCTCAGGCTCCATCCCCACTTGTAATTGAGACTTAAATTTCAGTATAAACTTTATTTATGCTTTATTTACTTCATAAAACCTTGGGGAGCGTTTTTGTTTGTTAATATATTTTTGGCTAACGTTGTAAATAAAACATCATGGGGAGCTCCCTGCACCTTTATTCATTCATTCATTTTCTGAACCCACTGATTCTGTTCAATTCTGTCACGGGGGCTGGAGCCTATCTCAGTGGTAATTGGGCAAGAAGCACGGTACACCTTGGACTGGCCACCGGCCTATCACAGAGGTGTTGGAGTTTGTTCTTTTGCACTTTGAAACAAAGATTTTAATTTTTTGCTGAAAATGGTTACTGGTCTCCTTGATTACTAATAATCTGTATCATGCCTGAATTAATCATACTACTCGACCACTGTTGGATATAAATAAGCTGCCCTGAAATATAATAAAACTAAGTGAGCTCATAATAGAGAAAACTGATTTGAATAATTCTTTATTTGTGTCATACTTGATTTGAGAATTCAGACTAATATTCAGATATTTTAACTAATTTACTACCTCTTTTACATTTGAGGAATGACGATTTGGAAAGCATCACATGCTCATTTTAAGTGGAATAGAATAGAGTAGAAAAATCTTTTTATGATTCCCTGTTAAGTGATTAATATATAGAAGATTACACTCATTCCACTTGAAAATCTTCTCAGCTTGGACACCGCGGACCAATCTTTTAACAGTTATGACAACTAGCCACATCATACTACAGTGTGAAGTGTTGCAGTGAAGGCACAGTCAAACAACTGAGCATCCTTCTTACCTTGTGTCATCCCACTCAGGGCTGAGTCCGGTTAAAGACCCGCGGGACTCTGAGACAAATTTGTAGACGACCAACAAGCAGTCTCTGCAAAGCTGGACTAGTCTGCGACAGCACTGCAGCTCCTGAGGTGAAACCACCTCACTACTCTTACTGAAGATGGTCTCCCATGATGACCTGGTAAGAAGCCATATAAACACACAGTGAAATGAATTTACCAGGTGTAGTTTATATAGATGTATTACAACAAAAGTCTGCCCAATACTCATAAACCAGCCCTCATGAGATACAAGGAAAAATAGGGCTGATAAATCATTTTCTTATGAGTTTTACTGCCCTGGAAACCGTGGTAATAAAATCAGGGCGATACAAATCTTAAAACAGGGCGATACAAAAAAGACATAAAAAATACCAGGCTTTATATCGCCCCGCTTTTCATCCAATCAGGAGCCCCTGTTTTTCAGCCCCACCAATGACACACCCCCCATTTTGTGTTGCCCTGGTGACAAGTGCAGGATCCTCATACAGGATCCAGATCATTTCAGTCAACCAAGATGTCTGATCATGGTGAGAGTTTTACCCTCCCTAGCAGGGAGAATTCTACAACTTCAGTCTCATACTGAAGGTGTGAAACACCAAGAAATTAGTGAAGAGGACACTCATGACTTAATAGAGAGACATAAGAATATTCCATCATTTATATATTTACATGATTTACCTGCGGTATTCATTCCACGATTCATGTGTATGATTATTGTTCTTTATTTCTATTATTGTAATATGTGATAAATATCTGATTACATGTCTGTTTATGCAGTGGTGGGCACAGTTCCGCCAATCCCCTAACCGCTAATTAGCGAAGCTAACTTTTTTGTTAGCTGATTAGCTTTTCAGCTAACTTTGAAAACCATCAGCAGACCAATTAACTTCCACTAAATTTAGTTCCGATAACTTTTAGACCACTAACATATTTTTCCAGGAATAGTTAATAAAGCTTAACAGTAAACCACATTTGTAAAGCCTGATATCATACATTTTAGTGCCTGCCTGTTATATGTTTTGTAGCAGACAGACAGCTACGAAAGGTAGAACTCAATCCTCTGCCAGCATAGGAGACCTGGCTACCAGAGAGAAAGGAAGAGGGGGACAAAACAAAAGATCATTTAGTTTCACACCATACAGACTTGCAGACGTATCACAGGAGTCATGCACAGCAAGACACGTTTGACTTATGGTTATAATTTTAACCAAACTAATTCCAGTTATTGAAATTAAGGTCACCTCTGTCGTTTTACAAAGTGAAAATATCAGCTATATGTTTTAGTTTTAAAGTAATACACTAATTTTGAAGGTTTTAGCATTTTACAGACACACATGCCGAAAAGCATTATGGGAAAATTTGTTTCCTGTCATCAGTGGTTGGTCGGTATATGTAAAAAAAACAAACAAAAAACAAAACAAAAAAAAAAACACACACAAGTTACTGTAACATGTTCGTTTTTACAAATAAATCTGTATTTGTAAATATGTCTTTATTTGTTAAAAAAAATGCCATTTGAAAACAGACAATTCTGTTTTCAAATGGCATTCAGCACTTTTAGCGAATGTGTGGCAATAGGTATTCACACTGCCATGGCAGTGTTCATGGCAGTGTGAATACCAGTGGCAATGTGAATTTTCTCATAATGCTTTTCAGCATGTGTCTGTAAAATGCTAAAACCTTCAAAATTAGTGCATTACTTTAAAACTAAAACATATAGCTGATATTTTCACTTGGTAAAATAACAGAGGTGATGTTAATTTCGATAACTTGCCCGGAATGAGTTTGTTTAAAATTGTAACCATAAGTCAAAACTGTCTTGCTGTGCATGACTCCTGTGATATGTCTGCAAGTCTATATGGCTGTGAAAATATTTTTTTCTGCCCTTCCTTTCTCTCTGATGACTAGGTCTCTTTTGCTGAGAAAAGGCTGATCTGAGACAGAAGCACTGGCTCATTGTTGTGTCAGAACTGCTAGTGTACTGCATTCAATACAAAAAGTTATTGGTTTAGCGTTTAGTGTCAGTTCAGTTCAGCTTAGCTTATAAAAGTTAACTTTTCAGTTAGTGGATTACCGGTTATCAAAGCTAACTTTTTGGTTAGCTGTGCCCACCACACCATGCCCCGATGTATCTCTATCGGCCCTTGTCCTTTGGACTCAGACAAGGGCTGATACAGATATGAGGGGCATGATTAAGGCATGATACATGCACAGACATGTGATAACGTATATACACTCAACAAAAATATAAACGCAACACTTTTGGTTTTGCTCCCATTTTGTATGCGATGAACTCAAAGATCTAAAACTTTTTCCACATATACAATATCACCATTTCTCTCAAATATTGTTCACAAACCAGTCTAAATCTGTGATAGTGAGCACTTCTCCTTTGCTGAGATAATCCATCCCACCTCACAGGTGTGCCATATCAAGATGCTGATTAGACACCATGATTAGTGCACAGGTGTGCCTTAGACTGCCCACAATAAAAGGCCACTCTGAAAGATGCAGTTTTATCACACAGCACAATGCCACAGATGTCGCAAGATTTGAGGGAGCGTGCAATTGGCATGCTGACAGCAGGAATGTCAACCAGAGCTGTTGCTCGTGTATTGAATGTTCATTTCTCTACCATAAGCCGTCTCCAAAGGCATTTCAGAGAATTTGGCAGTACATCCAACCAGCCTCACAACCGCAGACCACGTGTAACCACACCAGCCCAGGACCTCCACATCCAGCATGTTCACCTCCAAGATCGTCTGAGACCAGCCACTCGGACAGTTGCTGGAACAATCGGTTTGCATAACCAAAGAATTTCTGCACAAACTGTCAGAAACCGTCTCAGGGAAGCTCATCTGCATGCTCGCCGTCCTCATCGGGGTCTCGACCTGACTCCAGTTCGTCGTCGTAACCGATTTGAGTGGGCAAATGCTCACATTCGCTGCCATTTGGCACGTTGGTGAGGTGTTCTCTTCACGGATGATGCGAAGGAGATGTGTTGCACTGCATGAGGCAAATGGTGGTCACACCAGATACTGACTGGTATCCCCCCCCCAATAAAACAAAACTGCACCTTTCAGAGTGGCCTTTTATTGTGGGCAGTCTAAGGCACACCTGTGCACTAATCATGGTGTCTAATCAGCATCTTGGTATGGCACACCTGTGAGGTGGGATGGATTATCTCAGCAAAGGAGAAGTGCTCACTATCACAGATTTCGACTGGTTTGTGAACAATATTTGAGGGAAATGGTGATATTGTGTACGAGGTCTGTCCGTAAAGTATCGTACCTTTTTATTTTTTTCAAAAACTATATGGATTTCATTCATATGTTTTTACGTCAGACATGCTTGAACCCTCGTGCGCATGCGTGAGTTTTTCCACGCCTGTCAGTGACGTCATTCGCCTGTGAGCACGCCTTGTGGAAGGAGTGGTCCCGCCCCCTCGTCGGATTTTCATTGTCTGGAAATGGCGGAATGAAAAGGACTTTTTTTCCATCAGAATTTTTTCAGAAGCTGTTAGAGACTGGCACCTGGAAACCATTCGAAAAATTTATCTGGCTTTCAGTGAAAATTTTACGGGCTTCACAGAGAATAAGGACTTAAACTACAGGTTTAAGGACCCCTTTAAAGGACGGTCGGCGCGCCGCGCTGCGACGATGCGGCACAAACCACTGGATCATTTCTAAGCTGATGGCTCTGTGGATACGAGACCGTTGTGTGCTCTTTCTCTGGTTATCACAAGACCTGGACATCAGCCATTTTCCGGCAGATTTCACTTTTAACAAGAGATTTTGTCATGGAAAGCCGCGCGGAGGCTTCGCGCGTCACGACCGATTCGGTGATGAAGCGAGACAAAGGAACACCTCCGTTTCGGAGTGTTAGAGGACAAGTTGGGACATGTCCAGCTCTCCACAAGTTCTTTTATACTCACTCGACTGGTAAGCACTGAAAGTCGAGATAGACATGTCCCAACTTGTCCTCTAACACTCCGAAACGGAGGTGTTCCTTTGTCTCGCTTCATCAGCGAATCGGTCGTGATGCGCGAAGCCTCCGCGCGGCTTTCCATGACAAAATCTGTTGTTAAAAGTGAATCTGCCGGAAAATGGCTGATGTCCAGGTCTTGTGATAACCAGAGAAAGAGCACACGACGGTCTCGTATCCACAGAGCCATCAGCTTAGAAATGATCCAGTGGTTTGTGCCGCATCGTCGCAGCTCGCAGCGCGGCGCACCGACCGTCCTTTAAAGGGGTCCTTAAACCTGTAGTTTAAGTCCTTATTCTCTGTGAAGCCCGTAAAATTTTCACTGAAAGCCAGATAAATTTTTCGAATGGTTTCCAGGTGCCAGTCTCTAACAGCTTCTGAAAAAATTCTGATGGAAAAAAAGTCCTATTCATTCCGCCATTTCCAGACAATGAAAATCCACCAAGGGGGCGGGACCACTCCTTCCACAAGGCGTGCTCACAGGCGAATGACGTCACCGACAGACGTGGAAAAACTCACGCATGCGCATGAGGGTTCAAGCATGTCTGACGTAAAAACATATGAATGAAATCCATATAGTTTTTGAAAAAAATAAAAAGGTACGATACTTTACGGACAGACCTCGTATGTGGAAAAAGTTTTAGATCTTTGAGTTCATCTCATACAAAATGGGAGCAAAACCAAAAGTGTTGCGTTTATATTTTTGTTGAGTATATATATATATATATATATATATATATATATATATACACACACACACACACACTATGTATGTAATGGGATTTTTGTTTTGCAAAGTGATGTCACTTGCTGTAAATGTGTGTGTTGCACACAAACACAGAGGGGGGAGGAGGGGATAGAAAGAAAACAGCCAGGCAAAGAGAGGAAGGATGAAACTAATCCAAGTACAGTTAACCCTCTTTACAACCCCAGACATACCCCTGACTGCGCAAGAGCTTCAACAACTGAGACACAGCACCCCAGGAGGTATGTTTGATGTCTACCCCCTTTCACTCCTCAGGACGTGGGGGGTCCATGTTCTGAAAGGGTTCAAAACTGTGTGTGTTTCCATTCTGTTCCTCTAAGTCGTTTTCTAAGCCTGCTGAATTCACCACCCACAATAGCAGCTAGGGTGTTTGATTGTTGCTAAGTCTCTTAGATAAAATATCAAACAAGAGAGGCAGAGGAACGGGGGTTGCTACCCATGGAATCGGAGAGATCTTTGTGAGGTGCACAGTTTCTCATGGTCGCTGTTTTATATCAGGCCTCCCCGTGGAGCTTCTTCTTGTTGGGGCCATGGCCTGCTGTAGGGAAAACCTGAACGATCAGCGAGCAAGCTAGATGTTTTTTCTAGGGCAGACTGTCACCAGACAAAAGCAGCACAAGGCTCAGCATGCTGGGGGTAGCATGTGAAGGATAATCCCCACCCATCTTTCATCTTTATCTTTTTCCTTGTGCTGGTAATAGTTTAGGTCTTAGACAGCAAACATGGAGATAAATGGGTGAATGGGTTAGTCCATTTCAAACAGCTTGTTTATACAGTAACTCAAAACAATAACTACTATCGTCTCACCATATTAAAAGAACAAATACTGAGGACAAACCCTGTTGCATATGGTGAACTCTGATGCACCAAATTGATCAAATAAGCCACCTTTTTAACTATGGAATATCCCAGAGATGTGTCTGCCACCTGCTGGATGTTTTGTGGATGCTGGATAAATGATCAAATATCATGAGCTGCGGTTGAACTCATATGGAGTATATCCTCCTCCCGAACACTGGGGATGTGGTGTGTCCCTCACTGTGGTCTGTCCTGTTAACAATTTAAGCTAGCAACTGCAGACAGAAGCACTATGACCACTGTGTGGGCAGATATAGGACAACATACACAACAGAACAACAATTGGAATTCAAGAATAGATAGAATGTGTGGCTGGTGATAGTACCAAATACTTTAATTTGTGTTTCAAATAAGCAGTGGTGGGCACAGCTTACCTAAAAGTTAGCTTTGATAACCGCTAATCTGCTAACTGAAAAGTTAACTTTTAGAACTGTAAATTGATAAACCGCTAAAAAATAAGTAACTTTTAGTATTGACTTGGTACACTGTCATCTACTGATAAGCCAATTTCGAGTTTAAGCATCGCCGAGGATCTGAGTAAAATCAAAAGGGATCACAAACCCCAAACCTACAAGGAGCCAGAACTTCTGTCTTTACACACACTGGCCTCTGCTGCCGAAACAAAAAGTGTCATTTATTTTACATATACTACAACACAGACAGTGGGCAGGTGACTTGAAACACAATGCACTTTTCACTCATGGTTTCACTTATAAACAACTAATTCCGGACAGTTTATCAACATATTAAAAAAAAAAATGTTAGCTGACCGAAAGTTAGCGGAACTAAATTTAGCGGAAGCTAATAGGTCACCCGATGGTTTTCAAAATTAGCTGAATCGCTAATCCGCTGACAAAAAGTTAGCGGAACTGTGCCCACCAATGCAAATAAGTGATGGTAAACTCAAAACACTGTTCTGAAACATTTCTGAATCTTTGCAACACTCCTGTTTCAAAACATTGCAGTGGAGTTGCATCAAAAGAAAGACATCATGTGCAGCCCTAAATAGACTCTGACTGCATGACTGACTGTTTTAAAACAAAGGTTTTAAAATGCTCCATTTGATTTGTCCCCTCTGATGTAGAAACATAATAAAACACAAGTGAATGAACTACAATCCCACTGTTTTTGAATTTCATATTAATGGCTACAGTCAACACAGGACCTGTATGTGCACTAACCCGTGCATAGCTTTGTTTTACTGCTGTTGTTTTAAAGCAAAGTCTCACTTTAAATCATTCCTGTTTGGGAATGGAGGGAATATAATGTATATATGGTAATCATAGAACAAATAAGCTCTACAGTTTACAAACCAGCTCCTCAATATAGCAGGTGTCAACATCATCAGCTTGTGTCTGGAACAACTGAGAGCTCACAGTATTGTGCAGTGATAAATAAATGGCAGAAAGAGGTGCGCACAATGAAAAACCAATGGAACACCAACTGTATGGTCATGGTTTGGATTAAACAAGGTGGATAGTGAGCAGAAAATTATTTTGCAAACTGTTAGCCGACAGTGGTAGCAATCTTTTTTTATCACCTCAAATCAAAATGCATTGTAAAGTATGAGGAATGTAAAAGAATTTGTCCACCACAAATGTCAGATAAATTACCGAGGGAAAATGGGAAGAAAAACTATCGCTATGCAAATCAGGTCTGCTTTGGTTTTCACTGTTCAGCTTGATTTTGATTATGTTTTGTGAATGTATTATACAAACACTGAAGTCACTTGAGAAAATGTTTGTATTGTCTCCTGTTTCAACTGTTCATAAAATACCTCTGTATGATGTGAAATCTGTAGTAATACCATAGCTGCCATACATTTCTCACACCAGTATCGCTGCAGGAGCATTTATATTGAAATTTTAAGAAAAATTATAGACCATGATATATGCCTTTGTCTTTGGTGCTCCAAAATTATGCCATGATATAAATTTTAGGACATAGGTCCAACCCTAATCCCTGTGTTTCTCTGTCACTGGGCTCCTTTCTGGCATCTTCCTCTTCATCACCATCACTTCTACTATCACTAGATTACAGCTGGAAAGTAAGTAAAGGAGGATTAAAGTGGAGAGCTGCGGGTTGCGAGTTCAGTTACACACGCAGAGCCCTCTGTGTCAGGGGAAACACGGCCGCTGAGCAACTGAACTGTAAAGTATGTGGGAAAGAAGTAGATATGTTCATCAGAGGTGAGATGAAAACCTACCGGCACAGCAGCTGTCTACATGTCAGGGTGGCATATGTGCCACGTTCCCCGCCCCCCAACACTCCGTACTTCTGTCTGAGGCTGTTAATGTGTGTGTCTTTATAAAAATGTGTGTGCAACGGGCTTCCATGCTGTTCTTGGGGTTGCACTGAGATACAGTAGTGTTCAGAATAATAGTAGTGCTATGTGATTAAAAGATTAATCCAGGTTTTGAGTATATTTATTATTGTTACATGGGAAACAAGGTACCAGTAGATTCAGTAGATTTTCACAAATCCAACAAGACCAAGCATTCATGATATGCACACTCTTAAGGCTATGAAATTGGGCTATTAGTAAAAAAAGTAGAAAAGGGGGTGTTCACAATAATAGTAGTGTGGCATTCAGTCAGTGAGTTTGTCAATTTTGTGGAACAAACAGGTGTGAATCAGGTGTCCCCTATTTAAGGATGAAGCCAGAACATGACGAACATGCTTTTCTCTTTGAAAGCCTGAAGAAAATAGGATGTTCAAGACATTGTTCAGAAGAACTGCATAGTTTGATTAAAAAGTTGATTGGAGAGGGGAAAACTTATATGCAGGTGCAAAAAATTATAGGCTGTTCATCTACAATGATCTCCAATGCTTTAAAATGGACAAAAAAAAACAGAGACGTGTGGAAGAAAATGGAAAACAACCTTCAAAATGGATAGAAGAATAACCAGAATGGCAAAGGCTCACCCATTGATCAGCTCCAGGATGATCAAAGACAGTCTGGAGTTACCTGTAAGTGCTGTGACAGTTAGAAGATGCCTGTGTGAAGCTAATTTATTTGCAAGAATCCCCCGCAAAGTCCCTCTGTTAAATAAAAGACATACAGAAGAGGTTACAATTTGCCAAAGAACACATCAACTGGCCTAAAGAGAAATGGAGGAATATTTTGTAGACTGATGAGAGTAAAATTGTTCTTTTTGGGTCCAAGGGCCGCAGACAGTTTGTGAGATGACCCCCCAAACTCTGAATTCAAGCCATAGTTCACAGTGAAGACAGTGAAGCATGGTGGTGCAAGCATCATGATATGGGCATGTTTCTCCTACTATGGTGTTGGGCCTATATATCGCATACCAGGTATCATGGATCAGTTTGGATATGTCAAAATAATTGAAGAGGTCATGTTGCCTTATGCTGAAGAAGACATGCCCTTTAAATGGGTGTTTCAACAAGACAATGACCTCAAGCACACTAGTAAATGAGCAAAATCATGGTTCCAAACCAACAAAATTAATGCCTCGCAGATGTGAAGAAATTATGAAAAACTGTGGTTATACAACTAAATACTAGTTTTGTGATTCACAGGATTGCTAAAAAAGCAGTTTGAACATAACAGTTTTGAGTTTGTAGTGTCAACAGCAGATGCTACTATTATTGTGAACACCCACTTTTCTACTTCTTTTTTTTTTTTTACTAATAGCCAAATTTCATAGCCTTAAGAGTGTGCATATCATGAATGCTTGGTCTTGTTGGATTTGTGAGAATCTACTGAATCTACTGGTACCTTGTTTCCCATGTAACAATAATAAATATACTCAAAACCTGGATTAATCTTTTTAGTCACATAGCACTACTATTATTCTGAACACTACTGTATAATCAAGTGGGCTGCTGTGCAACAAAATCATTATGCAACTCGCACTTTCAGAAAAGTTGAAAAAATAAATATAAAAAGAAACCTTAGCAAAAAAAGAAAAACTTTAAAGTGTCAGATAACAAACCCAAGTATGGGCCTTCAGTCTGAGTTTTTTTTCCCCCACCTGTCCTCTTTTGTCTTCTTGCTCTCACCTGTGAAAAAGCCCCGATTAACACCCCAGATTTGTGACTTTAATTTGCACCATGTCTACATGGAGTAACACGTTTATTTCATTCCCAAGAGCTTTCAGAAAAGAAGAGTGCAACAGGTTCTGCTTGGTGTGTCAGTCATTTTTTTTTTGTCAGTCAGCCACTGTCAAACAGTGGATATAAAAAGGTAAAATGTCGCCGCTGTCTCTGAAACATGGATACTAGAGCCCGACCGATATGGATTTTTTGAGGCTGATGCCGATAACGATATTTGGATGAAAAAAATGCCAATAATCGATAAATCGGCTGATTTGCTGATAGCCAATAAATCAGCCGATATTATTATTATTTTTTTTTTTAATGAATAAAATGCTCTTTTTTGGACCTTAACAAAAAGGTGCTCTTTTTTGGACCTTAACAAAAAGGTATGAGCTAAAAGCTGAAGCTTTGTCCTCATATTGATTAACTTTATAACAGAGAAGAATTTTCAAGTTCAAAAAATGGAATCAAGAATTAAACCTTTGTGAAATTAGCAAATACATATCCTTAAAAAGAGTTGTGAAATACATTTGTACCTCTTGTTGCTGCAACTTAGATATAGATTCAGCATAAGGATATAGATCCTTATAAACTTACTTGTATGCTTTTGTCAGCCGATCACTGCAGTGTGATGGGGAACTACGGGGGCCGGTGATGAACACATTTAAGCAGGGGTGTAAGCAGCTCTCAGTTGAATGGAGTCAGAGCTCCATCTACTGGACAAACGGTGCAAGGACATTTTACATTGCCAACACAAACATTATTTCAGTAACTGTTCCGTTTATGAGAAATTATTGGCGTTTTATCGGCAAAATTTCGGCCAATAGTGAGATATATCGGCCGGGCTCTAATGGACAGTATACAACAGTGTGTCTGCCCCTGTGCAATACAACAGAAATGTCAAATGATTCAAAATTGTATCGCCACACAGGGAGTGTTTTCTGTTATTACAATTAAAAGCAAATGTATTAAAATACATTAGAAAGAACAAACTGAAAACAGGCGTGCACACATCTGATGTACACAGGGGCATTTCCAGTTGTCAGTGGTGTCTTGGAAGTCTTGGAAGCTTCTGTCACTTTGCTTTTGCCAAGCAGGCAATATTACTCTAACAAAATCAGTAATAATCCCAGTAATTTTAAACAACTTTTTTCCATAATAAATCATCTGCGCAAACCCCACTCCCCTGGTAAAAGCCAATGTCTCTGACATAAGTCCTCTCATCACTGGAATCATTAATTACTCTCTCTTTAGCGGCCACGTCCTGCTGGCATTAAAAACTGTAATAATTAGACCACATCCAAAAAAAAAAAAAAAAAAAAAACCCCTCCTTGGATCCTTAAGTTATGGCAAACTACCATCCAATCTCCAACCTTCCATTCCTATCAAAGATTCTGGAAAAGGCTGTCTCAGCCCAGCTTCACCTCAAAAAACACAATCTGTCTGAAAAATTTCAATCTGGTTTCTGACCCTCCCACAGTACTGAGACAGCCCTGGTCAGAGTCATCAATGACCTCCTGGTGGCTGCTGAGCACAGCTATCCACCACTATTCATCCTCCGGGACCTCACAGCTGCTTTTGATACAGTTGACCACAATATTCTATTCCACCGTCTCTGCACATAGTTGGATTTTCTGGCACAGTTCTGAAATGGTTCAGGTCCTATCTCAGAGACAGAGCTGACTATGTGGCCTTGGGAGATGCTAAATCATTGCCCCACACTGTCACCTGTGGAGTCCCACAAGGGTCGGTCCTTGAGCTGACCCTTTTCGACATCTAAATGCTCCCCCTGGGCCACATCATCAGCAAGCATGCAGTGATGAGACTCAGCTAAGACTAATCTTAAAAGTAGAGAGGGTGTCTGTCTCCCTGATCCGAACTGGGAGCTGGTTCCACAGGAGAGGAGCCTGAAAGCTGAAGGCTCTGCCTCCCATTCTACTCTTACAAACCCTAGGAACTACAAGTAAGCCTGCAGTCTGAGAGCGAAGCGCTCTATTGGGGTGATATGGTACTATGAGGTCCCTAAGATAAGAAGGGACCTGATTATTCAAAACCTTATAAGTAAGAAGAAGAATTTTAAATTCTATTCTAGAATTAACAGAAAGCCAATGAAGAGAGGCCAATATGGGTGAGATATGCTCTCTCCTTCTAGTCCTCGTCAGTACTCTAGCTGCAGCATGTTGAATTAACTGAAGGCTTTTTAGGGAACTTTTAGGACAACCTGATAATAATGAATTACAATAGTCCAGCCTAGAGGAAATAAATGCATGAAATAGTTTTTCAGCATCACTCTGAGACAAGACCTTTCTCATTTTAGAGATATTGCGTAAATGCAAAAAAGCAGTCTTACATATTTGTTTAATATGCGCTTTGAATGACATATCCTGATCAAAAATGACTCCAAGATTTCTCACAGTATTACTAGAGGTCATGGTAATGCCATCCAGAGTAAGGATCTGGTTAGACACCATGTTTCTAAGATTTGTGGGGCCAAGTACAATAACTTCAGTTTTATCTGAGTTTAAAAGCAGGAAATTAGAGGTCATCCATGTCCTTATGTCTGTAAGACAATCCTGCAGTTTAGCTAATTGGTGTGTGTCCTCTGGCTTCATGGATAGATAAAGCTGGGTATCATCTGCGTAACAATGAAAATTTAAGCAATGCCGTCTAATAATACTGCCTAAGGGAAGCATGTATAAAGTGAATAAAATTGGTCCTACCACAGAACCTTGTGGAACTCCATAATTAACCTTAGTCTGTGAAGAAGATTCCCCATTTACATGAACAAATTGTAATCTATTAGATAAATATGATTCAAACCACCGCAGCCCAGTGCCTTTAATACCTATGGCATGCTCTAATCTCTGTAATAAAATTTTATGGTCAACAGTATCAAAAGCAGCACTGAGGTCTAACAGAACAAGCACAGAGATGAGTCCACTGTCTGAGGCCATAAGAAGATCATTTGTAACCTTCACTAATGCTGTTTCTGTACTATGATGAATTCTAAAACCTGACAAACTCTTCAAATAGACCATTCCTCTGCAGATGATCAGTTAGCTGTTTTACAACTACCCTTTCAAGAATTTCTGAGAGAAAAGGAAGGTTGGAGATTGGCCTATAATTAGCTAAGATAGCTGGGTCAAGTGATGGCTTTTTAAGTAATGGTTTAATTACTGCCACCTTAAAAGCCTGTGGTACATAGCCAACTAATAAAGATAGATTGATCATATTTAAGATCGAAGCATTAAATAATGGTAGGGCTTCCTTGAGCAGCCTGGTAGGAATGGGGTCTAATAGACATGTTGATGGTTTGGATGAAGTAACTAATGAAAATAACTCAGACAGAACAATCTGAGAGAAAGAGTCTAACCAAATACCGGCATCACTGAAAGCAGCCAAAGATAACGATATGTCTTTGGGATGGTTATGAGTAATTTTTTCTCTAATAGTTAAAATTTTATTAGCAAAGAAAGTCATGAAGTCATTACTAGTTAAAGTTAAAGGAATACTCGGCTCAATAGAGCTCTGACTCTTTGTCAGCCTGGCTACAGTGCTGAAAAGAAACCTGGGGTTGTTCTTATTTTCTTCAATTAGTGATGAGTAGTAAGATGTCCTAGCTTTACGGAGGGCTTTTTTATAGAGCAACAGACTCTTTTTCCAGGCTAAGTGAAGATCTTCTAAATTAGTGAGACGCCATTTCCTCTCCAACTTACGGGTTATCTGCTTTAAGCTGCGAGTTTGTGAGTTATACCACGGAGTCAAGCACTTCTGATTTAAAGCTCAGCATCCAAAGTTGTCTTCAATGAGGATGTAAAACTATTGACGAGATACTCTATCTCACTTACAGAGTTTAGGTAGCTACTCTGCACTGTGTTGGTATATGGCATTAGGGAACATAAAGAAGGAAACATATCCTTAAACCTAGTTACAGCGCTTTCTGAAAGACTTCTAGTGTAATGAAACTTATTCCCCACTGCTGGGTCCATCAATGTAAATGTAAATGTTATTAAGAAATGATCAGACAGAAGGGAGTTTTCAGGGAATACTGTTAAGTCTTCAATTTCCATACCATAAGTCAGAACAAGATCTAAGATATGATTAAAGTGGTGGGTGGACTCATTTACATTTTGAGCAAAGCCAATTGAGTCTAATAATAGATTAAATGCAGTGTTGAGGCTGTCATTCTCAGCATCTGTGTGGATGTTAAAATCGCCCACTATAATTATCTTATCTGAGCTAAGCACTAAGTCAGACAAAAGTTCTGAAAATTCACAGAGAAACTCACAGTAACGACCAGGAGGACGATAGATAACAACAAATAAAACTGGATTTTGGGACTTCCAATTTGGATGGACAAGACTAAGAGTCAAGCTTTCAAATGAATTAAAGCTCTGTCTGGGTTTTTGATTAATTAATAAGCTGGAGTGGAAAATTGCTGCTAATCCTCCACCCCGGCCCGTGCTACGAGCATTCTGACAGTTAGTGTGACTCGGGGGTGTTGACTCATTTAAACTAACATATTCATCCTGCTGTAACCAGGTTTCTGTTAGGCAGAATAAATCAATATGTTGATCAATTATTATATCATTTACCAACAGGGACTTAGAAGAGAGAGACCTAATGTTTAATAGACCACATTTAACTGTTTTAGTCTGTGGTGCAGTTGAAGGTGCTATATTATTTTTTATTTTTGAATTTTTATGCTTAAATAGATTTTTGCTGGTTATTGGTAGTCTGGGAGCAGGCACCGTCTCTACGGGGATGGGGTAATGAGGGGATGGCAGGGGGAGAGAAGCTGCAGAGAGGTGTGTAAGACTACAACTCTGCTTCCTGGTCCCAACCCTGGATAGTCATGGTTTGGAGGATTTAAGAAAACTGGCCAGATTTCTAGAAATGAGAGCTGCTCCATCCAAAGTGGGATGGATGCCGTCTCTCCTAACAAGACCAGGTTTTCCCCAGAAGCTTTGCCAATTATCTATGAAGCCCACCTCATTTTTTGGACACCACTCAGACAGCCAGCAATTCAAGGAGAACATGCGGCTAAACATGTCACTCCTGGTCCGATTGGGGAGGGGCCCAGAGAAAACTACAGAGTCCGACATTGTTTTTGCAAAGTTACACACCGATTCAATGTTAATTTTAGTGACCTCCGATTGGCGTAACCGGGTGTCATTACTGCCGACGTGAATTACAATCTTACCAAATTTACGCTTAGCCTTAGCCAGCAGTTTCAAATTTCCTTCAATGTCGCCTGCTCTGGCCCCCGGAAGACTACTGACTATGGTTGCTGGTGTCGCTAACTTCACATTTCTCAAAACAGAGTCGCCAATAACCAGAGTTTGTTCCTCGGCGGGTGTGTCGCCGAGTGGGGAAAAACGGTTAGAAATGTGAACGAGTTGGCGGTGTACATGGGGCTTCTGTTTAGGGCTACGCTTCCTCCTCACAGTCACCCAGTCGGCCTGCTTTCTCGGCTGCTCGGGATCTGCCAGAGGGAAACTAACGGCGGCTAAGCTACCTTGGTCCGCACCGACTACAGGGGCCTGGCTAGCTGTAGAATTTTCCACGGTGCGGAGCCGAGTCTCCAATTCGCCCAGTCTGGCCTCCAGAGCTACGAATAAGCTACACTTATTACAAGTACCATTACTGCTAAAGGAGGCCGAGGAATAACTAAACATTTCACACCCAGAGCAGAAAAGTGCGGGAGAGACAGGAGAAGCCGCCATGCTAAACCGGCTAAGAGCTAGTAGCTGCGCTAAGCTAGCGGATTCCTAAAAACACGCAAAGTGAATAACGTGTAAATAATTTAGAGGTGATTCAGCAGAGGGAGTGCTTTAGTTAAGGCACGTGAAGATAACACTGTGAAACAAATCGTTATCTAGGTAACTAGATCAATCTAACTGCGCAGATTAAACAGCTAACAGATACAGCAAAACACTGCTGTGCTCCGGAACAGGAAGTGATACAATACCGCAGTGAGAGCCAACCACCAGTAGAGGCAAGCCTTTATATGATGAATTGTATCACACAAGTAATGATATATTATTTATAGTATAGCCTACAGTATTTCTATAACAAATGTTTTTATATAATTTCTATTTCTAAATTTAAGTAACAAGGCTGAATAAAATGACGGCTTATTATGTCTAAAAAGTAATGTGACCTACTGTCAATAGATCGTACTTTTGATGAGCCTATGATAACTGTATTTTGGGAGAACTTTTCATAATGCTTCTTATAGTGTTAAAATGTATGTGTCTCCTGGTGCACATTGATCGGTTAAGGGACCAAAAAAAAAAAAAAAAAAACACTGTCACAGCAGGCTTAATTTTTTTCCCCTTCGATACCTGGTGGTGGCCTGGTCTTGGTTAAAAATGCCCGGCCTGAAAAATTTCCCCAGTCCAGCCCTGCTACTGGGATAGGCTCCAGGCCCCGCGACCTGATCTGGGATAAGCAGTTGAAGATGTGTGTGTGTGTGTGTGTGTGTGTCAATCACACACACACACACACACACACACACACACACACACACACACACACACACACACACACACACACACACACACACAAAAACAAACACACTGCTGTTACCGTGCCACCATGGAAGACGCTCAACTACACACCAGGAGTATCTTGGGGATTAAAGACTTTGCCCATTTCATTTCATTTATTTTTGTTTATATAGCACCAAATCACAACAAAGTTGCCTCAAGGCGCTTCACACAAGTAAGGTCTAACCTTACCAACCCCCAGAGAAAGCACACAGGAGACAGTGGTAAGGAAAATCTCCCTCTAATGATTTGAGGAAGAAACCTCAAGCAGACCAGACTCAAAGGGGTGACCCTCTGCTTGGGCATGCTACCGACACAACTGACAACACAATGGACCTTAGTGATTTTCCGGCCCAATAGGGAATCCAATCGAGAATCCTCTGGTCATAAGCCCACCTTTCTAAGGTCTAGACCCTTACCTCCTCAGAAAGAATCACACAGAGCTGCATACTCACCCTGTATTAGAGAAGCAGTTCCACAATCCCTGACCGTGGCTCCAGAGCAGCCGGTTGAAGACCCGGTTAAAAAGGCGGTACAGGTGGAGGCTTTCAACATCCGCTTCTCTCCAGATCCGCTGCAGTGCTGAGCGAATGTTGATTCGTACAATGTCCAAAACCTGAATGTCAAAGAAAAAGAAAACCTGTGTGACAAGGAAGATGACCCAAAGGGACAGCATTTCAAATTAATATGCCTGTAGCAGCATAAGTTCCAGTTGGAAGGTTTGGTTATTTTTCTGGAATTATTGTCCAATAACTCCTATCCAAAAAGTTAGTAATCTTGGAAACTAAACAAATAACAAGCGTGTATTAATACAGAATGTGCACAAACACATCCTGACCAGTATGAAAATTCCTTTAATCACAGCTTATGTATGCATAGTGAGGGTCGGGGGGGTATAGTTATCTGTGTGCGCGTGTGTGTGTGTGTGTGTGTGTGTGTGTGTGTGTGTGTGTGTGTGTGTGTGTGTGTGTTTGTGTGTGTGTTAGCAGCAGGACAAAAAGGACTGTGGTAGACAGTGGAGAGCATGGGAGAGGACTAATTGCTGTATCAACGTCAGTCTTCCACAGAAGGTGTCAGAAGTTCCCAGGCGGTCTGAGGACACCTGCGTCAGCCTTCCATCTCGACCTCTTCGTTTTCGCGTCCCTCCCCGCCTCGGCCCCTTACCTTCCTCCCCTCTTCTTTCTCATTTTTCATCCCTGCTCAGAGTGCGGCGCAGGGGGTTCCTTTGACTTTGATTTCCCGCTCCTCATTACTGACGTGCCTCTCTGACTGTGTGTGTGCACGTGCATTTGTGATGTGAAGAGGCTGTATTTCCCCACAGCAATGTGAGGCAAACAAGACATACATGTGCAGGCACAAACTGATAGATGAGTAAACACACACACAGAGAAATGTTTTGGTATGGTAATCAGATGGCAGAGCGATGGGCGCCACATTTCTGACCTCTGCCTGCTGCTCATTAGGCTGCTCCACTCCAAATAAAACATCAGCTCGCGCTGCCACAGCCCACAATGTAGCCGAGCGTAGTTGTGCATTGGCTCAGAGATCACATCATTACAGACACACCTACTGGATGCCATTTCATGTCTTCTCTCCTCTCTTCTGTTGTGTTTACATCCTATTTGGTATCTGAACCTCTCACTGTCTGACACAGTAATGATTCATCTTTATTTATTTAGATTTTCTCTGTGATGTTTCATTTGGAGATTGCTTTCATGTATTAAAAGTTGTTCGAAAAAGTTCAAAGGAATGGGCAGGAGCAGCGATGCTCTGTGGCACAGATCGCCTTTATTTGTGTACACGCAACACGGCACCGCGGCACAGGCTGTAAGGTAGGAGGAGAGAATCGCACCCCTTTCTCGTTCAAATGGAAAAGCATGCTCTTGCAATATAATGCAATACAGAATAGAAAAAGGAGTGGCTGATACCAGAAAGCTGTTCTGTGTTTCTCCTCACCCTTGCATTAATATTACAAATGGACATCTTTTTCAGGGCTTCAGTTAAATGTCCATTTTATTGGTTTTTAGAATTTACTTCATAAAAATAAAATCACAGTGTGTGACATTTGTGGCTAAGAACTTCAGTATTTTCAGTTAGGTGATAATAACTAAACCTGAGGTTAGATTTACACAATTATTATTCTTTTCACCATAGTGTTAATGTGTCTGCTGTGGTCTCATTGCTCAAAAAGGAGACATTTGGTTTATTTACACAAACCACAACAAATTCCAGTGAAATTTGGTGAGCAAGTAGATAATGTTCCAGGAAATTTTGAATTACATTTTGGAGATAATCCAGAATATATTCTGGAATGGACATCCAGAAGAATGATACATAGCAACATTTAACTTAAAATGTTGTGAGAGGATGTTGATAAAATTTGGTGAGCAGACAGATAATATCCTAGAAAATGGGGGATTTTATTTAGAATTTGATCTGAAACATATTTTAGATCCAGCTGAAGCAAGCATTCAGGAACATGTGGCCTTGGTGGTTGTATGCACTTTCTGAGAGCCTTCTATTTTTTTCCCAGTTTTCATGATTCACATAATTAATAGCAACAGAGGACAAAATGTCAAACAATCAAACAAAAAAACCTCTAAGCCCAAAGAGAGTTGAGTTATCACACCTCCACACACAGATGGTCCAACTAAACACAACTAAAAGCTAATTAGTGTCCACTTGCTGCCCGCAGGGTGGAGATAGGCTAAATATCTAAATATATGAGTGAATATTGACCAAGGCACATTTTTGCACCACTCCTGTAACTGTCTGAGTACTTTAATAAATTACCCAAGTGCCCCCCCACCCCCACCAAGTTTGGCAGCCTAGCCCGTTAGTGTGAAGATAATTGTCACTGCATTTACTGTTGTATTCATATGATGAAAAACCAAGGCCTAAAACTCACCTTTCGCTGTTTTGTAGAATCCAACTTAACGAGCCAATATGAAGCCACTTTTGGTTTGTGGTATTTCCAGTTGTCAAGAATCTGACAAATAAGACACCAGATGGAATAAATTAATTAGAACATGATAAACAGTGTTTGCCAAGTGATACATATGTTTAAGGTAGCATGGACGTGTTTCTTTCAATGTCAAGTTAGCAAAAGCACAGCATTTATTTTGTGTGTGTGTCTGTCTGTGGTGGGGGGATAGCTATAATTGCCCTTCACTACAACATCATCTCATCCTTTGATTTGTAGTAATCCTCCAACAGCACCTAGGGTCATGGTACGGCACTACGCCAAAGGAGCATAAGTGAATGAAAACAACAGAAAAACAATCAAATGAGCAGGTCCTGGCAGATAGATTCCTAAGGGGAAGAGAGAGAAGGCCTCTTAAATGTGAAGTAACCTTTGGCTAAAAATATTTGTAGCATATTCAGAGGTGTAGACAAGCCACCATTAGTACAGTGGAGTCTCACTTATAAAGTCATATAATTTGTATGCTGTATTGTTTTCTGGCACAAAGCTATGTAATGGAGACAAAAATACCAGATCCAAATGCAAACCAGTGAAGACAGCTCAGGTCTGAGAACATGAACTGGTGCCAGGCGTCACTGCATCTACCATCTCACAGAACTGAACTGGCTCTTGATTGACAACCACTCAGGCAGACCCTGAGTCCATCCCCACCTCCTCAAAGTAGCCATCAAACTGCAGTGGACAGATTATGCCTGGCTGTGACTTTTCCAGTTGCTGGGGTCTTCAGCACTGCGGCACCAGAGCTTTGGATTATACTCAGCCAGGCACGCCACTTGGCCATACTGTGGCAGCTGATTTTCCCTCACAGTTTAAGTTATACACCACATCTGAATCCACTCAAATAAGAGCTCATTTGAAAAAGACATTCCAGCAGTATTCAAGGACTCTCAGGATAGACATGGCACCAAAGACATCCTGTCATCAACTTCAGTCAGTGTTTAGAGTCTCACAACCACACAGTAAGCTTGGAAGCACCAGAACCTTGGACCTTCAAACATCACTCAGTCTTATAGGCCAGCATACAACTGAATGTTAATTCAATTCAATTTATTAATACAGCAACAAATCACAACTTAATGTGTGTGTGTGTGTGTGTCTTTTGTTCCATTTCAAAAGAACACACAAGAACAGTAGGCAGTCAAATTTTACTGAAAGTGTAAATCCCACTGAGATAATCTGACTGTGCTGTAGAAATAAAACTGCAATGAACTGAATTGAAATAAACTGTCGTCAATAAATGCACAGACCTGAACAGAAAAAGTAGCTAATAAAGATCTACTGCCAGGTGCAGCTTAGTGTTGATCTGTCATAGTGCAAAAAAGCTGAAACTTTCAGTTCCCCCAGGCTCCTGTGGTCTATCAACCACATAGACATAAAACTTTGACACACTGTGACTGATCACAATCAAAGCTCACAATGCCAAAATCATTGTGTATCTACAGGCAGTGACACTGTCATTGTGTTGACTTTGCCCACATCTCCTCTGTGGTGCACATAAACCTCTCATGTAGGACGACAGATCCCCTGAAAACATCACTCCCACCCGGAAGCTCAAGTGTAAACTTTATGTATACAGACACACAAAACAAACACACAAACAAAACCACAGATGTTCACAGATACAACACTCCAGTATACAGTAAACAATTTCACTTACTCTGTAGGAGGTACAGTGGGGCCAACAAGTATTTAGTCAGTCCCTGATTGTGCAAGTTTTCCTACTTAGAAAGATGAGAGAGGTCTGTAATTTTCATCATAGGTACACTTCAACTATGAGAGACAAAATGAGAAAAAAAATCCAGGAAATCACATTGTAGGATTTTTAAAGAATTTATTTGTAAATTGTGGTGGAACATAAGTATTTGGTCACCCACAAACAAGCAAGATTTCTGGCTCTCATAGACCTGTAACCTCTTCTTTAAGAAGCTCTTCTGTCCTCCACCTGTTACCTGTATTAATGGCATTTGTTGGAACTCGTTATCTGTATAAAAGACACCTGTCCACAGCCTCAAACAGTCAGACTCCAAACTAAACCATGGCCAAGACCAAAGAGCTGTCGAAGGACACCAGGAAGAACATTGTACACCTGCACCAGGCTGGGCAATGAAGGAGTGGCTCTAAAAAGCATTTCAAGGTCCTGGAGTGGCCTAGCCAGTCTCCAGACCTCAACCCCATAGAAAATTTGTGGAGGGAGTTGAAAGTCTGTGTTGCCCAGTGACAGCCCCAAAACATCACTGCTCTGGAGGAGACCTGCATGGAGGAATGTGCCAAAATACCAACTACAGTGTGTGCAAACCTGGTGAAGACTTACAGGAAATGTTTGACCTCTGTCATTGCAACAAAGATTATGTTACAAAGTATTGAGTTGAACTTTTGTTATTGACCAAATACTTATTTTCCACCACAATTTACAAATAAATTCTTTAAAAATCTTACAATGTGATTTCCTGAATTTGTTTTTTCTCATTTTGTCTCTCATAGTTGAAGTGTACCTATGATGAAAATTACAGACCTCTCTCATCGTTCTAAGTAGGAGAAATTGCGAGTACTTACAGGTGCGGTCGCTCATCTGCATTTCTAAGGTGCTCTCATTGGCATTTATCAACACTACAACAGCAGCAGTAATTGTTTCCTATTTGACCTCTCTCGACATGCCCCAATAACACGTTTTCCCTAACAAAAACAGGATTAACAGCTTTGGTATTCTCATAAAGAGAAACATTTTGGCTTACTTTGACCTGGACAAAACAAAAACACTCATTCACTATGAATCAAACCTCTGATTTTAAACAAAGGGGTACTCAAGGGTTCCCCAGAAAGACCCAGTACCAGGGATAACATTAAGCATTTTGCCCCACTTGTCAATAGAGGTTATGCACGTGACATAGTCCAACCTGGAAACCAGCAGTATACTGGCATGCTGGATGGTAAACAAAGCGACAGCAGCTGTGTTCGCTCAAGATTCAAACAACATTATTGATCCCTAAAAGGGCAATTCATCTTCACACCCAATTACCTCAAAGAAAAATACAGCAATTAATCCGCAATTATTACTAGGTGAACATAATAATGGCACACATCAGAATTAAAACCGCACAAATACAACTGATCTGTTTATGCACGCTAAGCTTTGAAACAGTCCGCTCATCCATAAACTGCGTTGTCAGCTCTCACAATGTGTACGACAGGACGGTCCACATGTGAGAACAGGAATCAGACAGTTTTAGACTCAAACAGAAAAAAAACATCATGAATCAAATGGCTTTAATACTGTTTTAAGGCTGCTGGAGCTGCGGTTTTATTAACGGTCACTGAAGCTGAACCAGCAGCGTCGGATCTGCCAATGTGGACAACGGACAGTCCATATGTGAGAACAGGAATCAAACAGTTTTAGACTCAAACAGAAAAAAGAAACGTCATGAGTCAAATAGTTGGACTGTTTTCAGCTGGTCAGAGCTCTGTGATGCTGTTTAATTAACGATCGTAGAAGCTGAACCAGTATTTTGTGAATGAACACCCGTAAACGCACAAACTCCCGCATTTCTGACGAAACAATGACAATCATTAAAGCAAATTACTTTGGTAGGAAAAGTATTTAACATGAATTTTACCTGCACGTCTCGCTAAGCAGGAACAACAACACAAACTAGCCTGTGCGCTGTAGATGTGCGTGATTTTCACTGCGGCAATTTAAAAAACAAAACGGTGTACAAAGGAACTCACCTTTGCTGTGATGATCTGAGACACATCTGATCTTGTTCACAGACTCCACAACAAAGTATTTGTATCCTTGACAAAACTGTTGTAGATGTCTTTTAACTGAATATCAGGGACATTCGCATGCCAGCAGCTCCAAAAACAGCCACAAAAAATACAGCGCCTGAAGGCCAGTCCACACAATGTTCATCGTATACCTATCCCACACCGGCTTCACTTCAAAAAAGGATTTTGCTCTTCGGTTGTGTAATTTTGGAACGTTCGATTGCTGACTGCTGTAAATTGATTTCTTTCAGCCATTTTCCATTCAACATGGAGCTATAATATTTCAGGACGTGGTTTGATGACTTCACTGCATACCCTCTATAGGACAACACTTTCACCTGTCCTATATAAAATCAAAATTCTCTCAGGATTTCAAACAAAGCCCTGCCTTAATTTGATACACAGACAGTTTCAAATTCATTTTGGCCAATATCAATGCAATACTGATATATAAACATTTCATGGGGTTTTGTCTTTAATTTCATTGAAAAAAAAAACCAAGTCTCTCCTGCATTAGTATTGAAGTACACTGTATTAAAAAATAAAGGCTAGTTTAACTGAAAATAACTTTTATCCAGTAGTTTTCTATTTTGTTTTACCTGGATGGAAAAAAAACATGAAAATAGTAATTACCCGTAAATTAATAAAGCAACTCTTATTTTATGTGTTACACTTATAATGACAAATTACATTTTTTCTCTTTTACATAAAAATGATTTCTTCTTTTGGCTGTTCCCGTTAGGGGTCGCCACAGCAGATCAATCATTTCCATCTCACCCTGTCCTCTGCATCTTCCTCTGTCACACCAACCACCTGCATGTCCTCCCTTAGCACATCCATAAACATCCTCTTTGGCCTCCCTCTTCTCCTCCTGCCTGGTGGCTCCATCCTCAGCATCCTTCTCCCTATATACCTTGGGTCCCTCCTCTGCACATGCTCAAACCATATCAATCTTGCCTCTGTGACTTTGTCTCCAAACCATCCCACCTGACCTGTCTCTCTGATATGCTCATTCCTAATCCTGTACATCCTCGTCACTCCCAAAGAGAATCGCAAAATCTTCAGCTCTGCCACCTCCAGCTCTGCCTCCTGTCTTTTTGTTAGTGCCACCGTCTCTAAGCCGTACAACATAGCTGGTCTCACTACTGTCTTGTAAACTTTCCCATTCACTCTTGCTGATATTCTTCGGTCACAAATCACTCCTGCTACCTTTCTCCACCCACTCCACCCTGCCTGCACTCTCTTCTTCATCTCTCTACTACACTTTCCATTACATTGAACAGTTGACCCCAAGTATTTAAACTCATCAACTTTCACCACTTCTGCTCCTTGTAACCACACTATTCCACTGGGCTCCCTCTTATTCACACACATGTACTCAGTCTTCCTCCTACTGACTTTCATTCCCCTTCTCTCCAAAGCATATCTCCACCTCTCCAGACTAGACTCAACTTGCTCTCTCCTCTCACTACAGATCACAATTTTACCTGCAAACATCGTAGTCTATGGGGACTCCTGTCTGATCTCATCCATGAACCTGTTCATCACCACTGCGAACAAGAAAGGACTCAGAGCTGATCCTTGGTGTAATCCCACCTCCATCTGAATGAGTCTGTCATTCCTACTGCAAATCTTACTGCTGTCACATTATCCTTGTATCCATGTCCAACACTACCCTCACATACTTCTTTGCCACTCCCAACTTCCTCATACAATACCACAACTCTTCTCTTGGCAGCCTGTCATAAGCTTTCTCCAAATCCACAAACACACAATGTAACTCCTTCTGACCTTCTCTATACTTCTCCATTAGTATTCTCAGCACAAACATTGCATCTGTAGTTCTCTTTCTCAGCAAGAAACCATATTGCTGCTCAAAGATCTTTACCTGTTTTCTAAGTCTAGCTTCTACTACTCTTTCCCATAACTTCATGCTGTGGCTGATCAGCTTAATGCCTCTGTAGTTACTGCAGCTCTGCACATCACCCTTGTTCTTAAAAATAAGAACCAACACACTTAAACTGCAGGATTGTCTTACAGACATAAAGACATGGATGACCTCTAATTTCCTGCTTTTAAACTCAGATAAAACTGAAGTTATTGTACTTGGCCCCACAAATCTTAGAAGCATGGTGTCTAACCAGATCGTTACTCTGGATGGCATTTCCCTGATCTCTAGTAATACTGTGAGAAATCTTGGAGTCATTTTTGATCAGGATATGTCATTCAAAGCGCATATTAAACAAATATGTAGGACTGCCTTTTTGCATTTACGCAATATCTCTAAAATCAATCAATCAATCAATCAACTTTTTTCTTGTATAGCGCCAAATCACAACAAACAGTTGCCCCAAGGCGCTCCACATTGCAAGGCAAGGCCATACAATAATTATGAAACACAGTCTACGTCTAAAGCAACATAACCAAGGGATGGTCCAGGGTCACCCGATCCAGCCCTAACTATAAGCCTTAGCGAAAAGGAAAGTTTTAAGCCTAATCTTAAAAGTAGAGAGGGTATCTGTCTCCCTGATCTGAATTGGGAGCTGGTTCCACAGGAGAGGAGCCTGAAAGCTGAAGGCTCTGCCTCCCATTCTACTCTTACAAACCCTAGGAACTACAAGTAAGCCCGCAGTCTGAGAGCGAAGCGCTCTAATGGGGTAATATGGTACTATGAGGTCCCTAAGATAAGATGGGACCTGATTATTCAAAACCTTATAAGTAAGAAGAAGAATTTTAAATTCTATTCTAGCATTAACAGGAAGCCAATGAAGGGAGGCCAACACGGGTGAGATATGCTCTCTCCTGCTAGTCCCCGTCAGTACTCTAGCTGCAGCATTCTGAACCAACTGAAGGCTTTTTAGGGAACTTTTAGGACAACCTGATAATAATGAATTACAATAGTCCAGCCTAGAGGAAACAAATGCATGAATTAGTTTTTCAGCATCACTCTGAGACAAGACCTTTCTGATTTTAGAGATATTGCGTAAATGCAAAAAGGCAGTCCTACATATTTGTTTAATATGCGCTTTGAATGACATATCCTGATCAAAAATAACTCCAAGATTTCTCACAGTATTACTAGAGATCAGGGAAATGCCATCCAGAGTAACGATCTGGTTAGACACCATGCTTCTAAGATTTGTGGGGCCAAGTACAATAACTTCAGTTTTATCTGAGTTTAAAAGCAGGAAATTAGAGGTCATCCATGTCTTTATGTCTGTAAGACAATCCTGCAGTTTAGCTAATTGGTGCGTATCCTCTGGCTTCATGGATAGATAAAGCTGGGTATCATCTGCGTAACAATGAAAATTTAAGCAATACCGTCTAATAATACTGCCCAAGGGAAGCATGTATAAAGTGAATAAAATTGGTCCTAGCACAGAACCTTGTGGAACTCCATAATTAACTTTAGTCTGTGAAGAAGATTCCCCATTTACATGAACAAACTGTAATCTATTAGACAAATATGATTCAAACCACCGCAGCGCAATGCCTTTAATACCTATGACATGCTCTAATCTCTGTAATAAAATTTTATGGTCAACAGTATCAAAAGCAGCACTGAGGTCCAACAGAACAAGCACAGAGATAAGTCCACTGTCCGAAGCCATAAGAAGATCATTTGTAACCTTCACTAATGCTGTTTCTGTACTATGATGAATTCTAAAACCTGACTGAAACTCTTCAAATAGACCATTCCTCTGCAGGTGATCAGTTAGCTGTTTTACAACTACCCTCTCAAGAATCTTTGAGAGAAAAGGAAGGTTGGAGATTGGCCTATAATTAGCTAAGATAGCTGGGTCAAGTGATGGCTTTTTAAGTAATGGTTTAATTACTGCCACCTTAAAGGCCTGTGGTACATAACCAACTAACAAAGATAGATTGATCATATTTAAGATTGAAGCATTAAATAATGGTAGGACTTCCTTGAGCAGCCTGGCAGGAATGGGGTCTAATAAGCATGTTGATGGTTTGGATGAAGTAACTAATGAAAATAACTCAGACAGAACAATCGGAGAGAAAGAGTCTAACCAAATACCGGCATCACTGAAAGCAGCCAAAGATAACGATACATCTTTGGGATGGTTATGAGTAATTTTTTCTCTAATAGTCAAAATTTTGTTAGCAAAGAAAGTCATGAAGTCATTACTAGTTAAAGTTAATGGAATACTCAGCTCAATAGAGCTCTGACTCTTTGTCAGCCTGGCTACAGTGCTGAAAGAAACCTGGGGTTGTTCTTATTTTCTTCAATTAGTGATGAGTAGAAAGATGTCCTAGCTTCACGAAGGGCTTTCTTATAGAGCAACAAACTCTTTTTCCAGGCTAAGTGAAGATCTTCTAAATTAGTGAGACGCCATTTCCTCTCCAACTTACGGGTTATCTGCTTTAAGCTACGAGTTTGTGAGTTATACCACGGAGTCAGACACTTCTGATTTAAAGCTCTCTTTTTCAGAGGAGCTACAGCATCCAAAGTTGTCTTCAATGAGGATGTAAAACTATTGACAAGATACTCTAACTCCCTTACAGAGTTTAGGTAGCTACTCTGCTCTGTGTTGGTATATGACATTAGAGAACATAAAGAAGGAATCATATCCTTAAACCTAGTTACAGCGCTTTCTGAAAGACTTCTAGTGTAATGAAACTTATTCCCCACTGCAGGGTAGTCCATCAGGGTAAATGTAAATGTTATTAAAAAATGATCAGACAGAAGGGAGTTTTCAGGGAATACTGTTAAGTCTTCTATTTCCATACCATAAGTCAGAACAAGATCTAAAATATGATTAAAGTGGTGGGTGGACTCATTTACTTTTTGAGCAAAGCCGATAGAGTCTAATAATAGATTAAATGAAGTGTTGAGGCTGTCATTCTCAGCATCTGTGTGGATGTTAAAATCGCCCACTATAATTATCTTATCTGAGCTAAGCACTAAGTCAGACAAAAGGTCTGAAAATTCACAGAGAAACTCACAGTAACGACCAGGTGGACGATAGATAATAACAAATAAAACTGGTTTTTGGGACTTCCAATTTGGATGGACAAGACTAAGATACAAGCTTTCAAATGAATTAAAGCTCTGTCTAGGTTTTTGATTAATTAATAAGCTGGAATGGAAGATTGCTGCTAATCCTCCGCCCCGGCCCGTGCTACGAGCATTCTGACAGTTAGTGTGACTCGGGGGTGTTGACTCATTTAAACTAACATATTCATCCTGCTGTAACCAAGTTTCTGTTAGGCAGAATAAATCAATACGTTGATCAATTATTATATCATTTACCAACAGGGACTTAGAAGAAAGAGACCTAATGTTTAATAGACCACATTTAACTGTTTTAGTCTGTGGTGCAATTGAAGGTGCTATATTATTTTTTCTTTTGAATTTTTATGCTTAAATAGATTTTTGCTGGTTATTGGTGGTCTGGGAGCAGGCACCGTCTCTACGGGGATGGGGTAATGAGGGGATGGCAGGGGGAGAGAAGCTGCAGAGAGGTGTATAAGACCACAGCTCTGCCTCCTGGTCCCAACGCTAGACAGTCACAGTTTGGAGGATCCCAAAAAATTGGCCAGATTTCTAGAAATGAGAGCTGCTCCCTCTAAAGTGGGATGGATGCCGTCTCTCCTAACAAGACCAGGTTTTCCCCAGAAGCTTTGCCAATTATCAATGAAGCCCACCTCATTTTTTGGACACCACTCAGACAGCCAGCAATTCAAGGAGAACATGCGGCTAAACATGTCACTCCCGGTCTGATTGGGGAGGGGCCCAGAGAAAACAACAGAGTCCGACATTGTTTTTGCAAAGTTACACACCGATTCAATGTTAATTTTAGTGACCTCCGATTGGCGTAACCGAGTGTCATTACTGCCGACGTGAATTACAATCTTACCAAATTTACGCTTAGCCTTAGCCAGCAATTTCAAATGTCCTTCGATGTCGCCTGCTCTGGCCCCCGGAAGAGCTTCACACAAATCAGAAAGGTCTTGTCTCAGAGTGATGCTGAAAAACTAATTCATGCATTTATTTCCTCTAGGCTGGACTATTGTAATTCATTATTATCAGGTTGTCCTAAAAGTTCCCTAAAAAGCCTTCAGTTGGTTCAGAATGCTGCAGCTAGAGTACTGACGGGGACTAGCAGGAGAGAGCATATCTCACCCGTGTTGGCCTCTCTTCACTGGCTTCCTGTTAATTCTAGAATAGAATTTAAAATTCTTCTTCTTACTTATAAGGTTTTGAATAATCAGGTCCCATCTTATCTTAGGGACCTTGTAGTATCATATTACCCCATTAGAGCGCTTCGCTCTCAGACTGCGGGCTTACTTGTAGTTCCTAGGGTTTGTAAGAGTAGAATGGGAGGCAGAGCCTTCAGCTTTCAGGCTCCTCTCCTGTGGAACCAGCTCCCAATTCAGATCAGGGAGACAGATACCCTCTCTACTTTTAAGATTAGGCTTAAAACTTTCCTTTTCGCTAAGGCTTATAGTTAGGGCTGGATCGGGTGACCCTGGACCATCCCTTGGTTATGTTGCTTTAGACGTAGACTGTGGGGGGGTTCCAATGATGCACTGTTTCTTTCTCTTTTTGCTCCGTATGCATCACTCTGCATTTAATCATTAGTGATCGATCTCTGCCCCCCTTCTCGGCATGTCTTTTTCCTGGTTCTCTCCCTCAGCCCCAACCAGTCTCAGCAGAAGACTGCCCCTCCCTGAGCCTGGTTCTGCTGGAGGTTTCTTCCTGTTAAAAGGGAGTTTTTCCTTCCCACTGTGGCCAAGTGCTTGCTCATAGGGGGTCGTTTTGACCGTTGGGGTTTTTCATAATTATTGTATGGCCTTGCCTTACAATATGGAGCGCCTTGGGGCAACTGTTTGTTGTGATTTGGCGCTATATAAGAAAAAAGTTGATTGATTGATTGATTGACTTTGCCTCCACTCCTCAAGCATTGTTTCACTTTCCAAGATTTTATTAAACAATCTGGTTAGAAATTCTACTGCCATCTCTCCTAAACATTTCCATGTCTCCACTGGAAAAAATACAAAAAATAATTATGAATGAATGAATGAATGGATTTATTCGGCACACACACAAATCCAAAAGAAGAGAAACATAAAACATACAAATAACATGAATGTTATATAAACAAAGCCTGTGAGTCCGAAAGGGTGTGGGCAGAAGCAAAGCTTATCAACGCCCACCCCTGCTAGTACAAGTCCAACAATTATAACAGTCATAATAACATAAACACAAATTGACAACACACTACATATCAACACACAGACATACACTTCAATATTCAATTACACTTCAATTCATGTATAAGTATATTATGTATGTATATAAAGCGCCAAATCACAACAAACCTGGCCCAAGTCACTCCACTCAAATCAGGACCAACCTTGCCGAACCCCCCAGAGCAAGCACTAGGCAACTGTGGTGAGGAAAAACTCTCTCTTAGGAAGAAACCTCAAGCAGACCAGGCTCTAGGGGGTGACCCTCTGCTTGGGCCGTGCCATATATACCTATATACATACATATACACATTAACACACACACACACACACACACACACACACACACACACACACACACACACACACACATATATATATATATATATGGCATGTCATTTGTTATCCTGTTTCATATCAAAATGAGAATCTGTAAAAATAAATCAATAAAAAAAACAGTAACCATTGAGGTGGTACCTGAGACTTGTATAGCTTTGGTGAAACGCAAATTCTGCGTTGCAATGATTACAGATAACTTTGCTTTTCTCCAATGAGCCATCCTCAGGGCTGGATCCAGAGTGAAAATCTGACAGATGCATTTTTGCCCAATGATAAAATAAAAATCATACGCGTCTTGTTATTCAATAATCCTCATTCTTTTATTTGTGTGCAACATACACTGTCACACTTCTTTTAATGTATTTATTATACTTCATGGACCACAGTGAACACTTATTTGTATAAATATGATGCCCCCCCCCCCAAAAAAAAAAAACACAATAACAAAAATTGACTGTAAACAGGATCAAATTTATTGCCCAAATCTTTCAGTTATACCTGAATCTATATATGATTTTTTTTCAACTGATAAAATCAATAACAATTTGACTGCATATATTCTTAATAATATATTGTGATACAGACAGTTCACAGAAGACATCTTCCACTGAAGCAAGGCAAGCCTCTACTGGTGGTTGGCTCTCACTGCGGTATTGTATCACTTCCTGTTCCGGAGCACAGCGGTGTTTTGCTGTATCTGTTAGCTGTTTAATCTGCGCAGTTAGATTGATCTAGTTACCTAGATAACGATTTGTTTCACAGTGTTATCTTCACGTGCCTTAACTAAAGCACTCCCTCTGCTGAATCACCTCTAAATTATTTACACGTTATTCACTTTGCGTGTTTTTAGGAATCCGCTAGCTTAGTGCAGCTACTAGCTCTTAGCCGGTTTAGCATGGTGGCTTCTCCTGTCTCTCCCGCACTTTTCTGCTCTGGGTGTGAAATGTTTAGTTATTCCTCGGCCTCCTTTAGCAGTAATGGTACTTGTAATAAGTGTAGCTTATTCATAGCTTTGGAGGCCAGGCTGGGCGAATTGGAGACTCGGCTCTGCACCGTGGAAAATTCTACAGCTAGCCAGGCCCCTGTAGTCGGTGCGGACCAAGGTAGCTTAGCCGCCGTTAGTTTCCCTCTGGCAGATCCCGAGCAGCCGGGAAAGCAGGCCGACTGGGTGACTGTGAGGAGGAAGCGTAGCCCTAAACAGAAGCCCCGTGTACACCGCCAACCCGTTCACATTTCTAACCGTTTTTCCCCACTCGGCGACACACCCGCCGAGGAACAAACTCTGGTTATTGGCGACTCTGTTTTGAGAAATGTGAAGTGAGCGACACCAGCAACCATAGTCAATTGTCTTCCGGGGGCCAGAGCAGGCGACATTGAAGGAAATTTGAAACTGCTGGCTAAGGCTAAGCGTAAATTTGGTAAGATTGTAATTCACGTCGGCAGTAATGACACCCGGTTACGGCAATCGGAGGTCACTAAAATTAACATTGAATCGGTGTGTAACTTTGCAAAAAAAATGTCGGACTCTGTAGTTTTCTCTGGGCCCCTCCCCAGTCGGACCGGGAGTGACATGTTTAGCCGCATGTTCTCCTTGAATTGCTGGCTGTCTGAGTGGTGTTCAAAAAATGAGGTGGGCTTCATAGATAATTGGCAAAGCTTCTGGGGAAAACCTGGTCTTGTTAGGAGAGACGGCATCCATCCCACTTTGGATGGAGCAGCTCTCATTTCTAGAAATCTGGCCAATTTCTTAAATCCTCCAAACCGTGACTATCCAGGGTTGGGACCAGGAAGCAGAGTTGTAGTCTTACACACCTCTCTGCAGCTTCTCTCCCCCTGCCATCCCCTCATTACCCCATCCCCGTAGAGACGGTGCCTGCTCCCAGACTACCAATAACCAGCAAAAATCTATTTAAGCATAAAAATTCAAAAAGAAAAAATAATATAGCACCTTCAACTGCACCACAGACTAACTAACATTTACATTTACTCTGATGGACTACCCAGCAGTGGGGAATAAGTTTCATTACACTAGAAGTCTTTCAGAAAGCGCTGTAACTAGGTTTAAGGATATGTTTCCTTCTTTATTTTCCCTAATGCCATATACCAACACAGTGCAGAGTAACTACCTAAACTCTGTAAGTGAGATAGAGTATCTCGTCAGTAGTTTTACATCCTCATTGAAGACAACTTTGGATGCTGTAGCTCCTCTGAAAAAGAGAGCTTTAAATCAGAAGTGCTTGACTCCGTGGTATAACTCACAAACTCGCAGCTTAAAGCAGATAACCCGTAAGTTGGAGAGGAAATGGTGTCTCACTAATTTAGAAGATCTTCACTTAGCCTGGAAAAAGAGTCTGTTGCTCTATAAAAAAAGCCCTCCGTAAAGCTAGGACATCTTACTACTCATCACTAATTGAAGAAAATAAGAACAACCCCAGGTTTCTTTTCAGCACTGTAGCCAGGCTGACAAAGAGTCAGAGCTCTATTGAGCTGAGTATTCCTTTAACTTTAACTAGTAATGACTTCATGACTTTCTTTGCTAATAACATTTTAACTATTAGAGAAAAAATTACTCATAACCATCCCAAAGACGTATCGTTATCTTTGGCTGCTTTCAGTGATGCCGGTATTTGGTTAGACTCTTTCTCTCAGATTGTTCTGTCTGAGTTATTTTCATTAGTTACTTCATCCAAACCATCAACATGTCTATTAGACCCCATTCCTACCAGGCTGCTCAAGGAAGCCCTACCATTATTTAATGCTTCGATCTTAAATATGATCAATCTATCTTTATTAGTTGGCTATGTACCACAGGCTTTTAAGGTGGCAGTAATTAAACCATTACTTAAAAAGCCAACACTTGACCCAGCTGTCTTAGCTAATTATAGGCCAATCTCCAACCTTCCTTTTCTCTCAAAAATTCTTGAAAGGGTAGTTGTTAAACAGCTAACTGATCATCTGCAGAGGAATGGTCTATTTGAAGAGTTTCAGTCAGGTTTTAGAATTCATCATAGTACGGAAACAGCATTAGTGAAGGTTACAAATGATCTTATGGCCTCAGACAGTGGACTCATCTCTGTGCTTGTTCTGTTAGACCTCAGTGCTGCTTTTGATACTGTTGACCATAAAATTTTATTACAGAGATTAGAGCATGCCATAGGTATTAAAGGCACTGCGCTGCGGTGGTTTGAATCATATTTATCTAATAGATTACAATTTGTTCATCTAAATGGGGAATCTTCTTCACAGACTAAGGTTAATTATGGAGTTCCACAAGGTTCTGTGCTAGGACCAATTTTATTCACTTTATACATGCTTCCCTTAGGCAGTATTATTAGACGGCATTGCTTAAATTTTCATTGTTACGCAGATGATACCCAGCTTTATCTATCCATGAAGCCAGAGGACACACACCAATTAGCTAAACTGCAGGATTGTCTTACAGACATAAGGACATGGATGACCTCTAATTTCCTGCTTTTAAACTCAGATAAAACTGAAGTTATTGTACTTGGCCCCACAAATCTTAGAAACATGGTGTCTAACCAGATCCTTACTCTGGATGGCATTACCCTGACCTCTAGTAATACTGTGAGAAATCTTGGAGTCATTTTTGATCAGGATATGTCATTCAAAGCGCATATTAAACAAATATGTAAGACTGCTTTTTTGCATTTACGCAATATCTCTAAAATTAGAAAGGTCTTGTCTCAGAGTGATGCTGAAAAACTAATTCATGCATTTATTTCCTCTAGGCTGGACTATTGTAATTCATTATTATCAGGTTGTCCTAAAAGTTCCCTGAAAAGCCTTCAGTTAATTCAAAATGCTGCAGCTAGAGTACTGACGGGGACTAGAAGGAGAGAGCATATTTCACCCATATTGGCCTCTCTTCATTGGCTTCCTGTTAATTCTAGAATAGAATTTAAAATTCTTCTTCTTACTTATAAGGTTTTGAATAGTCAGGTCCCTTCTTATCTTAGGGACCTCATAGTACCATATCACCCCAATAGAGCGCTTCGCTCTCAGACTGCAGGCTTACTTGTAGTTCCTAGGGTTTGTAAGAGTAGAATGGGAGGCAGAGCCTTCAGCTTTCAGGCTCCTCTCCTGTGGAACCAGCTCCCAATTTGGATCAGGGAGACAGACACCCTCTTTACTTTTAAGATTAGGCTTAAAACTTTCCTTTTTGTTAAAGCTTATAGTTAGGGCTGGATCGAGTGACCCTGAACCATCGCTTAGTTATGCTGCTATAGACTTAGACTGCTGGGGGGTTCCCATAATGCATTGAGTGTTTCTTTCTCTTTTTGCTCTGTATGCACCACTCTGCATTTAATCATTAGTGATTGATCTCTGATCCCCTCCACAGCATGTCTTTTTCCCGGTTCTCTCCCTCAGCCCCAACCAGTCCCAGCAGAAGACTGCCCCTCCCTGAGCCTGGTTCTGCTGGAGGTTTCTTCCTGTTAAAAGGGAGTTTTTCCTTCCCACTGTTGCCAAGTGCTTGCTCACAGGGGGTCGTTTTGACCGTTGGGGTTTTTTCGTAATTATTGTATGGCTTTGCCTTACAATATAAAGCGCCTTGGGGCAACTGTTTGTTGTGATTTGGCGCTATATAAATGAAATTGATTTGATTTGATACCAATCAAAATTAGAAACAGTCCAGCAGGTAACAATATTCATGTCCATGACTAAATATACTAAAACAAATACATCACAATTGTACACATACCACAATTTGATATGTGTACAATTGTAATGCATTTGTTCCATTATACTTAGATTTTGTTGTGATTTGGCACTTTATAAGCCGATTCAATTGAATTGAAATTGAACATTTTATTGAGTCTTAAAGTAAATAAATATGAAATTGGTCACTGGATCCTTAAACTTTGGACATAATAAACTCTACATGGTGAATCCTTGATCTCTGGACATAAATAGGAATAAACAAAATCTGTAGTTTTTGTCAAAAGCATTTCCTTTCAGACATTATTGGCATGAATGTCTTTCCATATATCTGAGCTGATCTCTTATAGCTGCTGTGCTTCACTTCAGGATGTAATTTGAAAAGAAAATACAGCACATTTCATTTTGGGAGGAAAAAACATTTTAGTTGATTGTAGTTTCTTGTCTGTATTACAACGTTTGGAAAGAGGTGTCATTTTATTTAAAGCAGCAACTAATTTTGAAGTTATTAATTCCGACCGGACTCTGTCTCAGCCGCGCAGCGTTTCGAGCTGTGTGAACGGAACGGAGGACGATTCTCGTTTGACAGCAACAAGACAAGAGTTCCAGTTAGTGACTTTAATTCACACAAAAAAGTGACTGACGATATTTTAATGGCTTTGAGAGAGGTTAAGAAGCAGACTTGCCATTTCTGAAGAGCAGTGAATCAAAGAACCAACGAGCTACTGGATCGAAGCATTGCTTGAATGGTTCATGGTTTCAAAGTGGTGGCGCGCTGCAGAAACGGTTGATTACAGACCAAACCCTGAATATCCAACTTTATTTGTACGTCGTATGACTCTGAAACTCGGAAAAATCTGTATAATTTACGGACTATAGGTTGACATGAAAACCACCGAAAAGCTGTGTTCACCGCGGGGACACGTTCGGCACTATTCGGGATTATTCAAGATTTTTTTTTTTACCGATGATGAACGATGCGTAAAAAAAATTTGACCGATGCAACTGCATCGGTCCAAATCGGTCTGGATCCGGGCCTGATCCTGTAGAACTTTGTACCAAAAATGTCCATTTAAAAGTTCGGCATCTTTCTGCATTTTGTTTTGTTGTGCATTGCATAGCCTGTACTTTTCTCGATCCTCGTGTTGTTTTCTGTGTGAACTCAGCTATCAGCAGGAAGCAGCAACAGAAGCTTGCTCCCGACTGACGCTTTCAAAATAAAAGGCAAAGAACAACAGTCATAAAAGGCTAAAAAAAAAAAAAAAAATCCCACAGCGTTAAGGGGAGGAACAAAATCGTCGGCGATAATGACCTCAATAATTAACGCAGCGTTAGCGCGTTAACGTTGCCCAGCCCTAATATATATATACGAGGTCTGTTAGAAAAGTATCCGACCTTATTATTTTTTTTCAAAAACCATATGGATTTGAATCACGTGTGATTGCGTCAGCCAAGCTTGAACCCTCGTGCGCATGCGTGAGTTTTTTCATGCCTGTTGGTTGCTTCATTCGCCTGTGAGCAGGCTTTGAGTGAGGTGTGGTCTACCCCTCTCGTCTATTTTTTATTGCGAATAAATGTCTGAATGATTTGGATCTTTGCTGCATCAATTTTTTTCCAGAAACTGTAAGAGACCTCCAGGTGGACACCATTCGAAAAATTAATATGGCTTTCAGGGACGATTTTATGGGGATTAAACAGATTACGGGGTATTACTGCCCCTTTAAGGACGGCCCACAACTGCTGAGAGCGCAGCGCGCTCCCAGCACCAATGGACAGGCTGACACCCCGCACAAACAACCAGATCATTTCCAATGTGAAAGCTTTGTTGATCTGGGACCTCATCTGACTTTCACAAAAAAGCAGAAGATGTGGACATCAGCACTTTTTCCGGCACATTCCACCATTACAGGAGTTTTTTTTTCATGGAAAAAGAAGCCGAGGGACGTGCCACGGAGCCGTTCATTACGCGGGACAAAACCACCTCGGTGTTGGTCTCACAGCACGGCTTAAAGGTGGATTTCAGACGGATTCCGGTTGCTTTCCAGTCGTGTGAATATCCGATTGTGATTGTGCATGAGCTGAACATGCCAGAACATGTCCTGTGAGGCTTCATCACGGCGTTTCTTTTCGCCATGCAGCTCCGCCGCGATGCGCGGAATTCCTCCGCCTTTGTTCCTCTTTCCATGACAAAAACTCCTGTAACAGTGAAATGTGCCGTTCATTTCTAAACTGGAAGCTGTCTTGATCCGGTATGTCCTCTGACTAGCACAGGAATTGTGAAAAGACGTGGACATCAGCACTTTTTCCGGCACATTAAGACAGACGTGCGGAGGAGTTCAGCGCATCGTGGTGCAGCCGCTCGGCGCAAAGAAACGCCGTGATGAAGCCTCACAGGACATGTCCAGCTTGTCCAGCTCAAGCTCAAGCTCAATTTCTCGGATATTCATACGACAGAAAAGCAACCGGAATCCGTCTGAAAGCCACCTTTAGGGGTGGACCACACCTCACTCAAAGCCTGCTCACAGGCGAATGAAACAACTGACAGGCATGAAAAAACTCACGCATGTGCACGAGGGTTCAAGCTTGGCTTACGCAATCACACGTGATTCAAATCCATATGGTGTTTGAAAAAAATAATAAGGTCCGATACTTTTCTAACAGACCTCGTATATATATATATATATATATATATATATATATACATATACACAATTACATAAAAATTACTATGTTATTATTATTATCCCAGTTTTTTATTATATACAATTTAGTTAAAATGACAAATATGTATTTCATTGTATAAACGTTTGTGTCCATATTAATAATTTAACCTTTTTTATTGTAATTTTAAGGCTGCTGAACACTTTGTGCTATAGCTTTGTTGAAGGTGTGTAATCATCTTAATTTAGGAAGAATTTGTAAAATAACTTTCTCTATATAAACTTTAATGCTACCCTTAATGTAGCATTACAAATGGTTAAAGTTTACAAATTGACTCATGAAAAATTAGGAAAATATTTAAACTTAGTTGAGATCTAAACTATTTGCTGGTGCCATATTTCATTTTTGAGGAAAACTGTAGAATTAAAACTAAGACGTCAGCTCTCATACTCTCACGAGTGGCACTAGCTTATGGCAAGCTAAAAGTGGACAGTCTCGTTTTGACTGAACAACTATCCAGTTTCTGGATATTCTGTGTAAGTACAGGCCTGCAGCCGACGTGCTTGATGAATTCCTGCGCAGAAAGTAGTTCCCAGATAATTGTGATATATTCCTGTGAGATAATGAGTATATCCAGTGGTAGGCACAGATAATCAAAAAATTAACTTTGATAACACATAGTCAGATAACTGAAAAGTTATCTTCGATAAAGATAAAACAATAAACCACACAAAAATGTATCGGAAGTTACAGATAACCGATAACAGATAAATTCCAATATTGTCTCTGGTACATTTACAACTACTAATAAAATGAATTTAAGTTTTAATGCCACAATAGCTTCTAGTAATGTTAAAAGTAACAACACACCCAAACAATGAGACCACACTTTTGTCTTTAAACATTCTACCCCTGCTGGAAGCGCTTGTTTACTACAGAGCTCCCAGCACAGAGGCACTCTGAGAGCAGCCATAAAGCCAACTCTCTATCAATCACAATGCTGCGGTCAGGCGGAAGTCTTGAAAAATAAAGTCATGCTGACTTATGGTTTTGATTAATAAATAACATTATTAATACCGATAGAATAACTCCATTATTGTCAATTCTGTCATTTGTACAAAGTTAAAATATAGCATATATCTTTTAATGTTGAATAATGCACTAATTCTGAGGTTTTGTAACAAACACAGACAGATTGCAAAGGATTCTGGGTAAAAGTGCCTCTGCTAAACACTGACTGGTTCAGTCATTCATTATGTAAACCAACACGTTAATGTGACGTCTGTCATGTGTTGGTGTTTACAGATAAATGTGCTTTTGTAAAATATTCCATTTTTTTAATTTGTAAAAACAGGCATTTTTACGGAGCCCTGGAACTGTCATCGCAAAATGTTTTGCATTTGGAGAGAATGTGCGCACGTTTTATGATGTTGTAAAATGTGCTTTACACTGTGCGAGATGATTTTTCATGCAGGAATTTTTTGGACCAAGTTTCAGGTTAATCGCGCATTCTGCATCGTGTAGTGTACATGGAGTAACAAGCTACGTTTTACATCTCAGGACCACCTCCTGATCGCCGATCGTATGGTCCAATGAAAATCAAACCTGTTTGATATTATTCTGGTCGGCCGTCGTGAGGGTATCCTGCTGCTGAAAAGCTACAAGCATCTAACTGCTCGCACTGTGCCTGTGCAAACACCGCAGAGCTGTCTTGTAATGTTTTTTTTTGTTGTTGCTGTTTTGTTTTGTTTTTAAACTTCATCTGTAAAAAAAAAAAGCCATTTGCAAAGCCAAAAAGTTGATCTGACAATCATCTGATATAACCGGGGTCAAAATAAATAGAACACTGCCATCTACTGGTTCCCAGACGCTTAGTACTTAGGGTGAATACTGCCATGAACACTACTGGCCAGTAGATGGCAGTAGAGGCCGTGAAAACAAAAATCCAGATAATCCCTGTCTGCTACATTTAAAATGCGTGGAATTTAACAAACACAAATACAATAACGTTTATAAACCCAGAGAATATATTCACGAGAGTTTTAGGCACTAGAGTTTAATGCTGTTGTCTGTGGTGCCTGAACAGAGTGTCTGAAATGCAATTGTCCTGTCGTGAACGTACTGAGATTACATCATCCTACCCATAATGCACTGCTGGGCACAGCATGTGCTCACAAAACCTTAAAAATTAGCACATTACTTTAAAACTAAAACATATATCTGATATTTTCACTTTATAAAACTTCAGACATGACAGTAATTTAAAATAACTTGTCCAAAATTAGTTTGGTTAAAATTTGAACCATAAGTTAAAAATGTATGCCTCTGGATGATTTAGGTGATATTGCCAGAATATTGGTATGGTGTTAAAGGAAATGATTTTTTTTTTTTTTTTGGCTATTTCTCCTTTGTCTACAGAGGATAGAGATGCTTTTCATAGAAGCAGCTCTATTCTGTTAGCAGAGGGTATAACTGTCCATCTGTTACAAAACTTTTAACAGGTAGGTGCTGAACTGATTTTAAATTTTAAAAATGCTTGTCGCTGTTCAGCTTTGTGTACTTTGTTTATCGGTCTAAAAGTTACTGGACAGAAATTAATCGGAAGATAATTGGTCCAATAATAGTTTTTAAAGTTATCTAAAAAGATAATCCGATAATGAAAACATTATCTTCTATAATTATCTGTTATCGGAAGTGTGCCCACCACTGAGTATATCTCATCTAAATTCCACTCAACAAAAATATAAACGCAACACTTTTGGTTTTGCTCCCATTTTGTATGAGATGAACTCAAAGATCTAAAACTTTTTCCACATACACAATATCACCATTTCCCTCAAATATTGTTCACAAACCAGTCTAAATCTGTGATAGTGAGCACTTCTCCTTTGCTGAGATAATCCATCCCACCTCACAGGTGTGTCATATCAAGATGCTGATTAGACACCATGATTAGTGCACAGGTGTGCCTTAGACTGCCCACAATAAAAGGCCACTCTGAAAGGTGCAGTTTTATCACACAGCACAATGCCACAGATGTCGCAAGATTTGAGGGAGCGTGCAATTGGCATGCTGACAGCAGGAATGTCAACCAGAGCTGTTGCTCGTGTATTGAATGTTCATTTCTCTACCATAAGCCGTCTCCAAAGGCATTTCAGAGAATATGGCAGTACATCCAACCAGCCTCACAACCGCAAACCACGTGTAACCACACCAGCCCAGGACCTCCACATGAGTGGGCAAATGCTCACATTCGCTGGCGTTTGGCACATTGGAGAGGTGTTCTCTTCACGGATGAATCCCGGTTCACACTGTTCAGGGCAGATGGCAGACAGCGTGTGTGGCATCGTGTGGGTGAGCAGTTTTCTGATGTCAATGTTGTGGATCGAGTGGCCCATGGTGGCGGTGGGGTTATGGTATGGGCAGGCGTCTGTTATGAAGAACGCAGGTGCATTTTATTGATGGCATTTTGAATGCACAGAGATACCGTGACGAGATCCTGAGGCCCATTGTTGTGCCATACATCCAAGAACATCACCTCATGTTGCAGCAGGATAATGCACAGCCCCATGTTGCAAGGATCTGTACACAATTCTTGGAAGCTGAAAATGTCCCAGTTCTTGCATGGCCGGCATACTCATCGGACATGTCACCCATTGAGCATGTCTGGGATGCTCTGGACCGGCGTATACGACAGCGTGTACCAGTTCCTGCCAATATCCAGCAACTTCGCACAGCCATTGAAGAGGAGTGGACCAACATTCCACAGGCCACAACTGACAACCTGATCAACTCTATGCGAAGGAGATGTGTTGCACTGCATGAGGCAAATGGTGGTCACACCAGATACTGACTGGTATCCCCCCCAATAAAACAAAACTGCACACCTGTGAGGTGGGATGGATAATCTCAGCAAAGGAGAAGTGCTCACTATCACAGATTTAGACTGGTTTGTGAACAATATTTGAGGGAAATGGTGATATTGTGTATGTGGAAAAAGTTTTAGATCTTTGAGTTCATCTCATACAAAATGGGAGCAAAACCAAAAGTGTTGCATTTATATTTTTGTTGAGTGTAATTCTAAAATTTACCAGTAATAAGATTATAAAGATAACTGAAGTTTTAAGAGTGGCCGTAATAAATATTTAAGAAACTTAAAGTTTATGAGAAACTTCACCTGTTATCGCTCAAGCACACTGTAAACATTGACACGATGGAGTTTGATGTGGAAGATTTCAAAAAGATATGATTGGAATGTTTTGATTCCCATTTACAGTTGGCGATGAAAGACTTGGATGTTAACTTCGTGTCAAAATCAGAACAAGAAGCTGCACTGAAAGAGATGTATCTGGGAAGAGACACATTCTGTATGTTGTCCCTCCAACGAGAGCAGCACGCTGAGCAGTGTGGTGAAAGTGTTCCGGCGAGCTCAATCTGTGGGTGAGCTATCCCACAATGCCAAAATAGCAGAGATGTCGCTCCAATGAGAGTGGCACGCTGAGCAGGGTGAATCAGCTCTCTTTTGCACAAAAATTTCAAAATTGCAAAAAATATTTGAATAATATTTAACATAAACTTTAGCAATCATCTTGAGCTTTATGACAACTTCAGCGGTTTTCTTTTTTAATACACACTAAATCCAACCACAGAGGAAGTAACCAGTCAAGTCAATTTTCGCAGCATGCACAACACCACAGCAGACAACCAGTCCATCCCCACCTCTCAAAAGTTACATTTATCTGCCCGCAGCCAGGTAACACGTGGGTGTCTCCTTGGCCTTCTCCTGTCACTGGTGTCCTCAACACGCACACACCTGTGTGCTGGATCATGCAAAGAAATGTGTCACATGGTTAAAATATCAATGCTGGTGCTTCCTCATGTTGCAAGTGATACTACTTCCCATGTCAGTTTCCACAACTAACCACTCTTTTGACAAAAAACATTATTGGAGTAGTACCAAAGGATCCTCTGAAGAGAATTAGTACCAGACATCCAGTTGTTGCCTTAAGTCACTGGTTAGCATCCAAGTCTCACAACCATACAGTAAGACAGGAAACACCAGGACCCTAAAGACTTGGAGCTTTGTTTTCCTGTAAAGATATCAGCATCAGCAAACACCTCTGTCTAGTGACCTCAGGCAGGCATTTCTCTCATGGCACCACAAAAATGTAGTTTGCCAGAAACAGAGGAGGTACTGATTAATACGAAGGAGCAGTGGAGAATAACACGGGGCTGCAAACTGACCAACGCGTTGTGGCTAGGGTTGTTTGAAAGACAACAGGAGTCGAGCCAGAAGGGACAGACTATTGTGAACTGAGACAAAGAGATCACTTTTAGATGAGCTGCAGAGTAACCAGCATAGACGCAGTAGCGTTGTGGGAATACAGTATGTCAGTGAATAGTTTTACTGCCGTATTTCTGTTTTTTCCTTACTTTCTGTATTTCTTCATTTTCCAACCTGTTTCTGCCTCCAATTATCATATTCTCTACATACACATTGGGTATATAAGGTAATGGATACACAAAGATACACTTACAAAAAGTGAGTGCACTAACCTCATCCAACACTGCCTCAGCTTCTTCCTCCGTTTTTCCAGGAAACCTGATCCTCATAGTGTTGAGGACGGCAAATGTCTGGTGTACCAGTTCTGTCTCCTGCTCTTTACTCCTCAGGTTTAGCAATGGGTCACCCTACAAACATCCAGGAGAGACAAAATCCTCAATCACCACAATGTGCAGAAACAGAGTGTTAAAGAAATTCAATTCAATAATTTTATAACCTGATCAGACTATCAGCACATACAGCATGCCATGAACACACAGGCGCAATGGAAGAGGTTAATTATTATTAACTTCCCAATTAGGTGTTTATTCTCACCTGTAAAACCTTCAGATGTGTTGTGTTAAAGTTGAGGTCAATTAAGTAGACAGATGACTCTTGAGACTGAGAATTTCAGCTTCCAATGGTTGGTGCGACAGAAAATGTTTGGAAACCACAGCTGTACAGTCAATGGTACAACCCCAATTCCAATGAAGTTGGGATGTTGTGTAAAATGTAAATAAAAACAGAATACGATTTGCAAATCCTCTTCAACCTATATTCAATTGAATACACCACAAAGACAAGATATTTAATGTTCAAACTTGGTTGTCCATTCAGCTGCTCCCGTGTTTGTGTTCGGAGTCGCCACAGCGGATACAACCAGAGCCGCATTGATATTTGGCACAGGTTTTACGCCGGATACCCTTCCTGACGCAACTCCAGTTTTACCTGGAGAAACACACACAGCCGCTGGTGTTCCAAAGAGGTCTCCCATCCAAGTACTAACCAGGTCCCGCACTGCTTAGCTTCTGAGATCTGACGGAATCAGGCTTACACAGAGCAGATCGGCTGCATATTTAATGTTGGCCCATTGGCTGTGTGGGTTTGTGATCGACGGTCGTTTTATTAGAAGCTTTGGTGGTGTTTAAACTCAAAATCAGCTTCTTAGTAACTGAGAGCATATAGGAGGCAAAACTGAAAGTTATCGGTTATCAGTTATCTGTAGCTTCCGATACGTTTTTAGACAGTTTATCGCTTTAGCTTTAAAAAAAGCTAACTTTTCAGTTCGCTGATTACCAGTTATCGAAGCTACCTTTTTGGTTAGTTGTGCCCACCACTGCAGGCATCCATTTTAAAATTAGCAAATATTTGCAGAAAAGTAATAAAGTTTATCAGTTTGAACAATATGTTGGCACTACTAACCAAAAAGTTAGCTTCAATAACTGGTAATCAGCGAACTGAAATGTTAGCTTTTTTTACGCTAAACCGATAAACTGTCTAAAAACGTATCGGAAGCTACAGATAACTGATAACCGATAACTTTCAATTTTGCCTCCCATACGCTCTCAGTTACTAAGAAGCTGATTTTGAGTTTAAACACCACCAAAGCTTCTAACAGAACCAACAGCGATCACAAACCCACACAGCCAATGAATCAGCGCTTCTGTCTTTGTGCGCTCTGCCCCCTGCTGTAGGAAAGCGTCATTTACCTTGACAGGATACAGTGGTCCAGCGATGAGGCAGAGGTCTTGAAATGGAAAGCAGGTTTGAATTATGGTTTTGCTTTATAAATAAAATTATTTTGGATAGAATAACTACATTAATGTAAACTCTTAAAATGTACAAAGTGAAATATAACACATACCTGTTAATTTTAAAATAATGCACTAATTCTGAAGATTTGAACATTAACAGACCAAAGGGATTATGGCTAAACTAAGCCTCCGCTCATACTGATCGATTCATTCATTCATTCTATGTAAAAACCAACACAAGTGAATCAATGTAACATGTGTTGGTGTTTACAAATAAATGTGCTTTTGTAAAATATGTCATTTTTCTTATCTGTATAAAAAAAAAAGAAAGAAATTTTCAAGATCCCACTAGACAGCGCCTAAGCGCACGCATGATGGCATCACAACTCTATCCAGTTAGGGAGACAAGGTTTCTTTAAATAACAAGAATTGTCAACAAACTTTGTCATGTGTGGTTGCTGGAGTTGTGTGGCGATAGGAATCGCCATTTGAATGCTTGAATAATGATGTCAGTCGCACAAAGAAATCAAATAATAGTGAAAACATGTTCGGTGATGTGTCATAACGCATCAATCAGTCACTCCGTGAGGCGTCATAACATTCGATCGGTTAGCGGCTCGGTGCGGTGTTATAATAGATCAATCAGTTGCTCCGTGAGGTGTCATAACATCCGATCGGTTAGCGGCTCGGTGCGGTGTTATAACAGGTCAATCAGTCACTCCGTAAGGCATCATAACATCAAGCCTGGTTCATATGTCAAGATAATTAGGCCGATGTCGGACCCGATCTTCCCCTTCCGACAATCTTAAGGACGCCCCGAAAATCGTGATGATGCTAAATATAATCTTATCAGATACTCCTGCCATGTTGTGTGTTAAGAAGGACGAGAGGAGCTAAATGTGACATGCAGCCAATCAGAAAGTGAGGTGTCTGACCTGGGAATGTTCGTGTGTGAAATCTGTTTGTGTGTGTTGTTTTTACAATGTGGCTGACACCACACACCATACAACTAAACCTGTCAGATCTATGACTTTTTTTTTATCTCCACATGTGTGGTCTCTCAGGTTTTGGAAACCTACAGATAATTTTAAAATCCTGCAGTCGACAACACTGTGATATAACCGGTCACCAATAGATGGCATTGTTCTATGCATTTGAATCACATTTTAAAAGACTTTTCGGCTTTTGGAGAAGCAACCTGGGCTTCTTCTGGCATTTTTACATAAAACAAACATAATACCAACGTCTATAAACCCAGAGAATATATTCACGAGAGTTTTAGGCACAATATACAAAGAGTTTAATGCTGTTGTCTCTGTGGAGCCTGATCAGAGCGTCTCAAATGCATTTCTTCTGTCGTGAATACCCATAATACACTGGGCACAGCATGTCCACACTAAAACCTTCAAAATTAGTGCATTACTTTAAAACTAAAACATGTATCTGATATTTTCACTTTATAAAACTTCAGACGTGACGTTAATTTAAATAACTTGTCTGAAATTAGTTTGGTTAAAATTTTTAACCATAAGTTAAAACTGTATGCCTCTGGATGACTTGGGTGCTATTGCCAGCGTATTAGTATGGGGTCACAAGAAATGCGCTTTTTTCTTTTCTATGGCCAGTTCTTTGCCTGCAGAGGACAGAGCGGTTTCTTGTAGAGCCAGCTCTTCTCTGTTTTTAGCGGACAGAACTGTGCATCTAATACAAAAAGCTACATCTGCAAAAATGTTAGTAGTCTAAAAATTATCGGACCAAAACTTATTGGAAGATAATTGGTCCGATGATGGTTTTCAAAGTTATCTGAAAAGCTAATCAAAAACATTTGGACAATGGTATGTTTACCACTATGTTACATCACCTTTCCTTCTAACAACACTCAATAAGCATTTGGGAACTGAGGACATTAATTGTTGAAGCTCTGTAGGTGGAATTCTTGCTTGATGTATGATTTCAGTTGTTCAACAGTTCGGGGTCTCCATTGTCGTATTTTCTGCTTCATAATGCGCCACACATTTTCAATGGGCGACTGGTCTGGACTGTAGGCAGGCCAATCTCGTACCCGCACTCTTTACTACGACGACACACTGTTGTAACACGTGCAGAATGTAGCTTGCTGAAATAAGCAGGGACATAACTGAAAAAGACATTGCTTGGATGGCAGCATGTGTTGCTCCAAAACCTGGATGTACCTTTCAGCATTGATGGTGCCATCACAGATGCTGGCTTTTGAACTTTGTGCTGGTAACAATCTGGATGGTCTTTTCCCTCTTTTGTCCAGAGGACACGACATCCATGATTTCCAAAAACAATTTGAAATGCGGAGTCAACAGACCAAGGCACACTTTTCCACTTTGCATCTGTCCATTTCAAATGAGCTTAGGCCCAGAGAAGGCGGCTGCGTTTCTGGATGTTGATGTATGGCTTTTGCGTTGCATGGTACAGTTTTAACTTGCACATGTAGATGTAGCGACGAACTGTGTTAACTGTCAATGGTTTTCTGAAGAGTTCCTGAGCCCTTGCGGTAAGATCCTTTACACAATGATGTCGGTTTTTAATGCAGTGCCGCCTGAGGGATCGAAGGTCACGGGTATTTAATGTTGGTTTTTGGCCTTGCTGCTTACATGTAGAAAGTTCTCCAGATTCTCTGAATTTTCTGATTATATGAGCGAAGTGTCGCACAGCGGCGCGAAGCTCACTCATGGTACAGGGCGTACTAAACAGGAAGTGCCAATTTTCAAATCCACAGTAAAACAGGAAATGTTCAAATGTCAAACACTTCCTGGATTGACGGACAAGATCCCATGGAATCTCGCAGGAACTCAGTGGCAAGCTCACACTCAAACAGGAAGTGTCAACTTTTCAGTCACAATGAAAGAGGAACTGTTGAACACTTCCTGGCATGGGTGGAGCTAGGTTCCTCCTGTCCAGTAGTTTTTGCTGTGTACCACAAAAAGTTCTAATCCACTTCAGTAGAAGAAGAAAAATGTTTGCTTCAGATATGAACTGAACACGTCATTTGAACTATGGACTGAGTAAACGACTGTATTTTATGCCAGAAATGAGGTCCGGGTTGTTAAAAGCAGCATTTCTCCTTTAATTTGGGTTGCCTTATATACACATGTTTAAGCTAACAGACAGCAGCTGGTTCATGCTCTGCTGGCTTATTAGTGCAGCAGATAACTGAAACAATCCTTCAAATGGTGATACAAGCATCACATTCAGCACAAATACAGCTGGAGCAAAATTAATGGAGCAACTTTAACTTTTGACCCCTGTACAAACTCAAACTGACCTTTGTCACCATTCTTGCTGCTTTTACCTCATAACTCCATAACATTCAGTCACAGATTGTCCAAACTATACCTTTTTTTGGAATATTTATGATCAAACAAATAATGTGGTGTAGGTTTTTTTTTAATTTATTTAACTTTTATTTTACCAGGTAAGCCAATTGAGAACCAATTCTCATTTCCAATGGCAAGCTGGCCAAGAGGCAGCGTAAGCAGACAGCACAAAAAAACATAACAAACATTCATACAAAAAGACACAATGCAAAATAAACAGAATCACCAGTTTACATCAAACCAAACAGGTTAAAAACAGGTACACTGATCATGGACCAGAGAATGCAATGAATTTTTAAAGGCACTGATTGAAACAAATGAGCTGAGTTTAAGTGATAACTGTAACTGATTCCAGTCATTTGCGACGGAAAACTGGAACGAGAAGCGACCAAAGGAAGTACAGGCTTTAGGGACAGCTAGATTAATTAAACTGCTTGAGCGCAATGTACGGGCAGAATTATGGATCAGAAGAAGACAACGAAGATATAGTGGAGTTTTACCAATTAGAGTTTTGTAGATGAGAAGGTACCAGTGGACCAGTCTGCGGGAGTGAAGGGAGGGCCAGTTGACTAATGAATACAGGTTACAATAATGAGTGTGAAATGGAGCACCAGTAACAAAACGGAAAGCAGAATGGTAATTAACATCTAATTTGTGAAGAAGGGTTTTAGCAGCAGACCTGTAGATGACGTCTCCATAATCAAAGATGGGGAGAACTGTCATCTTGACCAGGAGGTGTTTGGCAGAGTGAGGGAGTGAGGATTTATTGCAATAAAGAAAGCTTATACAGGATTTGACTTTTGTTAGAACTGTATTGATGTGTGATTCGAATGTGAGTGAACTGTCTAACCAGATACCAAGATACTTATATGAGTTGACAAAATCAATTACAGAGCCGTCGTTTGAAGTGATGGTTAGAGGGCAGCTAGAATGTGGAAGAGATCTGCTAAAGAGCATGCATTTTGTTTTATTAGTATTCAGTGTTAAGTTAAGGTGAGCAAAGGCCAGTTGAATATTGTTGAAGGTAGTTTGGAGTGAGGACAAGGCAGTGTTAAGACAGGGACTAGATGTGTATAAGATAGTGTCATCGGCATACAGGTTTCTATATGATTGGAGCATATTTTTATTTTGACCTCTGTGTAATTCTTCAATTGACCCCTACCTGGCTGTCTATTGAAAATTCAAGTGGCCAGTCAGTTTTTTCAAGAGTTAGTGTCTATGGATTATTTGTGCCAAATTTGATGCTTGTATCACCATTTGCAGGATTCCACTCTAAATATTCTCTTATCTGCTGCACTATATGTAAGATGCTGCTCCTCAGTGTTTCTCCATTGCCCTCAAAAGTATTGGAACACTTGGTATTTCACACATTTTAATTTGTTTATTCCATTTCAAATACATTTTTTTCTAAAATTATCTTTCTTAACTCAAACTGAAAGCAAATCTCTACAACTTGATATAAATTAATTAAACATATAAAATCCAGCTTACTGATTAAGTGGTGTAGAAAATAGATTTTCTTAAAAAGAAGACCTGAAAGTTCAGCTACAATTTGACAGAAAGTACATTTGAGATGAAAGCCTAGATTTGATGTTTTGGTGAAAGAAACTTTTGTATTTCTTCATAATTGATGTAATGTCCAAGACATATTCAGTGACTTGGAAATGTTCATGTTTCCATCCCCCTGACTTGTCTAAAGAAAACTGGCAATAAAAGTGATTTGTTCTTTACAGGTTTTATCAAGTTTTAGAGAGTGTGAGGAAGACAATTTTAGGAATTTTTATTCTTTATTTTTTATGTATTTCTTATATTTAAAACGGCATAAACAAATTACAATGTGTGAAATTCCTAGTGTTCTAATACTTTTGGAGGGCACAGTATCCTAACCTTATGATGAGTGCAAAATGAGTGTGAAATTATTACTGTTTTGTTTAAGAATGTTTAATTTTCACTGTTGCTGCACTTTGTGTCAAATCATAGTCGTATCGTATATCATATTGATATGAAAATTCAGTAAGGTATATCTTCTATTATACATTCCAAATCTAAGGTTGAACTCTACTAGTGTTTACTAAGGTACACCTGAATATCTTTTAAAAAAAAAAGAAAAAACAAACATAAATATTTTCAGTCATAATGCTATCAATGGAATATTGATTTAAAGTGTAAAATACAAAACAAAACGTGTTTCTTTAGCCGACAGCAGTATGTAGAGATCTTAAATGTTTTAAAGATTATCAGGGAAATTTTCCAACAGCCAATAGCCCAGTAAGTTTAAGTAACTCTTTAACTTCACTACACACTGTTGAACTTCAGATTTGGTTTTTGGGATTTCTGGTAAATGGCAAATAGAAAGCAGGTAAATGGACTGCATTTCTATAGCAGTTTTCCATCCAAGTGCTTTACAATAAAGTCTTACATTCACTCAGTCACTCACACCCATGTCAGTGTGCTGCCATATAAGGTGCTCAACTAAATGCACACCGGGAGCAACATGGGTATTAAGGACACCTTGCCCAAAGGCTCTGAATGATTTCCCATTTTGTTGGGGATTTCAACCACGGATCCTCTGTTCTCAAGCCCACTGCTTTAATCTTTAGATCATCACCTCCCCAGTGGTGACAGCCAACATAAATGTGCCAATTCTGTGCCCGACCACACCTCCTTTTTAGGCATCAAGATAATAACTTTGTCAGATGGAAGATGGCAGAGGCACCTGTGACGGGCTGCACATGTCGTGTATGACAGAGCCCCATCTAGTGGATGGATTGAATTTATGACGCTCAGTTCCAAATCTGAAGGAATCCTGAACACCACTGGGGCAGACAGGGTTGGGTAGGATTACTTTGAAATGTAATCCAAAAGTAATCAAATTACAAGTAAATCAAATCAAATCAATTTTATTTATATAGCGCCAAATCACAACAAACAGTTGCCCCAAGGCGCTTTATATTATAAGGCAAAGCCATACAATAATTACAGAAAAACCCCATAGGTCAAAACGACCCCCTGTGAGCAAGCACTTGGCGACAGTGGGAAGGAAAAACTCCCTTTTAACAGGAAGAAACCTCCAGCAGAACCAGGCTCAGGGAGGGGCAGTCTTCTGCTGGGACTGGTTGGGGCTGAGGGAGAGAACCAGGAAAAAGACATGCTGTGGAGGGGAGCAGAGATCAATCACTAATGATTAAATGCAGAGTGGTGCATACAGAGCAAAAAGAGAAAGAAACACTCACTGCATCATGGGAACCCCCCAGCAGTCTAAGTCTATAGCAGCATAACTAAGGGATGGTTCAGGGTCACCTGATCCAGCCCTAACTATAAGCTTTAGCAAAAAGGAAAGTTTTAAGCCTAATCTTAAAAGTAGAGAGGGTGTCTGTCTCCCTGATCCGAACTGGGAGCTGGTTCCAGAGGAGAGGAGCCTGAAAGCTGAAGGCTCTGCCTCCCATTCTACTCTTACAAACCCTAGGAACTACAAGTAAGCCTGCAGTCTGAGAGCGAAGCGCTCTATTGGGGTGATATGGTACTATGAGGTCCCTAAGATAAGATGGGACCGGATTATTCAAAACCTTATAAGTAAGAAGAAGAATTTTAAATTCTATTCTAGAATTAACAGGAAGCCAATGAAGAGAGGCCAATATGGGTGAGATATGCTCTCTCCTTCTAGTCCCTGTCAGTACTCTAGCTGCAGCATTTTGAATTAAATGAAGGCTTTTCAGGGAACTTTTAGGACAACCTGATAATAATGAATTACAATAGTCCAGCCTAGAGGAAATAAATGCATGAATTAGTTTTTCAGCATCACTCTGAGACAAGACCTTTCTAATTTTAGAGATATTGCGCAAATGCAAAAAAGCAGTCCTACATATTTGTTTAATATGCGCATTAAATGACATATCCTGATCAAAAATGACTCCAAGATTTCTCACAGTATTACTAGAGGTCAGGGTAATGCCATCAACTCAATCAATCAACTTTTTTCTTGTATAGCGCCAAATCACAACAAACAGTTGCCCCAAGGCGCTCAAATCCAGAGTAAGGATCTGGTTAGACACCATGTTTCTAAGATTTGTGGGGCCAAGTACAATAACTTCAGTTTTATGAGTTTAAAAGCAAGAAATTAGAGGTCATCCATGTCTTTATGTCTGTAAAACAATCCTGCAGTTTAGCTAATTGGTGTGTGTCCTCTGGCTTCATGAATAAATAAAGCTGGGTATCATCTGCGTAACAATGAAAATTTAAGCAATGCTGTCTAATAATACTGCCTAAGGGAAGCATGTATAAAGTGAATAAAACTGGTCCTAGCACAGAACCGTAATTAACCTTAGTCTGTGAAGAAGATTCCCCATTTACATTGACAAATTGTAATCTATTAGATAAATATGATTCAAACCACCGCAGCGCAGTGCCTTTAATACCTATGGCATGCTCTAATCTCTGTAATAAAAGTTTATGGTCAACAGTATCAAAAGCAGCACTGAGGTCTAACAGAACAAGCACAGAGATGAGTCCACTGTCTGAGGCCATAAGAAGATCATTTGTAACCTTCACTAATGCTGTTTCTGTACTATGATGAATTCTAAAACCTGATTGAAACGCTTCAAATAGACCATTCCTCTGCAGGTGATCAGTTAGCTGTTTTACAACTACCCTTTCAAGAATTTTTGAGAGAAAAGGAAGGTTGGAGATTGGCCTATAATTAGCTAAGATAGCTGGGTCAAGTGATGGCTTTTTAAGTAATGGTTTAATTACTGCCACCTTAAAAGCCTGTGGTACATAGCCAACTAATAAAGATAGATTGATCATATTTAAAATCGAAGCATTAATTAATGGTAGGGCTTCCTTGAGCAGCCTGGTAGGAATGGGGTCTAATAGACATGTTGATGGTTTGGAGGAAGTAACTAATGAAAATAACTCAGACAGAACAATCGGAGAGAAAGAGTCTAACCAAATATCGGCATCACTGAAAGCAGCCAAAGATAACGATATGTCTTTGGGATGGTTATGAGTAATGTTTTCTCTAATAGTTAAAATTTTATTAGCAAAGAAAGTCATGAAGTCATTACTAGTTAAAGTTAAAGGAATACTTGGCTCAATAGAGCTCTGGCACTTCTGATTTAAGGCTCTCTTTTTCAGAGGAGCTACAGCATCCAAAGTTGTAACAAGTAATCCAAATGTATGTACATACATACATGTAATCCACATGTATTCTTTCAAAGTAATCCTACCCAACCTTGGGGGCAGAGTACTATATATTCCAAAGGATATGAAAAGCAAATATAAAAGGATGGAAGAAATGTTAAAGAATTTGCACATTCAACGTGATTTTGTACATCACATAAAATCCAAAAGTAATTCTTAATGTTCACTTGAAACCTGCTGGGATCTATTCAGAAATGCTACTTTGAACAATACAACAAACTACTAACAATTAATTTAATGAACATTTCCTATGACACTCGTTGTGGGTGTAAATCCCAGTTGCCTGGGTGTGTGATTGGGTATTTCAGTATCTTACTATGTTTGAATGGATGGTCCCCAGGCTAATGCTGTGAGGAACACGGTGGGCGGAGCCACTGCGACTCAAGGAGTGAGAACGAAGTGTGGCAGAGGTCGGTCTGGCGAATGGAGCGGCCAAAGGAAGTGTCGGGGAAGGCCTGGTGGAGGACAATACCCGTACCTCATTGGGTGATGACAGACAGGCGATGGAGCGAGGACAAGAGATGGAGCGCCTGATTGGCCCAGAAAGTGTTGGTGAAGTAGAAGGGGCGGGGCTGGTTTTAAGTGACTTGTCTGGAGGTTTCCAGTGCATGCGACCTGCAGAGAAACCAAATGGAGGCAAAGAAAGCCAACAGTGTCAGTTCTTCATATTCTTTCACTGTCTTCACTCATCCTCCCTCATTCCCCCAGAACTGTCAAACTCTCATTTCTGCTTTTCATCTGCAGCCGGGTGGCTCTGGCATTAAAACTGCATAGACAAAACAGAAACTACAGTAGTTTGGTCTAATTTAGGGATGGATTAAGGGGGGGGGGGGGGGGGGGTTCCCTCTCTGTCTCAAAACCTTATTATCTTTCATGCTCTCTCTCTCTGTCTCTCACACACACACACACACGGAAAATCTATCTGAGGTCCCACACTGACAGTCAGCTATAAACCTTCTGTTTACCAGCCAGTGCATAAGTGTGTACTTCACTGAGTGCACACAACTGATTACATATCTCTCACTTTTTGTGTGTGCACGTTGAACTTTCTGAAATTTGACCAGTGCTAAATGGGTGTATTATGGGGCTTAGACCTAGTAGGCCTTTGGTGGCTTGGTGTGTAGCAGTTTGGCAGTGTTGCCATCTCCCTCTCCCTTTGCTTGTGCGTACGTGCGCGCACGCGCACACACAGACACACACAGAATCCAAAACTTTGTCCCAAGAACAAGCTTATGCTAGGATTGGGTCTTTAACGCAGTAAAACCCGACAATGCAACAGCAGAGCCATTTTTGTTTCAAGGTCGACTTACAGACTGTTGTGAAAGGTGCCCTCTTTCTTTCTTCACAGAGCTGAAAGTGAGTTGATGTATATGACTTATGCAGATTGGTCAGAATGCTTGAGACTTAACACCCACACTATAAACCTGGGATAGATGAGTTCGACTTACTCAAGGTGTTTTCAAGGTATATAAATGAAAAGGTCCTTTTTTTTTCCCCTTTCTTTCTCTTTCAAGCAAATTCCTTCTTCCATTTCTGCCTTTTTCACGTCCTTCACTTTCATAACTGCACATAACCATGACCCTCTTTCTTCCAGTACTTGAATATTTCAGCATTTGTGAACAGCACATGTCCACAACAGTAAAGTTAGAAAGCTAAAGACCCAGCTCCTATTTTTCCCCACTTCATTTAAGCACATATGCATTTGTATAATGATGAACATCTATAATGTGTCACACTGTGCAAATTTTAGGAACCCATTTGATCACACGTTGATGTTAGATGCTATTTTCCTCATCAGTGGGTCAATAGAAAGTCTAATTTGAAATGTGTAAACATTGCTATTCCAGAGTAGAGAAGCTTGAATCTTCGACTGGACTGGGTTGTTTGACGCGAGAACGTTTCGCTTCAAATCGCAGAAGCTTCCTCAGCTAAAATTCTTGCTCTGGTAGCCTGACTTCTGTCTTGACTCTTGTAGAGAAGAATAAACCGAAGCCAACAAAAGCTGGAGTTTTAAACCTAACCAGACCCCTCCTACCGAGAGGCAGACTGCTATAGGCTAGTGACTAAACAATAGCTCTAATTATCACCTATTGTGCTCTAGTTAGCACCCTCTTAATGGCAGGGCAGCTGTCCCTCCTAATGATGGGACGGACCCTCTCCTGATGGCTCCCTTGATGACTCTGCTGATGACGTGAATGACTCATTACCATGAACAAAAGACTGAAACTGCTTTGACCTGAGTACCCCATTGTAAACAGGGGATAAAGTGTGTCTCAGACCCCCTCCCCTGTTAAGGCTGGGTTTCAACCTTTTCACAAAGAATGCTTCCTTGAACCCTCTCTCAAACCATTTCTTCTCTCTGGCTAATATTTTAACTTCCTTGTCCTCAAACGTGTGGTTAGTGTCTTTAAGGTGGAGATGAACTACAGACTGAGGTCCACTGGCGCCCTCTCTGCTGTGCTGGTATAGCCTTTTGTGTAAAGGTTGCTTAGTCTCACCTATGTAGTGTTCGTTACAGTTTTCCTGGCATCTGATAGAATACACTACATTGCTCTGTTTGTAACTAGGGATCCTGTCCTTAGGGTGAACTAATTCTGTCTCAAGGTGTTAACCGGTTTAAAGTAAACTGGGATTTTGTGCTGTCTGAAGATCCTTTGTAGTTTTTCCCCTACTCCTGCTAAATAAGGGAGAGACACTCCTCTTCTTCTTGTCTCCATCTCCTGTCTATCTGGTCTCTTTGTTGTCTGGGACTTCTGCACTTTGTCCAGGGACCATCGTGGGTACCCACATACTGTGAGGGCTTTCCGGACAAGTTGTTGTTCTTTAGCCCTTCCTGATCACACCGAGCTTGTGTTCAAGGGGGTGGTTTGAGCCAAACAGCAGATATTGGTCAGTGTGAGTTGGTTCCTGTAAACCCCTGCCTGAAGCTGCCTGTTCTCTCCAATCGTAACATCACAGTCCAAGAAGGCTAAAGAAGGTTGTTTCTGGCATCCTCACGTGTGAATTTGATATTGGTGTCCACCGAGTTGATGTGTTCTGTAAAGTCCTCAACTTCCTGTTGCTTGATTTTAACCCATGTGTCATCAACATATCTGAACCAGTGACTGGGAGAGATGCCCGTGAAAGACGTCAAGGCTGTCTTCTCCACTCGCTCCATGTACAGATTGGCCACAATGGGGGATACCGGCGACCCCATCGCACAACCATGAATCTGCCTGTAGTAATTCCCCCTAAACAGGAAATACGTGGTGTTAAGGCAGATCTCCAAGAGTTGGCAGATGTGGTCTGGTGTGAGTTTGGTCCTTTCAAGTAGAGATGCATCCTCCAGCGAGGTTGGCGGCAGCTACATCCGAGGCTGGCGGTGGCTACATCCGAGGCTAACGGCGGCTAAAACCGAGGCTGGCGGCGGCAACATCCGAGGCTGGCGGCGGCTACATCCCGGCGGCTACATCCGAGGCTAGCGGCGGCTACATCCGAGGCTAACGGCTGCTACATCCGAGGTTGGCGGCGGCTACATCCAAGGCTAACGGCGGCTACGACCAAGGCTGGTGGCGGCTATATCCGAGGTTAACATCGGGGCGGGTCGGTGTGCGGCGACCGGACCTGTGGTGGTGGAGACTATAAGTGAGAACTGTTTCACAATTAATAGTGGCCAGTACTAAACCACAATAGTCAACATGGCACCACCTAAGAAAACAGATAAACTTGAGGAAGACATAGAGGAGCTAAAGACTTCATTAAACCGTATATCAAAAGACATGTCTAATGTCTTTTGACGGACAAGTTGACGGAGGAGAAAGAGCTCAAAAATCTTGTTAAAGAGAAGGACAAGATTATTAAGATGCTTGAACAACATGTGGATGAACTTGAACAATACTCTAGAAAAGACGATGTTATAATATCTGGTTTAGAAACAAAACATCAGTCTTATGCAAGGGTAGTGGATTCTAGTGGAGCCAATGGGGAGGATGCACCACCTGAAGAACTTCAAACATTGGAACAACAAGTTACAAATTTTTTATATCAAAAGGTGTTGTCATCCATCAAGACACTATATCAGACTGTCATACTGTTCCATCCAAACATAGTAAAAATAAACTAACATTATTATACAATTTACAAGCAGAAAATACAAAAATGAATTATTAAGACAGGCAAAGAATCTGAAAGGAACAAGTTTCTATATAAATGAACATCTAATGAAAAAAAAATGCAGATATTGCTAGGGAAGCAAGACTACTAAAAAAAACAGAAACACAATGTTGCTACATGGGTCTGGAACTGTATGGTGTGGATTAGAGTGAAAGAAGGAACAAATGGTATACAAATCAAAAACATGGATGACCTTACAAAATACAGACCTGAATAGACAATTAAGTATGACGCCAGTTGGTAATTTGACCAACAAAAATCAGATCAAACATGGAAACATATGATAAAATATATGACATAGACACCAACATTGATGAAAGTATATTGACTTAAAAACCAATTGGTTGTGAGTATTATATGGAAAGAACAGCTAAATAGTGAAAAATTACAGAAGATACCCTGTCACTCATACATATAAACAGCCGACGCTTGTATTGTAAAATGTCAAAATAAAAGATTATTTAAATCAGTTTAAAAATAGATTCAGCATTGTTGCAATCACAGAATCTTGGCTTAAAGATGACCTCATGGCTGATGTTCAAATGGAGGGATATGAGCTGTATTTTGTAAAGAGAAGAGATAAAAAGATGGGAGGTATTGCTTTGTACACAAAAACAGATCTGACATGTACAACTGTAGAAGAAATGACAATTATAGGTGATGTCATAGAAATTGTAACAGTGGAAATTGTACATGAAACATCTAAGAATATTCTAATCAGTTGTGTATACAGAGCACCAGACTCTTGCGTTGTGAAATTTACAGATAAAATAATAGAATTATCCCATCAAATCAAAAACAAAACGCTTTTTATGTGTGGAGACTTTAACATTAATATAGAAAGCTCCAGTTGCCAAAGAACAAGTGATTTTGTGAATTCAATGTATAGTTTGGGTTTATTCCCCTTGATAACAAAAACAACCAGAATTACATCGCAAAGTGCAACTGTAATTGGCAATATATTCACAAATAGAACAGATGAAATTATTAAGAATGGGATCTTGATGACAGATCTTAGTGATCATTTACCAGTTTTTTCAATATTTAAATACAAAAATTGGTACAAGAAAAAACTGTATAACTTTTAAAGAGATAAGTCAGTAAAAGCCTTAGAGGCATTAAATTATGACCTTAAAAATCAAAATTGGGAAGATGTTTATGTCAGCGACGTTAATGTAGCATATAATTCATTTATGAAAATACTGATGAAATCATATAATAAAAACTGTAAATTAATAAAATTAGTAGAAAAGAGTAAATAAACCATGGCTGACTAACGGAATAAAAAATGCTTGTGTAAAGAAAAGCTTGTGTAAAGGTGCTTTTTAAAAATGCAAACAAGGAAACAGAACACAGATACAAAAAATATAAATATAAACTATTGACAATAATTAGGAAACAAAAAAAAAAGATTATTAGAGTGAACAATTAAATAAGAGTAAAGATAATACAACCCTGGCAAAAATTATGGAATCACCAGCCTCGGAGGATGTTCATTCAGTTGTTTAATTTTGTAGAAAAAAAGCAGATCACAGACATGACACAAAACTAAAGTCATTTCAAATGGCAACTTTCTGGCTTTAAGAAACACTATAAGAAATCAAGAAAAAAAATTGTGGCAGTCAGTAACGGTTACTTTTTTAGACCAAGCAGAGGGAAAAAAATATGGACTCACTCAATTCTGAGGAATAAATTATCACCCTGTAAATTTTCATTCCCAAAACTAATACCTGCATCAAATCAGATCTGCTCGTTAGTCTGCATCTAAAAAGGAGTGATCCCACCTTGGAGAGCTGTTGCACCAAGTGGACTGACATGAATAATGGCTCCAACACGAGAGATGTCAATTGAAACAAAGGAGAGGATTATCAAACTCTTAAAAGAGGGTAAATCATCACGCAATGTTGCAAAAGATGTTGGTTGTTCACAGTCAGCTGTGTCTAAACTCTGGACCAAATACAAACAACATAGGAAGGTTGTTAAAGGCAAACATACTGGTAGACCAAGGAAGACATCAAAGCGTCAAGACAGAAACTTAAAGCAATATGTCTCAAAAATTGAAAATGCACAACAAAACAAATGAGGAACGAATGGGAGGAAACTGGAGTCAACGTCTGTGACCGAACTGTAAGAAACCACCTAAAGGAAATGGGATTTACATACAGAAAAGCTAAACAAAAGCCATCAACACCTAAACAGAAAAAAACAAGGTTACAATGGGCTAAGGAAAAGCAATCGTGGACTGTGGATGACTGGATGAAAGTCATATTCAGTGATGAATCTCGAATCTGCATTGGGCAAGGTGATGATGCTGGAACTTTTGTTTGGTACCGTTCCAATGAGATTTATAAAGATGACTGTCTGAAGAGAACATGTAAATTTCCACAGTCATTGATGATATGGGGCTGCATGTCAGGTAAAGCCACTGGGGAGATGGCTGTCATTACATCATCAATAAATGCACTAGTTTACATTGATATTTTGGACACTTTTCTTATCCCATCAATTGAAAGGATGTTTGGGGATGAAGAAATCATTTTTCAAGATGATAATGCATCTTGCCATAGAGCAAAAACTGTAAAAACATTCCTTGCAAAAAGACACATAGGGTCAATGTCATGGCCTGCAAATAGTCCGGATCTTAATCCAATTGAAAATCTTTGGTGGAAGTTGAAGAAAATGGTCCATGCCAAGGCTCCAACCTGCAAAGCTGATCTGGCAACAGCAATCAGAGAAAGTTGGAGCCAGATTGATGAACAGTACTGTTTGTCACTCATTAAGTCCATGCCTCAGAGACTGCAAGCTGTTATATAAGCCAGAGGTGGTGCAACAAAATACTAGTGATGTGTTGGAGCGTTCTTTTGTTTTTCATGATTCCATAATTTTTTCCTCAGAATTGAGTGATTCCATATTTTTTTTCCCTCTGCTTGGTCTAAAAAAAGTAACCGTTACTGACTGCCACAATTGTTTTTTCCTGATTTCTTATAGTTTTCTTAAAGCCAGAAAGTTGCCATTTGAAATGACTTTAGTTTTGTGTCATGTCTGTGATCTGCCTTTTTTCTACAAAATTAAACAACTGAATGAACATCCTCCGAGGCCGGTGATTCCATAATTTTTGCCAGGGGTTGTATAAAGGCAACATTGGGAATTATAAATAGTGTGATTGAAAGTGATGGAGCGAAATCAACTTTTCCAAATTACTTTGTCAAGGAAAATAATGAGATATATGACATAAAAGAAGTTGCAAATGAGTTTAATGATTATTTTTCAAATGTGGGATCAAGTCTGGTGGGAAATAAACTAATAGTAGAAGATAAATTAAATACACTTGTAAATACGGTCAATAGTATTTTCCTTGACAATGTGGAAAAAGATGAAATAAGAAATACGTATTGTAAAAAACTGTGTAAGCAAAAGATCAACTGACTATGAAGATTTAGACATGATGACTGTAAAAAGTATAATAGAAACTGTTATTGAACCATTCACTTACATTTGTAATCTGTCTCTGTCAACAGGAATTTTCCCAGATGAAATGAAAATTGCCAAGGTAGTCCCATTATATAAAAATGGAGACAAACATAATTTTTCAAATTACAGGCCAGTGTCATTGCTTCCACAGTTTTCTAAAATTATGGAAAAAGTTTTTGTGACAAGGTTGGACAAATTCATTGAGAAACATCATATTTTAAATAATGTTCAGTATGGATTCATAACAAAACATTCGACAGCTATGGCAATTATGGAATTAACAGAGAAAATATCAACAACAATAGATAAGGATTATTTTGTAAGTATTTTTATCGACCTGAAAAAAGCTTTTGATGTTATCGACCACTCAAGATTGCTTCACAAGTTATAACACTATGGAATTAGAGGTATTGCACATCAGTGGGTAAAAAGCTACTTAGAAAATAGAAAACAGTTTGTTAAGATAAATAATACTAAATCAGAATTGTGTAACATTATTTATGGAGTACCACAAGGGTCGGTACTTGGACCCAAACTGTTTATTTTGTATATCAATGACTTTGTGAATGTATCTAAAGTACTTGGCAGCATATTATTTGCTGATGATACAACATTATTTTACTCTGGCTCAGATATACAGGAAGTGGTACAAGTGATAAATACAGAGTTGGAAAAAGTTAAACATTGGTTTGATATAAACAGATTGTCACTAAATCTTAATAAGACAAATTTCATATTGTTTAATGACAGAGTGGAAAAAAATGATGTGTCATTAAAAACTGATGGAATGGACATACAAAGGGTAAAAGAAACAAAATTTCTAGGAGTCATGATTGATGAAGATCTTACATGGAAGTCACACATAAATTACACAAAAGGAAAAATAGCGAAAGCCATTGCTGTTTTGCATAAAGTAAAATTTTCATTAAATAGTTATGGTTTATTAACATTGTACAATTCATTGATTGTCCCATATTTAACTTATTGTGCAGAAATCTTGGGATCAACATGTAAAACCTATACACAACCATTATTTATTCTGCAGAAAAGAGCTTTAAAAATGATTAGCAATAGTCGTTTTAGAGATCCATCTAATCCATTATTCATTAAGTATAAGGTACTTAAATTTCATGATTAGTTGATTTGAAAATATTACAAACAATGCACCAAGCTAATAAAAATACCTTACCAATAACATTCAAAATATGTTTGAAAAAGAGTAAGTAGTTATAATTTGAAAGGAATAGAAGTCTTTAAAAAAACAAGATTCAGAACCAAAGTAAAGGAACAGAGTATTGCAGTGAATGGTGTAAAATTATGGAACAACCTCAACAAAGAAATCAAAGAATCAAGGTCGCTTAAATTATTTAAAAAACGTATTAAACTAGATGTATTAAGTAAATATGAAACTATGAAATAAGTCAGTGGGTTGTGACAAAGTCTAAAATGTAATCTGTTAATAATGTCTAAAATGTTTTAAGTCTAAAATGTAACCTGTTAAAAATGTAATCTTTTAAATAATGGCTAAAATTATGAAATAAGTCGGTGGTATGTGACAAAGTCAAAAAATGTAATCTGTTAAATAATGTTGAATAATGATGCTTAAAATAGAAAGATTGTATTGTAAAAAGGGGCAGAAAATATAAGACTTGTTCTTCCCTCTGCTCCTTTTCATTAAATGTCTTGTAATATATTCATTTCTGCTTTTCTGTTTTTCTTTTAAATGAATGAAATAAATATTAAGAAAAAAATTAAAAAAAATCAGTCATATGCCATCTTCAATGCTCACTACTCCAGAGTGAAAAAAAGTGTTATTTAGTAAACAAAACATCACACTGGCAGAATTGTAGACTAATGTCACTGAACCTTTCCTGAGTCATTGTATGACTGCAAATAATGTTTTCCGAGGCCTCAGATTCAAAGATGCAGAAGAATCCTCATTTTGATATATCAGTAAAATAGAAATATCAATTTGTTAACAAAAAAATGTTTACACAGTATGTTTACAGATCGGAGATATCCACGGTTCATGTGAATAACATATAACTGGCATTTACATGTTAAACAGGTTTGCTTTAGGGACTATGATAATCCTGGAGTCTGATGTAGAACAGCTCCAGTGTCGAAAACACACAAAGCAAGAAAGGGAAGTGAGGGAAAGAAAAAAAAGAAGAAGCAAATGAGCAAACAAAAACAAAGTAAACAAAGAAGTAAGCTTTGAAGAAACACAAGGTTCCTGTCAAACCCCCAGATGCCGGCTCACTAAAAGACAATTGCAGACATGTTTATACATCTTACCACTTTACCTGATCGTTCAGCCAAGCGTTTTTCCTTGTTTTCCCCAAGGTCATATGACACTTTCTTTTCTCGCTTCTCGCCACTTCTACCATCGCCTCCCGCCTTCCTCCTCTCTTCTTCCTCTTCCTCTGAGGAGGAGCAAGAATTATCAGCACTGCTACCGCTGCTGAAGTCAGCCAAGTAATCTGGTCGTTGGCGCCTTGGTGTCTGACCACACTCTAGCATGGAGGACAGCGGCTATCAGGGACAAACACGCACAAATATATTCAGAAAACATACTACACATATAGGTAGAATGCACACAAACTGTCCACAAAAAAGAAGCTTTCATGCACATATCAACACATAACTCTACAGCATCTTGTGATCTTCCATCCTCCCATCCTGTCTATGGCTGATGCTGAGACCCTGATCCATCCATTTATCTCTTCTAGATTGAACTACTGCAATGTTCTATTTTCTGGTTTACTGCAGTCCAGCATTAGGGGTCTCCAATTGGTTCAAAATGCTGCAGCCAGACTTTTGACACGAAGCAGAAAGTTCGACCACATTACACCCATTTTGGCATCCCTTCACTGGCTTCCTGTCCCAGTGAGATCAGATATTACGGTTCTGCTACTATATAAAATTGTTCACAGACTGGCACGTCCCTACTTAGCTGACCTAATTAAACCTTACGTACCGGCCCGGGCTTTGCGTTCTCAGGGTGCAGGACTACTTTGTGTCCCTAGGGTGAATAAGAAGTCTGCAGGTCATACAGCTTTCTCTTACTGTGCCCCTGTTCTGTGGAATGATCTCCCTGCATCAATACAACAGTCAGATTCTGTGGAGACTTTCAACTCCAGACTCAAGACGCACTTATTTTCCCTTTTGTATGCCTAACATATTGGTATAGTTTAGTTTTACATGTTTTACTCTTTTAATTCATTTTATTAGTAAACGGAGCATGCCGTGGCCTCAACTTTACCTAAATTCTGAGTCTTTTAGTGAAGCTTAGGGCTAGTGGTCGGTGATCACCTTAGTATTTCTTCTGTTTTTCTTGTTGATTAATGCTGGCAAATTATACAGTATTTCTTGTTTTTCTGATGCCTGATTCTGTTTTCTCTCTCTGTTTAAGGTGCAGCTACATCCAGAGATGGGAGTTGTATTTGTGCTGTCGACCCTCCTGTCCTGTGCACCAACAGCATTTCCTGTCCTGTGCACCAACAGCATTTCCTGTCTTGAGGCAACTCTGTTGTGATTTGGCGCTATATAAATGAAAATAAATTGAAATTGAAAATTCCACTGACTTAATTTGTGTCCTAGCTAGGGATGGGTATTGATAAGGTTTTATCGATATCGATGCCATTATCGATTCTGCTTATCGATCCGATTCCTTATCGATTCCCTTATCGATACCTCGTGAATTTTGTACTAAAAGTAGGCTTTACAGGTTTTCTATGTATTTCCTTGAGTCTTAAAGTAAATAAATATGAAATTAGTCACTGTATCCTTGATCTCTGGACATAATAAAAATAAACAAAACTGTTTCGCTTTGAAGTTATTAATTCAGACTGAATTCTATCGTTCTATCTTGACTTGTCAGAGAGCCGCGCAACGTTTGGAGCTGTGTGAACAGAACGGAGGATGATTCTCGTTTCTTTCTCGCAACAAGATAGGAGTCCCAGTTAGTAACTTTAATCCGCACAAAAGTGAATCACAACTCATATTCAGGGATGAAAGTGGTGAAAAACAAAAAAAGCTGAAACCCAAAATTACCCCCCAACACCACCTGCACAAAAATGTTTGAATTCTAGAAGCTCTGAAATGCAATCTGGGACTATTCCAGACAATAAACTGCAGTGAGTGCTGAATCCATTTAGGTGAGAAAAAAAAAAATAAAAAAAATACAACTTTCCTTATTCAAATTCATTCCAGTAGTATTCTGCTCTTACTAGGATGCAGCAGTTTGGCAGATAGTTCTGGAGGAAATCACTGAAGAAATTAACTGAAAATATGGTTTAACCGAAACAAACTGTCATTAAACTTAAATAAGACAGGGATGAAATGGAGGTGTAAGAGTCACTAGGTGTTTACAGGAAACATGTATTTCTGTATGTATTTATTTATTTATGTTAGTTGCTATTATATATTTTCTGTTGTGTTTCTATTGAGGTTCTTTTTGTCTCTTTCTCTAAAATTGTATATAATAATCATTAGATTATTAATATATAAGCAAAAAATAAATTTAAGGAATATTACAATTTGAAAACAAATGCACCCGAACGTGATGACGGCTGCAATTGCTAAATGCTAACTTTTAACATTGAAAATACCATAAACATGCTAACGCGTGTAGCACTCGCTTCCGTTTTAAGTTATAAAATACATCAACTGTTTCAGAAGACCATAACAGGTCGGTTTAACATAGAAAAGGTGAATAATACTCACAGACGTATGCTCTTTAGGGTTTTAGCGGGGGAAATTAAGCGAAAGAAAGAAATAAACGAAGCAATCGACCGAAGCATTGCGTCAATCTGCGAATCACGCTTCGATTGGTTCAAGGTTCAAAGCAAAGCCGCGCTGCAGAAAAGTTGATTAAGGACCCGCTGCAGGCTCTGTAATCAATGTAGAGAAATGATCATTCTCCTGACAAACACCCGCCAAAACAACGGCCACTCCGAAGGGCCGATAAGAGAATCGTTAAGCACAAAGCTTATTGATGTCGGTGGATCGAATCATTTCTTAACGATACCGGAAAGGAACCGGTTCTCGATACCCATCCCTAGTCCTAGCCCTAAACTTCCAAAATTATCATCATTTTGGAACAACGTCCTCCTAGTAGGCACTCAAAAAGGCAAAAGTGCAACAATACCCACATGTGAGTATGTACACAAAAGTAGCGAGAGGATGTCACCCTCCCTCACCCTCAGGCTAATTACATCTGTCACATGGAGAACAAGTGCTGGCACAGTAAGCCCGCGCGTGCGTGTGTGTGTGTATCTGGTGCCAACACACAACATCATAACGCACAATTTCCGTCCACTAAGCACAAACATATATCCAATCACACCTTCAACACGTCTAATGTGGATTGTTATGTAAATGTTGGTTTTGAGGAAAATATGTTTTTTTTTTTTTTGTTCTTTTATTTTTATGTTACACGCAGCTGACAGGCTCTGTAAAATACCAGTGGTAATTACTGTGTGTACAGGGACTGCTGCAACTTCAGCGACGTTCCTGCCACAGTCTGACACAAACCCAGTGAAGTTTATTAGACTGAACGCCTATATTTCTCATGCTGGAAGGGGACACACTGATAGCATGAATAAAGCATTTAGACATCTGTTATTTAGCGGTTAGCTGGGCAGCGCTGGTCAGAGGCCACCTCAAATTAATGGCAGGAAGTGATCATGGGGCTTACACAGTCACCGCCGGGTAGTTGTGGGTGTGAGTGATAGACGACGATAGCGACAGAGAGAGATTAAATACATGAGGCGAGAATAAAGCCGAGACAGGAAGCCGTGATGGATGGGCAGAGAAATGAAGAGGACAAGGTGAAACTGATTATGGGAGTAGAGAGAAAACAGACGAGGCGTTGAATAATGGTGAGAAGCGGAAATGAACACTGTGACGCTGCACTTATGATTGGGAAGAGAAATGAGATGGGAACAGATGCTGAAAAACACAGTGCAGATAAAGAGAGGAGGAAAAAAAAGTGAATATGAATCAAGAGTGAGAGTGAGCAGAGTGAGAGGAAGCCAGCAACAAAAGTTGGCGAAAGACAGCTCAGATAGCTAGAAATATATACTTTAAAGCAGATGGGCTGCTGTATTTTCCACAGTAGAAATCACGGGGTTGTTCTTTTATTACAAGTTTGGGAGGTCCTGCAACTTGTACTTTGCAACTTATATAATATACAATAATGAATGTTTATGAGTTCAATGGTACGAATGTTTCATGAGGTGAAAGCTGGAACAAACCATTTAACTTGGCTTTGCCTCGTTGAATGGCTTGTTCCAGCTTTCACTGAATTAAATATTCGTTCCATTGAAAGAATGTAAAAGCATTCATTAATTTGTTTTATATAATGGCTAAAATAGATCCTTGTCATTTGACATTTATTAATTTATTAACAACAGAAAAAGGGACTAGTGGTCGGTGATCACAGTGTTCCACTGCTGCTAAAGTCCAAATTGGACATGATGCTGTGCACTGACTTCAGACTTCCATTAAAAAAAAAAAAAAAAAAAGACTTTGTGTAGTTCCTCAGTGCAAGAATTAGCAGCGTCAGTTAGCTCAATCAAATCATCGTGTTGTTGTCCAGCGCGCACACACACACACGCGCGCACACACACACGCACGCACACACGCAACCGGGCCTGCGCTTTTGCGCGCGTGTTCTACCCAAAAACTGTGACTGAGACTGTGTAGATCCTCAGTGCAGCAAAAGACAAAAAACACCAGAAATGAGTCCAGCTTTTCTTCCTTTCTTCCTGCTAATAGCCTCCAGACAGCACAGTGGATTTGTTTTTTGTGTGTGTTTGTGTTACAAGAAATTGCAGCATCAGTTAGCTCAATCAAATCATGTCTTGGTAGTCGTTGTCCCCTGCGCGCGCACACACATGCAACCTGGTCGACACTTGTGCGCACATGTACTACCAAAAAAAAAAAAATCACATCAGAAATTAGTCCAGCTTTTCATTCCAACTTCCTGCCAACAGCCTCCAGACAGCACAGTGGATTTGTTTTTTCTGTGCGTGCGCACGTGTGTTGTGTGACTGGTTAATCGTGTGTGATTTCAGACCATAAACTATCGCGTTGACGGTGGCAAAATATTTGACTGTTTCACATTTGATGTATTACTCCATGCCCTGACCATGCGTATAATGGCGCTGTCAGCGGGAGAGCGAGAGAAACTGGCAGAGTGACAACAATGCCAAAATGGATGAATTTAAGCTGCCATACAAAAGTATTGATGTGGATTCTGATATAGAATTACTCAATGCAGTTGACGAGATGGAGAAATCTGTGGGTCTGCTCACAGAATTTCCAGTTTGGCATGAAGACTCTTGCTATGGTAAACTCTGACGATCTACCACAACCGAATTAATAAACCATGCAAATGATGGAATTGGATTAAAATGGGAATAACCCTGTTGTGCTTGATGATTTGGGGACATTAATGCTGGATCACGGTCGCAAATATCCATTTTACCAGCTCAAAATCCAGCATTAACATCCGCAAATCATCAGACACAACAGGTTGTTCCCTAATTAAAGAGCTGATAATAGAGAATAAAGGTGTGACATTTCCCCTTAGAATTTTAATCTGGAAAATACACAGTTTGTTTAGTCTTCACTTTTCACTATTTGAGAACCTTCATCCCACCTTAATACAGTAACATGATATGCACATCATGTTAATCAGAAGACGTCCTATAGAGGCACTGAGGCCTGCTGGTGACAGTGCTTATCTTGGGATTCTGTAGCATGAAGCAGCGGGGTGTCTACGACTCCCCCTGGACGGGACACCTGTTGTGCTGCCTTCGTGTCTGTTTCTGCTCCCCCTCCCTTCCTGTTCCTTCAGGCACCACGTCAAGGAGCTGATTCTACACACCCGCCAGAAATCAACCACATCTGTATTTAACCCCTGGTCCTGCCTCTCTACAATCGCCAGAAACATAGCTTTGCCTGCGTGGTACCTGGCTTCAGTACTTCTCTCTGGTGATGCACAATTTTGACACCGTGTATTCTGTTTTTTTTTGTTTTTGTTTTTTTTAACTACTTTTTCCTTGTGTCCTCAGCATTCCTGCCACCTTTCAGCTCCGTCGCAGCCACCTGGTCCTGGTTCTATCATCATCCACCATGTGGTTCAGGAACTCATTCCAATCCTCTTTCTGGTCAAGTCAGCGTCTCCTACTCTGGTGTCTCCTTCCATGGATTTGTACATCTATCAATTCAAATATGTTCACACAATAAAAGTGTTATTTTGCTTCTTCATTCTGACTCCCTGCATTTTGGGTCCTAACCTCTGTCTCTGGTTTAACAATAACAACGCCAGTCCAACAGTGGTCGCTTCCCCAACCAAGGATAGTACCTATGTACAGCTGGGTGGATTGAGAAAATGTATAGTGTGTCTTGTGAAAAGACTCAAACAGGTAGCATAAGCAGGATTTGTGCCTATATCTACATATTGGCAGCCTGACCAACTGAAAATTATGAAAACAAGTGAAAGAAGCCCATGTCAATTTTTTTGAATGCTCCCTTTTTCTTTTCTAAGTCTCCACAGCAGATCCAGGATTGATTTGGCATATGCAACTCCAGATGTACAAGGAGACTCGGAGATCACTGTGCTATGAAACGCTGAAAGACGTCCAAACAGTATAATTTGCTATCTGTCCCTGTATGACACAGAACAGGTGGTCCTGTTCGATGGAAGGTGGACCAACAATATATAGAATATAATCTGCAATATCCCAGTACAGTCAGCTGTAAATCAATGCCAGTCTTGTTTGGAGAAGTAAACTCACCGTTTAGAGGGAGTTGTACAATCTCATCCACTTCACGCTAAGGTATCAGGGTACAAGCACTGCCTCAAGAAACCTCAGTGCCTGTGTAGGATTTACCATCTTTTCTGCGAGTATAGGTCGTGGTTTTTTTTTTTAAACTACTTTGAGAGGTCCTGTGACTTATACTCTTGTATGACTTATACCCCAGAAAATATGAGACCTCTTGTTACTGTATAACACTGATGCTATTTCACTCCTTCTCTTTGTCCCCTCTGCACCATTATGTAGCAATGACAAACTTTAGTGCTCTTTCCTTCCTGCTTTCCTCTCTCTAGTGTCCTTCACCTCTTCCCATCTCTAGTCTTTGCTAGAAGAGCAGCAAGTTAGTTCAGTCTCACCAGTTGTCTTGTGAGTACTATGTGCCAAGTGGTGAACTGTATCTTCACAGCTCCCTCTTTGACCCGCTCACAGTGTCTGTCTCCACACACTCCGGAACATCAAAACTGACGGGGCCCAAATTAATTTGGACAAGAGTGATTGTGCCTGAACAAGTCCTCATTCAAGCTAAGGCCCCCTAATGCAGCGCTGAACTGCCCGTCGAGTCGCTAACACACTCTTTGAGTGTTCCAGCCAATTTAGCTCTTGAGTGAGGGATGGATGTAGATATGCAGAGGGAACTGGATTGCAGAGGTGAAGGGAAACGAGTGAAGCATGGTGATGGAGGGAGTAATGTGCTGTCGCGGGAAATCGAGGGGGTGTAGAGGTGTATGTGACAGAGAGAAAGAAAGGGAGATGGACAGAAAGAAGATAGCATGGCGAGAGGGAGAAAAGACGGTGTGACAGCTGTCCCCTAGGGGAGTTGGCGCTTTCTTAGGACCTCTTTGCGCTGTTCTTTTCATTCTTCCCCAACCTGCTACCCCTTTTTATTTTTCTAAATCACGTCCAATGTGCTTTCTTTTGGCATTAGCTCCAGGCATCTGCCTACCTGCCCTCCCCATCCACTCTCCTCTGTCTATGACAGTTGTCTTTCCATTTTTTTCTTAGGTCCCTTGAGGCACTTGGCCCTCATTCTCCCTCCAATATGTTAGATTCTTGATTTTTCTACCTCTCACCCACCTTAGGGCCCCGTTGCCTAGTGGATTTGCCCATTAGCTTCTCATCGTCCAGTTCACATTGTTCCAACAGATCCAAGATGTCCTCTTCCTACACAAATCAGGAATAAATACACAAATAAGGAAAAGCACAGACAAGAATTTATTACATTTGTAGCTTTGACTTATGAAAATAATATATAAAGCATTAGCAAAGAGCTGTTTTAAAAAACACCAATGTAAGTGTAACTAGTATGTAAGTCCCTTTGGCTGCTCCCGTTTATTCACTTAGGGACGCCATAGCAATCCAGGTGACTCTGCATGTTGATTTTGGCAGATGTTTTACGCTGGATGCCATTCCTGACACAACTCCACATTAACATTAGAAATATGGCAGGGGGGGGGTGTGAACTGGGAACCTTCCGCACTGAAACCAAGCGCAATAACCCACTTGCCACCCAATAAAGTGTAACTAAATCCTTTAATGTTTCATACTCTAATTACTTGAAGTCAACATGAGATGTAAGAAAACATAAAACTTCACAGTTGTATGTGCTTATGGGGGTTCGAAAATAGGTTTTGGCTGAACATGCATCACTGTGTGGCAGTGCTGATAGAGCCAGATTTTGGAAAAGACAGCATCATGGCCGCAGCCAAACTGCTGGGGCACTGGCCATTTGGCGAAGCCTGAATTGTAGACAAGGTGATTAATTTTGCTTTACAGCTGGGATATAACAAGCTGCCACTTACGACTCAAAAACAGATGAAAAGTGATTGTTTTCTCTCAGATTATCCATCAAGCCATGTTTTGGCGTCTGGGAAAAGCTCACTGTGCCCCTGGCTCTCCATGTTGGTGTATGTGAGTGATAATGTTTGAGTGTGTGCACACATAGTGAATACTACTTTTAACATATTTCAAATTGGGAATGTTGTCATTCTGCCTTAAATTACGCATCTGAGTCAGACACTTTTTCCCTAAACTATGCTAGTTTGTTGTGTGATTAGCATGGATTTAAGTGTTTGTGTGCGTGAGAGCGAGTGACTGTGGTAAAGTTTCTCTGATCAACAGCCAGTGACTCAATATGGCCAAGCAAAAATGCTACACATTGTGGGTTATGTTGGAATGCATTAGAGAAAAAACAACACACAACTTAGCAGGAGCTGTGTGCATGTGTACAAAGGAAGGGCATCCGCCGCAAAAAAAAAAAAAAACATACCAAATGATGATAGTCCCTGAACAAAACGGTGGCAGCCGCACGTGAACAACCACCTGGAGGTTGAAGTGAAACATAAACATGTTATAGCGTACATTGTTAGCTTTAACTCAGCTCAAGAGGACATTCAGTGACTTACACAGAAAAAGTTTTAGTATTTTAGTTTCCTAAAGAATGAATCAAGATTTGAGAAGCAACAGATACATTTCTATTTAAAAAAAAAAATGAAGAACATTACAAGGATAGCAATCTGTTATCAGTCAGTACAACTACTCAAAATAAAGTTCTATTTCATTCCTCCTGAACCGCCAGAGGGCGGTGCTTTAGCAGCACAGAGGTCGAAGAATAGATACCAACAAAGTCACACCCTTGAATGTGACCTGGGTGACGTCACTGGTTGTCTTTATATACCAGACGCACCCAGCGGTCGCATTCTTTTCTACATTCTCGCATTCTTAGAGGTTGAGAACCGATTAGCTGCGGATTGCCGCTCTCGCTTGTAGCCTCAAACCCACCTTCGGTTGGAGCTACGTGCACTGCACACGTCCTCCAGAGGCTGCGAGACATGGCTTCACCGTTTTTTGTATTCTTTGACGCCTGTTGTGAGTACACCTTCCTAAACGCCGGGTGCGCGCCTTGCTGCTGCCCTGCTGGATATTTTCCTCTGTGCACATTAGCTGTGTTGTTTCGATGAAAGCTGGCTATTTGTTTAGTTGTGTCGCTAACCACGTTAACTACGTGGTAGTGTGTGTATCAGAACCAGTATAGTGTACTGTGTTGGGCTTGCCATGAGTGTTTTCCACTCCTTGAAGTACTTTGTCTGCACTGCCGCCATTTGCTAAGTTTAACAGCTCCGCTAGCAACTAGTGTTGTCGTCGTTGCTCTAAGTGACTTAGGACTTGGGCTGTGAGTTTTTTCGGCTGTGTGCATCGTGTTATTACTGTGGCTGTGAGTGTTTCACGCTCCGGGCCTTGTATTAGCTTTTACACTGAGTGTTTCAAGCTCCGTGCCTCGTGTCGAGTCTGCGGCTATGAGTGCTCACCCTCCGTGCCTCGTGTCAAGCCGACGGCTGTGAGTGCTTCACGCTCCGTGCCTCGTGTCGAGTCTGCGGCTGTGAGTGCTTCACGCTCCGTGCCTCGTGTCAAGTCTGCGGCTGTGAGTGCTTCACGCTCCGTGCCTCGTGTCAAGCCGACGGCTGTGAGTGCTTCACAGCTCCGTGCCTCGTGTTACTATTTACACTGCGTGTGATTCACGCTTTGTATTTCCATTTGTAACCATCAGGGCTTTGCGTTAGCCATCTGCACGCAGTCACAATGTTGACAGAGCCTTTGTGCATGGCTGTAGTACCTGTTGGCTCCCTTGAGCCCAGATGATGGACATATGTTTTGCCCCTCCTGTCTTGGGATCGGACACCTGAGGGAAGCCCTGACTGGCGATACCTGCCTTAATTGTGCCAGCATGCCACTGGCAGAGAGATCTGCGTAGACTTGCGGCATTGGAAAGTGGAATATCTAGTGCGACTTTGGCCTCCAGCCCCAGGAAGGACCCAAAGCGCCGGTAACGCCCACATGCAGGAAGCCCCTTCTGCTAAGGAAGGTTACTCATGACCATGCTTTGGCTGAAAGGTCGAAACGTTGACTTCTGAGTTTGCCTCTGATTAAGTCCTTGCTTCTGAATCTACAGCCTAAGGATGCAGTGACAGTTCCTGCTGTCCCTAATGAGGCTGATCAGACCAATGTAGTTACTCAGCAGGAGGACGATGTCGTGTCTATTGCTGCAACTGATTCCTTGTACATGACAAGTGATATAAACTGTGTGGAGGATGAGGATGAGAGGAGTCTTTCTCCAAGCCATTCATTAGTGGGCTCTCATACCTCCGAGGCAGAGTCCCATGCCGCAAACCAAACCTGACTATCCTTTGTCAAGCAAGCTGGTCGATTGGCTTTATCCAGGCTTGGGGTCGACAATCCCTCTGCGGAAACCACCGCATCAAGTGCCTTTTTCAAAGTCACTCAGAAGCCTGAGTTCAACGTTCCAGTTTCACAACCATATATCGAGGAGCTCCAACCGATGTTGGGTCGGACCCCAAATCATTGAACCATCTATCACAGGACTGCAGAGCCCTTAGCTCTATGTGTGATTCAGCACAGTATGGTCTGAACCGTATGCCCGCCGTTGACAGCATTATTGCGAACCTGGTTGTGGCTCCAGCTGATGCTGCTCGGCCGGATGCCCGCTGCCCACGCCCTCAGTATAGGGTCACTGATGACCTCCTCACCAAAAGCTACGACATAGCTGCTCGCATCGGCGCCTAGGCAACTCACTGTCCCATTTAGCCCTTGCCCTCTCAAAGTCTTTGAGGGAGGCAGAGGTTGATGATGCTACGCAAAGTCTTAATGATGCCTCACTCCAACCCTTTGCTTATATGTCCAGAGAGCTTGGCAGACTGATGTCAACCCTTACCATCACTAGACGTCAGGTGTGGATTGCGCAGTCCCCCCTTTCCGAATCCTGCAGAGGCACACTCCGTTCACTGCCGGTTCTTCCAGGCCAAGTATTTGGACCTGCGGCCCAACAAACTTTAGAGCGTGCTGTCGAGGCTAGTAAATCTCGGCAACAGTTTGTTGACCTACACCGGTCTTCCAGACCTCAGCCAGTCAGACGTGCTACAGCTTTTCACTCTACATCCAGGCTTCCGCCGACTCCCAGAGCTGCACGTGCTTTTGCAGTTGAGGGCCAGCTCTCCCAGCAGCCTTTCGTGAGCCTACGGACAGACCCCCGAGAACTGAACGGTTTCGCAGAGCTTCCAGTAATCGCACCCAGAGGTCCTCAGGGATGCGAGGCAGAGGTGGTCGGGTCTGACTGCCAATGTTTGGCCCCCAGCCGTTTTTCACGAAATCAACTCAGCCACTGGGAGGCTCAAGTTCAAGACCCATAGGTCATTTCAACCTTGTTTGAAGGTTACAGAATTCAGTTCGGATGTCGTCCTCCAAAGTTCAATGGGGTGAGGATGACTGTTGTTTCCAACTCGGTGCAGTCTGCTGCCCTACAACGGGAGATTTTGGAACTCCTGGAGAAGGGGGCCATAGAGCCAGTTCACAGATCAGACCAGCTCAGGGGTTCTATTCAATTTACTTCCTTGTTCCAAAGAAGGATGGCGGCTTTCGTCCTATCCTCGATCTCCGACGTCTGAATCGTTTTATCAAAGTGCTGCAGTTTCACATGCTCCGCACAGTAGACGTCCTTCAAACTATCACACCAGGAGACTGGTTCACAAGTGTCGACTTAAAAGACGCCTATTTCCATGTGCCAGTGGCGCCTCATCACAGGCAGTTTCTCCGCTTTGCTTTCGAAGGTCAGGCAACCAGTTCAGGGTGCTTTCCTTTCGGCCTCTCTCTTGCCCCTCGTACATTTACCAGATGTATGGCTGCAGCACTAGCCCCACTGCAAGCTCTTGGATTAAGAATCCTACCTACTTAGACGATTGGCTTGTCTGCGCTCCAACTCAGGAGCAGGCGCACAACGACACAGCTCTTCTACTGAACCCTGTCTCTCATTTAGGACTCACAGTGAACTTTGCAAAGAGTTCTCTTGTTCCCAGTCAACAAACGACCTTCACCGGCATTGCCATCAACTCCCTGACTATGACTGCATCGCCATCCCCGCAGAGAGTGGACGATGTAATTCGTCTCGTCTCACACATTCAACGGGATGTGACACTGCCTTTTGGTTTGCTGCTCCGGGTGATGGGCAAATTGACTGCAGTGTCGCTAGTGGTACCTTTGGGACTTCTGTTCTTATGTCCCCTACAGATTTGGATCAACAACCTAGGCCTCAACTCGAAGTTGCATCAGCACAGGCTTGTACGACTCTCCAACCAGTGCCTTCTGCACCTCAAAACCCTGGGGGAACGTGGACTTCATCTGCAAGGGTGTCCCCTCTAGGCTCTGTTCTTTCTCGCCGAGAGGTGGTTGTTACAGATGCATCACTCAAAGGTTGGGGGGGGGGCCGTGTGGAATCACAGGATGGTGAGGGGTGTCTGGAGTCCCCAGGAGAGACTCCAACACATAAACGTGCTGGAGCTTCGCGCTGTGCGACTGGCTCTCAAGCATTTCCTCCCAGCCCTGAGAGGAAGACATGTTCTTGTCCAGTCGGACAACACGGCAACAGTCTATCACATAAACCATCAGGGGGGCACCAGGTCCAATCACTCATTGGCAGAAACTCGGAAGCTTCTCTTATGGGCGTTGCCTCGCCTTCAGAGTGTCAGAGCAGTTCATCTGCCCGGTGTACAGAACAGCGCAGCGGATTTACTCTCCAGACAGAAACCACCACCGGGAGAGTGGAGACTGAACCCGATTGTGGTCCAAATGATCTGGCAGAAATATGGTGCAGCGGAAGTGGACCTTTTCACTTCAAGCACCTCGACACATTGCCCACAATGGTGGGCATTGCCCTCTTGGAAACAGACAGCCCGCTGGGGCAGGATGCATTGGCTCACCCGTGGCCGGATTGCCTCCTTTATGCCTTCCCTCCTCTCCCGCTGCTGATGTTGACACTGCACAGGATAGATCAGAGCAGCCACAGGGTGCTGCTGGTTGCTCCATTCTGGCCTGGGAGGATTTGGTTTCCCATGATTCACAAACTCCTCGAGGGCGAACCTTGGGGCTCTCCCGGAGAGGAAGGATTTGTTGTCACAGCTACAGGGGAGGATTTGGCACCCTCACCCAGAACGCCTTCAACTGTATGTGTGGCCGTTGAGGGGCCAGACTCCTTGTTAAGTTCTTGTGACCAGGCTGTTGTTCAGACTATCCTTAATTCACGTGCTGCTTCTACCAGGGCTTTGTATGACAACAGATGAAGCTGTTTGCGCGGTGGTGGTGAGAAACAAAAGTTAGACCCGGAGCATTGCCCTGTTGCCTATTCTCCTCACATATTTACAAGAACTGCTGGAGAAAGGACTTTCTGTCGCTACCTTGACGGTTTATGTTGCTGCAATCTCTGCCCGGCACGTCTACGTGATGGCCGGTCAGTGGTTCACACCTATTAGTGTGTCGGTTTTTTTTGAAAGGTGCTCTAACGTTGGCGGCCTCCAAGGCTTGCACGCGTACCTTCATGGGACCTTCCTCTAGTCCTGGAAGGTTTAAGCTTATCCCCTTTCGAACCAGTTGAAGTGCTGATCTTAAATGGGTGTCAATGAAGACTGCCTTTCTACTTGCACTGTCTTCGGCTAAGCGGGTGGGAGAGCTCCATGCCCTCTCAGTCGCTGGGGACTGTTTGCGATGGAATTCTGACGGATCTGGGGTTACGCTGTGGCCTAATCCGTCCTTTTACCCAAGAGAATTTCAACTTTTCATGTTAACCAGCCAGTTTCCTTGGCTGTGTATGTCCCGCATTCTGATCCAGGATTATCTGTTTCAGGTTCCCTGTGTCCTGTCCGAATGTTGAAGCGGTACATTAGTGCGACTGCCAGGATCCGGAAAACGGATGCCCTGTTTGTGTGTTATGGTGATCACAAAAGAGGCTGTGCTGTCTCAAAGCAGCGACTCTCGCATTGGGTCGTGGATGCCATTTACAAGTATACAGGTCCAGAGGTCTTCAGCCTCCTAAGGTTACGTGCCATTGCACCAGAGGGGTGTCCACCTCCTGGGCTGCACTGAGAGGTGTCCCTTTGAGTGATATTTGTGCTGCTGCTACGTGGGCTTCATCCTGTACCTTCGCCCGCTATTACAGACTGAATGTGGCCGCTCCTCCTGCGGTGACTTCGGCAGTGTTGTCTGCCTCCACTCCCCAAGCTGATGCGAGGTGAGGTGTGACCTCTTCGTGACCTTGTTGGTATTAAGTCATCCAGGTGCTAAAGCACCACCCTCTGGCGGTCAGGAGGAATGAAATAGAACGAGAGTTACGAATGTAACTACAGTTCTATGAATTCCGGATGGCCGCCAGAGTTGCTTGTCACTCAGAGTCTTGCGAGTTCATTCCGAAAAGAAGCGAGCGCTGGGTGCGTCTGATATATAAAGACAACCAGTGACGTCACCCAGGTCACATTCAATGGTGTGACTTTGCTGGTATATATTCTCGACCTCTGTGCTGCGCACATGTAGTTATCCAGGTGCTAAAGCACCACCCTCCGGTCATCCGGAATTCATAGAACCGTAGTTACATTCGTAACTCTCGATTTATATTTCCTGCTACAATGTCTATGTTTCATTTGTAGTTTACCTTTTATGTGTTTAGTTGCATCATATTTGAGGTACTGTATTTTTTACTATGGACTGTGTTGCACAGATTATGCAAAATCTTCCCTGTGGAATTTTACACTATTTTTGCAGCTGCTCACGTCTCTCCAGAGAAATAAGTTCTAAAATAAGAAAAAGCAATGACATAACACATCTGCAGTATTCTATAGGGTAGAATGAGATGCTGTAATATAAATACATTCTCCATAATGCAAACTGTGTAAGCTGTGGCATGAAACTCATCACTGTACACTTACATTTTTCATGTTTTTAATTAAAAAACAGCCCATTTTCAAGGTGTTATTTAGAAATGAAAAGCATTTTACAGCAGTAGAGGTTTACAGCCTCAATAATTTATCAGAAGATAGCTTCCATTCCCACAGTGATATAAAAACAACTGGGGGCCCATTACTTGAAATTGCACCAAAGAAGATTACATGGTTGCTTTGATGTCTGGTTGGAAAGGCAGCAAACTAAACTTAACATACATAATCACAGAGAAAATCAAATATAAATTTTCCTTTACAGGTATAAGCAGGTGGCGGCAAATTAAAGAAAAAACAAAGACAAAGGGCCCTATCTTTTACCTCACTGCTATCGTGTGGCAGCAGAAAGATTCCACCACAGACCGAGAAAAACAGTCTAAACTCGAGTGCAGAGTTTTTCTATTATTTAAACAGGACCTTGTTTACCTCCAACCACAGTGAGCGATACCTCAATGACGGTATTATTCACGGCCGTTGATAGACATAAAGCTCTACTGGGGCACAGGCCCCCATCACTAACACTTTTTTAAGCCTGTTGCATGCATGAAATGTATCCTAGCATGTGTTATACCATCGATGAATGTTACCATACATAAATTTAAAAAATTCCAGTTTCCTGCACCAGTACACATCTGTGTCTGTGTGTGTGTGTTGCTACATACTGGAAGGGTTGCCAGATGTTTGTCACAAACCCACCCAAATGCCAACATCGTCCTAAAATATCAGAACTCAAAATATGCCCATAAAAACCCATATATGTCGCTGTCATTACGTTCATGCATTAGCAATGATAATGCTGTCATTATGTTCCCTCCATCTTCTCCTCACTACACTGCCCCCCCCACCTGCTGCCCCCTGTCCTTCACAATGGAGGAAGTGAGGACAGAGCTGAAGAGACTGCGTCCGGGTAAGGCTGCTGGTCCACATGATGTGTGTCCCAGATTGCTGAAGGCCTGCGCTGACCAAATGGCTGAGCCGCTCCAGAGGCTCTTCAACTTCAGCATGCAGACCGAGAGGATCCTGGTCCTGTGGAAAACATCATGTCTTGTGCCGGTACCCAAGGCTGGGCACCCAGCCAAGCTCAATGACTACAGACTGGTGGCCCTCACGTTGCACATCATGACGACTACGGAGAGGCTGCTCCTCCACCACCGGAGACTGCAGGTACAACATGTTCATGATCCCCTGCAGTTCGCGTACCAGGAGCATACTGGAGTGGCTGATGCTGTCCTCAACATGCTCGCACCTACTTGGATGACCCGGGGAGTTATGTGAGGATTATGTTCTTTGACTTTGAGCACTTTTAACACCATCCAGCCTCTCTTAACCCTCTGGGGTCCAAGGACATTTTTTGGACAGTTCACTTGCCTGGCATAAATGTTTTATTATTGCTGTTAACAGCTCTCCCTGCATCCCACAAATCAAGTTTTATGTCTCTTTTTTTCAGGACAACCTGTGCTTCCAGAATATATATGTTTCTGTTGTGTTTTATAAGTGTAATAAAGGTTTTACAATAAAAATAAGCAAGGAAAAAAATAAAGCGAAAAATTATTTTCCACACACATTTACTCAAAACACAGCAAACTACACTCAACAAAAATATAAACGCAACACTTTTGGTTTTGCTCCCTATTTGTATGAGATGAACTCAAAGATCTAAAACTTTTTCCACATACACAATATCACCATTTCCCTCAAATATTGTTCATAAACCAGTCTAAATCTGTGATAGTGAGCACTTCTCCTTTGCTGAGATAATCCATCCCACCTCACAGGTGTGCCATATCAAGATGCTGATTAGACACCATGATTAGTGCAACAGGTGTGCCTTAGACTGCCCACAATAAAAGGCCACTCTGAAAGGTGCAGTTTTATCACACAGCACAATGCCACAGATGTCGCAAGATTTGAGGGAGCATGCAATTGGCATGCTGACAGCAGGAATGTCAACCAGAGCTGTTGCTCGTGTATTGAATGTTCATTTCTCTACCATAAGCCGTCTCCAAAGGCGTTTCAGAGAATTTGGCAGTACATCCAACCAGTCTCACAACCGCAGACCATGTGTAACCACACCAGCCCAGGACCTCCACATCCAGCATGTTCACCTCCAAGATCGTCTGAGACCAGCCACTCGGACAGCTGCTGAAACAATCGGTTTGCATAACCAAAGAATTTCTGCACAAACTGTCAGAAACCCTCTCAGGGAAGCTCATCTGCATGCTTGTCGTTCTCATCGGGGTCTCGACCTGCCCCCAGTTCTTGCATGGCCGGCATACTCACCGGACATGTCACCCATTGAGCATGTTTGGGATGCTCTGGACCGGCGTCTACGACAGCGTGTACCAGTTCCTCCCAATATCCAGCAACTTCGCACAGCCATTGAAGAGGAGTGGACCAACATTCCACAGGCCACAATTGACAACCTGATCAACTCTATGCGAAGGAGATGTGTTGCACTGCATGAGGCAAATGGTGGCCACACCAGATACTGACTGGTACCCCCCCCCCCCCCCAATAAAACAAAACTGCACCTTTCAGAGTGGCCTTTTATTGTGGACAGTCTAAGGCACACCTGTGCAATAATCATGGTGTCTAATCAGCATCTTGGTATGGCACACCTGTGAGGTGGGATGGATTATCTCAGCAAAGGAGAAGTGCTCACTATCACAGATTTAGACTGGTTTGTGAACAATATTTGAGGGAAATGGTGATATTGTGTATGTGGAAAAAGTTTAGATGTTTGAGTTCATCTCATACAAAATGGGAGCAAACCAAAAGTGTTGCATTTATATTTTTGTTGAGTGTATAATAAACAACTGTTTTGACACTTTATGAAGGTAACTTGAGGTCTTGTGAGAAATACTGTACAACAAAAAGGTTCAAACAATAAACACAAATGCACATTTTGAACAATATATACAAAATGGTCTATACATTTTGTTGTCCACTGATATGGTAAACAGTGCTTTATGCCGAGAAAGCAACAGAGTTATCCAGTAACATTCACATGCAAACTAGTGGAGCAATCCTGATAGTTACACACTCTTTGTTTGAGCACATGAGATTGTCATCAGAGGCTCTCCGTCTGCTCCTGCTTTCACTTTCGCTGTGCGTAATGGCGCAGGGCACACTGAGTATGTACTAACAGTATGTACTCATTGGATCACCCAGGAGGCTATTCAAACGGGCCAACTAGTAACATATGACTCCTGAAAACGATCTTTGGCTTTTCATGTGAGGGTGAATCTGCTCTACGATTGGATTTTGGAAACCATGTGACAGAGATTGGACACTCACATTGCGCACGTCATCACACAGCTTCTATGAGGAGTACAAAGATGGCCGATGGCTGGCTCAAACGTCAGCGGAGTTAACTTTTCAGCAAAAAAAAAAAAAAGTAAGTTTCTATCTCATTCAAAAGTTATTTATGATTTAGTAAAGCTTGGTCTTAGCCATCATATATGATGGCGTCGGCCCCAGAGGGTTAAGGGCCCCTAACAATTGCACGACTTTGATCCGTGCACTTGCACGCACTCTGCCGTGCACAAGAGTAAACTCGTCTCAAACTCGTTGTAAACTGTTGTAAACTGTGAGCAGCAACATGCAAGTGTGTAAGGAAAATTTGAAAAGTTCAAAATCTCATCACGCATTAATTATGTGAACTTCACATGAACATTACGCAAACAAGTCAAAAACACAGCATGTGAGTGCGAGTGATTGCATCAGCTCACTGCATCAAAGCGCGAGATGTTAAATCTTTCATAAACATAATTTTACAGCTGCACACAAGAAGGGATGAAACTATTTTACCAAGCCATTACAATATAAAGATGACAAATATTTACAAATATTTACCTTTTTAGATGGTTCCCAAATGCTTTCTCCACCTTATTAAGTGCACGCGTGAGACAAAAAATAAATAAACCTGCTGCTGGAGCGGTTCTCTGTGATTCTGGAAGCGATTAGAAGCATTTTCAACAGCCAACTCACAGAGAAAATAATTAATCCACTACGAACTAATTATTTTGTATACGCAGCATCCTGCTCACAACACGTGGCATCCAGTGGAACAAAGCGCAGCGTCCAGCTGGGAACACAGTGCGTGGGATTGTCACAACGATATGCATACAAGTGCGCGGATCAAAGTTGTGCAAGTGTCAGGGCACCTTTACTGAGAGAGAAGCTCAGAAAGATGGGGGTGGCTCACTCCCTCACTGCTTGGATTACAGACTACCTGACAGGACAACCACAGTTCATCAGGCTGGGGAACTGTGTCTCAGGGACAGTGCTGAGCAGCACTGGGGCTCCACAGGGGACTGTCCTCACCCCTTAACTGTTCACTCTGCACACAGCAGACTTAAACCACAACTCCGATTCTTGCCACGTCCAGAAATGTTCGGATGACACATCCATTGTGGCATGTGTGCGGAGAGGACTGGAGGGAGAGTACACAGACCTGGTGAGAGCCTTCAGTGACTGGAGTGAGCAGAACGACCTTCTCCTGAATACGTCCAAGACCAAGGAGATAGATGTGCTGGTCCTGGTTTCCTATGCAACCCATCAGCATCCAGCATAACAGCATCAACATGGTGTACCTGGACAAGCTGGACTGGTCAGCTAATGTGGATGCACTCTACAGAAAGAGACAGAGTTGGATGTTCTTCCTAAGGAAGCTAAGGTCGTTTGACGTCTGTGGGGAGATGCTGCAGATGTTCTGTCAGTTGGTGGTGGCAAGCATCCTCTTCTATGCTGCTGTCTGCTGGGGATGCAGCATCACAGACAGGGACGCCAAGTGGCTGCATAAGCTGGTCAGGAAGGCCAGGTCGGTGCTAGGAAGGAGCCTAGTCCCACTGGGGACTGTGGTGGAGAGGTGCATGATGGGCAAGCTGCTGGCCATCAAGGACAATGATAGCCACCCGCTCCAACACATCCTGGCAGAGCAGAGCAGCAGTCGCAGCGAGCGGTTCATCTCCCTGCGCTTGCGGACTGAGTGACACCGGAAGTCCTTCCTCCCCACAGCCATCAGACTGTTTCAACTCAGTCGATGGCAGAGGCTCCTGAGCTGGCTGTTGCTGCCCCCGATGCACCACATGGGCACTGTGAAATGGACTGAGGTCCCTCTATTTTTAAATGATTTATTATTCAATGTATTTGATTATATCTTTAACCTTTTATCATATTTTTACTATTTGGAATATTTTCTCATCATTATCATTATCATTCTCACTTTTTAACTTTTAATGCTCAGTTGCTGTTGCTGTCTATTATCTGTCATTTGTTATCTGTAACTGTGAGCTACAAGATACCTGAATATCCCCTAGGGAATTAATGAAGTAAAGTAAGCATCTATCTATCACTCTATCTATCTATGTTTTCACCCATGCCCCGATGATTGTTCATCTCTGTCACTTTCCTTATGTGAAAAAAACCCCCACACCCTTAATGGGATCCACTCAAAAGGTTAATGGTTTCTTCCCCACCCTTCCACCAAGTCATAAGAAAGTCAGTTCAATAGTTCAAGCATAATCCTGCTATCAAACAAACAAACCAGCTAACACACAAACACACAAGGGTAGAAACATAACTGCTTTGGCAAAGGCTTAAAGATTTAAGTGCTCAAAGGGAACAGTAGAGGATTTTTCAGTCAGCCCCTCTTTGAAAACAACAGAACACCCAGTTTATCATCTGCCACATACAGCCAGCAGGTGAATGCAGCATCATGTGCAGAAAAAAATCGGTTTGCCCAAATCCAGGACCTCAAAAGTCAAAAATCACCTGATTTCATGGGAAACTGCAGATCTGGCATCACTGTTACCAGTTATACATGCACACTAATATGCACAGATGCACAGAATGTGCTCGCTTAGCTTGTATTTGTGGATAAACTACATTGCTTTCCCACTTTGATTAGAAGAACATCCATTCTTTTTCATGATATTTCAATCTAATTAATCCACTGCCAAATAAATTAGATTGTTGCTAAAACTTTAATGTGAGATTTTAGAGGGGCATAGCCAATCAATACTGCAATACTGGGGCACATGCCACAGTAAAAGTGACACTCTACTGGTCATGGTTGATCTGAATGCAACCACTGACACTGACACTGCTGGCTACGAAGACTGCGTCAGTCCTCATTGATCTGGTGGCTGTGGCGAAAGTGGCTGAATGGTCGTTGACTTTGCAAATATTCAGGAGCTGCAAGTTTCTGCCTCCTTGTTTCAATGTCTAGAAAAGCATTGCTGGATGTGGTAACTTAGTATTGATGCTGTTTGCTCAAATGTTTGATCCAAGTCTTAGTGGGAAAGTTTAAAGATATAATAATTGATCAACGTATTGATTTATTCTGCCTAACAGAAACCTGGTTACAGCAGGATGAATATGTTAGTTTAAATGAGTCAACACCCCCGAGTCACACTAACTGTCAGAATGCTCGTAGCACGGGCCGGGGCGGAGGATTAGCAGCAATCTTCCATTCCAGCTTATTAATTAATCAAAAACCTAGACAGAGCTTTAATTCATTTGAAAGCTTGTCTCTTAGTCTTGTCCATCCAAATTGGAAGTCCCAAAAACCAGTTTTATTTGTTATTATCTATCGTCCACCTGTCGTTACTGTGAGTTTCTCTGTGAATTTTCAGACCTTTTGTCTGACTTAGTGCTTAGCTCAGATAAGATAATTATAGTGGGCGATTTTAACATCCACACAGATGCTGAGAATGACAGCCTCAACACTGCATTTAATCTATTATTAGACTCTATCGGCTTTGCTCAAAAGTAAATGAGTCCACCCACCACTTTAATCATATTTTAGATCTTGTTCTGACTTATGGTATGGAAATAGAAGACTTAACAGTATTCCCTGAAAACTCCCTTCTGTCTGATCATTTTTAATATCATTTACATTTACCCTGATGGACTACCCTGCAGTGGGGAATAAGTTTCATACACTAGAAGTCTTTCAGAAAGCGCTGTAACTAGGTTTAAGGATATGATTCCTTCTTTATGTTCTCTAATGTCATATACCAACACAGAGCAGAGTAGCTACCTAAACTCTGTAAGGGAGTTAGAGTATCTCGTCAATAGTTTTACATCCTCATTGAAGACAACTTTGGATGCTGTAGCTCCTCTGAAAAAGAGAGCTTTAAATCAGAAGTGTCTGACTCCGTGGTATAACTCACAAGCGCGTAGCTTAAAGCAGATAACCCGTACGTTGGAGAGGAAATGGCGTCTCACTAATTTAGAAGATCTTCACTTAGCCTGGAAAAAGAGTTTGTTGCTCTATAAAAAGCCCTCCGTAAAGCTAGGACATCTTTCTACTCATCACTAATTGAAGAAAATAAGAACAACCCCAGGTTTCTTTTCAGCACTGTAGCCAGGCTGACAAAGAGTCAGAGCTCTATTGAGCTGAGTATTCCATTAACTTTAACTAGTAATGACTTCATGACTTTCTTGCTAACAAAATTTTGACTATTTGACTATCCTGCCAGGCTGCTCAAGGAAGTCCTACCATTATTTAATGCTTCAATCTTAAATATGATCAATCTATCTTTGTTAGTTGGTTATGTACCACAGGCCTTTAAGGTGGCAGTAATTAAACCATTACTTAAAAAGCCATCACTTGACCCAGCTATCTTAGCTAATTATAGGCCAATCTCCAACCTTCCTTTTCTCTCAAAGATTCTTGAGAGGGTAGTTGTAAAACAGCTAACTGATCACCTGCAGAGGAATGGTCTATTTGAAGAGTTTCAGTCAGGTTTTAGAATTCATCATAGTACAGAAACAGCATTAGTGAAGGTTACAAATGATCTTCTTACGGCTTCGGACAGTGGACTTATCTCTGTGCTTGTTCTGTTGGACCTCAGTGCTGCTTTTGATACTGTTGACCATAAAATTTTATTACAGAGATTAGAGCATGTCATAGGTATTAAAGGCACTGCGCTGCGGTGGTTTGAATCATATTTGTCTAATAGATTACAGTTTGTTCATGTAAATGGGGAATCTTCTTCACAGACTAAAGTTAATTATGGAGTTCCACAAGGTTCTGTGCTAGGACCAATTTTATTCACTTTATACATGCTTCCCTTAGGCAGTATTATTAGACGGTATTGCTTAAATTTTCATTGTTACGCAGATGATACCCAGCTTTATCTATCTATGAAGCCAGAGGATACACACCAATTAGCTAAACTGCAGGATTGTCTTACAGACATAAAGACATGGATGACCTCTAATTTCCTGCTTTTAAACTCAGATAAAACTGAAGTTATTGTACTTGGCCCCACAAATCTTAGAAGCATGGTGTCTAACCAGATCGTTACTCTGGATGGCATTTCCCTGATCTCTAGTAATACTGTGAGAAATCTTGGAGTCATTTTTGATCAGGATATGTCATTCAAAGCGCATATTAAACAAATATGTAGGACTGCCTTTTTGCATTTACGCAATATTTCTAAAATCAGAAAGGTCTTGTCTCAGAGTGATGCTGAAAAACTAATTCATGCATTTATTTCCTCTAGGCTGGACTATTGTAATTCATTATTATCAGGTTGTCCTAAAAGTTCCCTAAAAAGCCTTCAGTTGGTTCAGAATGCTGCAGCTAGAGTACTGACGGGGACTAGCAGGAGAGAGCATATCTCACCCGTGTTGGCCTCTCTTCATTGGCTTCCTGTTAATTCTAGAATAGAATTTAAAATTCTTCTTCTTACTTATAAGGTTTTGAATAATCAGGTCCCATCTTATCTTAGGGACCTCGTAGTACCATATTACCCCATTAGAGCGCTTCGCTCTCAGATTGCGGGCTTACTTGTAGTTCCTAGGGTTTGTAAGAGTAGAATGGGAGGCAGAGCCTTCAGCTTTCAGGCTCCTCTCCTGTGGAACCAGCTCCCAATTCAGATCAGGGAGACAGATACCCTCTCTACTTTTAAGATTAGGCTTAAAACTTCCTTTTCGCTAAGGCTTATAGTTAGGGCTGGATCGGGTGACCCTGGACCATCCCTTGGTTATGCTGCTTTAGACGTAGACTGTGGGGGGGTTCCCATGATGCACTGTTTCTTTCTCTTTTTGCTCCGTATGCATCACTCTGCATTTAATCATTAGTGATCGATCTCTGCCCCCCTTCACGGCATGTCTTTTTCCTGGTTCTTTCCCTCAGCCCCAACCAGTCTCAGCAGAAGACTGCCCCTCCCTGAGCCTGGTTCTGCTGGAGGTTTCTTCCTGTTAAGAGGGAGTTTTTCCTTCCCACTGTGGCCAAGTGCTTGCTCATAGGGGGTCGTTTTGACCGTTGGGGTTTTTCATAATTATTGTATGGCCTTGCCTTACAATATGGAGCGCCTTGGGGCAACTGTTTGTTGTGATTTGGCGCTATATAAGAAAAAAGTTGAAGTTGAAAGACTGCAAGGTCTAACAAAAGTGCCCAGTTTGTAAATTTTGACCACAAACTTGTGATGGCTTCCTTGAGGATTCAGTTGAAATCTCACAGACTGCTGTCTGCTCAGTTGTCCAAGATTAAATCTAGCAAGATTTCAAGAGCAGACTGTTTCACAGGAGTTTGTGCACAATCTGGCTGGAGGACTTGCAGACATACAGGCAACTGGTGATCTGAATGGAATGAAAGTTGCTGGGGATTGTACTGAAGTTGCTGATGTCCATAGGAGGATGCGTTTCTTATCTGAGGGCACGCTAAATATCATGCAGAGATATTGCAGAGCACAGCTTAATGGAAATTACAGGCTGTGTAGGGAGATGAGAAAGTGGGTTATGATGTCCTGGAGAATAGACAAGGATGCAATTGTTCCAAGAACCTCTGATCAGGTGGCTGACCATCTGTGGTCGACTAATTCTCAGCCTACTTTACCTCTCCTACCTCCCATTATGCCTCCACTGTACTGTCCTGTTGGACCAGCTACTTTAAGCAGTTAAATAAGGCTGATCCTGCCAGGATGGTTCCTCTATTACCAGGCTGATCCTTCAGTCAAGTGCGAACCATAAAATGTTGGTGACATTGTAAAGGCAGTGAAACAGGTGAGGGTGAGGAAAGCTCCAGGTATTTGGAGATGAACACACCCAGGCAGGTGGATAAGTTGTTCTCCTGGTGTTGAAAACAATATTTGTTTTAATGTGGGAGACAGGTGTCATCCTTACAGTCTGGAAAAAGGACTTGTCATCCCACTCTGCAAAGAAAAGGGTGATCACCAGAAATGCAACAACTACAGGGGTATTACACTGCTTTCTGCGCAGGAAAAGGTGCTAACAAGGATTATACTTAGGGCCCCGTCATACATAACACGACTGAGGCAGAATGGCGGAGGAAGGAGGAATTGCATGCCACTTGTGAAAAATCAGAGGCACCTGAAATGCCCCATACATCTGTAGCCACAACCATTCGCGCACACCAGCGGCCAAAAGTCAACGAGTGCCCGTTCGATCCCCCTCTTGGCAGGTGTCAGCCAAACTCCAGGTGCCACACATGAACATCCAACAGCACTCACTGGACATTTAGAAAAGGCAGGGCTATTTGTGGTTCCAGCATGAGAGTAGAGTACAGATGACCACATTCAAGCTCTCTGTGAAAATTGTGCCACCCACAAGTGTGTTGCTAACCCCCCCCCCCACACACACACACACACGTGGCGTGCATGTGTATCACACTCACCCCCGTAACACATGTAGACTGCGTGTGTGTCACGCCCCCCCACCCCGCACACTTTGCATGAAATGCTGATATTTATGTACAGACAAGATCACACGGGGACTGGCCACATCTGAGTGCACACAGCACAGCAAGGCACCTCTCAGCTGATCATTGGCCAGCCACTCACTGACAGCTTGAAATGACAGGCTCAGTGCACACGAATTGTTAAATTAAAAACACAGAGAATACAGCCAGGACAAGTATATAAATAACTTCAATAACTATATACACAATTACATAACAAATAACTAAAATAATCACACAACAGAGAGTGACACTTTATTCTGTGGGCTAAACGAACAGGTGGCGTGTCTGCAAACAGCAGCAGCTGTTGAGATCTCTGGACCCGCAAGTCACAGCTGAAGAACACATACCGTGTTTTGAAGGACATGACATTACAACTCTACACCGTGAGGCGCGTGCATGTGCTTGCTGTCCTCACATGGAAATGCATAAAAACATATATCACCTTTGCAACGGGCTGGAGCAAGTGCACAGAGCACACATCAGCACGCTGTACCAGGTGAAAAGGACCGTCAGATGATGTGTACATTCAGCTGGCGATCTGAATGTCACGTCACCCACATGAGCTATGGTCCACATGATGCGGTGTCTGTCCTTTGGCACGCTGCTCACTGGACATGCGGGGCCGGCTGGACATGTGGGGCCAGCAGATGTGGACATAACACGAGTGCGCTGCTTCATTCATGTCATTTCATGACTGTACGTCTATGACCATGGGTCATATACAGAGGAATAGAAGGATCATACTTGTATTGTCCACTCAATAAAAGGGATTAAATATTAGAAATTGCAGTGTTTTTTTATGGTGTGTGGTTTTTATTTTTTTCTCCACAGCAGTGGCGCGATGTGGTGCCACATGTTCCAGCTGCTCGCACTGTGTCCGTGCACACGCACAAGCGTGCACAAAAGCGTCACCGCTTTATCGTGCACGCCTGTCCGTCCATGTGTCCCTCCCGACAGCAGGTGGAATGTTTCGTGGTTCCCCATTTCGTTTTTTGTTCGCGGATTTTTGGCCAGTTCCTGCTTCTTTCACCCACCTTCATTTTAAGTGTGAAGGGGCCCTTAACAGAGTGTAGTCAAAGTTATTTGTTGCTCAGAAGTCATCGGTCTTCACACCTGAGAAGATACCATCGACCACATGCTCACTTTGCAAGTACTCGTTAAAGGAAGCTCAAATACTTGCAGTGCATTTTTAAAGTCTATACTGATTTTCACAACATGTTTGACTCCACTGACCAGACTGCTCTCTGGGACATCCTAAAAATTCTCAGACCCATGCACAACCTACTGGACATTATAACTGGCCTATCCCAGTGAATTCTGATGCACATGTGTTTTAAAAAGAATGACAGGTGACACACTAATTGGTTTATTTCATGTTATACACAAAACACAGCCATGACTACTTAGAAAAACTAAATACAACTCTGCACACTATGCCCTTCTTTATGCTTAGATTTCATGCCATATAAATAGGATTGTGGAGCTGGCCAAGCTCCAAATGCTACCGTTAGCCATTCAAATATGCCCAAATTTAACAATGAATTAATTTTTTTATTTTTATTCAGCAGTCTGTCAAGTGCAATATGTTAACGTCAAGGTTTCAAACATGCAAAATACAGACGCTATCAGCACTCACCAAAACTCCTTTGACCTTGATAAATTATGCTGCATGTGCAAACCTCAAAGATTTGCATGCTTCCTTCTACAATTTTGCACAATTGGGTGGACAAACCCCAAACTGCACATTCATGAAGGCAAATGCGAAAAATGGACAATACATGCTATTTGAGCATTTGAAAGATGCAATCCTCAGTGTACACTCTTACTAAATCAGCATGCACATTTTGTTTTTGTTTTTTTTTTCTCAAGCGCTATGGTGTTTGTGCATGATTTTACATATGCAAACCTTCAGCAAATCAGGCCCTTAGTGAGGTGTCTGGCCACCATGTGCCATCAGAACAGCTTTAATGCACCTTGGCACTGACTCTGTCTTTGGACTCTTAATGGATGGATGGAATGCTCTTCTTCCTAAAGATATTGCCTCATTTTAAGATATAGTGATGGTGGTATATTGCCTCATTTTAAGATATAGTGATAGTGGTGCAGAGTGTCGTCTAAAACACTGGTTTAAAATCTCAGACAGGTGTTCAACTGGTCTAAGATCTGGTAACTGTGAAGGCTGTAGCATACATGTATGATTCACAGTTTTTATATTAACCCAACTAACGCCTCATGCCCTCTGTATAGGGGCATTTGTTGCTTTTAGCTAGAAGTGTTCATAGCACAGTGAGCAATTCACACCTTGCTCAAATGGTAATTTTTAATGTACAGTGGGGAAAATAACTATTTGTCCCCCTGTCAGTTTTGCAGGTTTTCCTACCTACAAAGAATGGAGAGGTCTGTAATTTTTATCGTAGGTACACTTCAACTGTGAGAGACAGAATCTAAAAAAAAAAAAAAATCCAGAAAATTACATTGTATAATTTTTAAATAATTAATTTGCATTTTATTGCATAAAATATGTATTTGACCCCATACCAACCAGCAAGAATTCTGGCTCTCACAGACCTGTTAATTTTTCTTTAAGAAGCCCTCTTATTCTGCACTCTTTACCTGTATTAACTGCACCTGTTTGAACTTGTTACCTGTATAAAAGACACCTGTTCACACACTCAATCAATCACACTCCAACATGTCCACCATAGCCAAGACCAAAGAGCTGTCTAAGGACACCAAGGACAAAACTGTAGACCTGCACAAGGCTGGGATGGACTACAGGACAACAGGCAAGCAGCTTGGTAGAAGACAACAACTGTTGTGATTATTTATTAGAAAAGTGGAAGAAACACAAGATGAGTGTCAGTGTCCCTCAGTCTGGGATTCCATGCAAGATTTCACTTTGTGGGGTAACAATGATTCTGAGAAAGCTCAGAACTACACAGGAGGACCTGGTCAATGACCTGAAGAGAGCTGGGACCACAGTCACAAAGATTACAGTAATAACACATGATGCTGTCATGGTTTAAAATCCTGCAGGGCAGCAAGGTCCCCTTGCTCAAGCCAGCACATGTCCAGGCCCCTTTGAAGTTCACCAGTGACCATCTGGATGATCCAAAGGAGGCATGGGAGAAGGTCATGTGGTCAGATGAGACCAAAATAGAGCTTTTTGGAATCAACTCCACTTACCATGTTTAGAGGATGAGAACAACCCCAAGAAAACCATCCCAACCGTGAAGCATGGGGTGGAAACATCATACTCTGGTGGTGCTCTTCTGCAAAGGGGACAGGATGACTGCACCGTATTGAAGGGAGGATGGATGGGGTCATGTATTGCAAGATTTTGGCAAACAACCTCCTTCCCTCAGTAAGAGCATTGAAGATGGGTCATGGATGGGCCTTCCAGCATGACAATGACCCCAAACACACAGCCAGGGCAACTAAGGAGGGGCTCCGTCAGAAGCATTTCAAGGGCCTGGAGTGGCCTTGCCAGTCTCCAGACCCGAACTCAATAGAAAATCTTTGGAGCGAGCTAAAACTCCAAACCTGAAAGATTTGGAGAAGATCTGTATGGAGGAGTGGATCAAAATCCCTGTTGCAGTGTGTGAAAACTTGGTCAAGAACTACAGGAAATGTCTGACCTCTGCAATGGCAGACAAATGTTTCTGTACCAATTGTTAAGCTCGGTTTTTCTAGGGGGTCAAATACTTATTTTATGCAATAAAATGCAAATTAATTATTTAAAAATCATACAATGTGATTTAATAGATTTTTTTTAGATTCTGTCTCTCACAGTTGAAGTGTACCTACGATACAAATTACAGACATCTCCATTCTTTGTAGGTGGGAAAACCTGCAAAACTGACAGGGGGTCAAATACTTATTTTCCCCACTGTATGTGCAACTATTACCAGTGTTGTTGTTTGCCTTCCAGCTACGCCCATCTGAGCGGGGTCACCACAACAAAGCCAGCATAGATCCACATTGGGATTTGGCACAAGTTTCACTCTGAATGCCCTTCCTGATGTAACTCGTTTTACCTGGAGAAACACATACAACCCCTGGTCTTCCGAAGACATCTCCCATCCAAGTACTAACCAGGACCCACTCTGCTTAGCTTCTGAGATCTGGCAGGACCAGGCTTATACAGAACAGACTGGCGTACATGCAACTATTAATACCTAAGATAATTAGTAAGCTCCCCCAGTGACCCTTAACTGAAGTAAACAGGTAGAAAATGAATGATAGTAAGCTTGAGTCTTGCACAGCTGTCCGTTGCAATACTGCGATACAGATGTAGGTAGTAACTTCTTTGTACAAATATGTCTTAAACTGTATATAGTCCAGACAAAAGCTGTTACGTCCTTCACCTTTTGAGGGCACAGTTCAAACTCAAAGTTCAGGTGTGAAACTGCTGGTGATAAGGATCTATTTCTCGTGTCCCTTTAAGAGGCATCACAGGTTTTTGGTGAAAAATCACAATGAGCCTGTCATATGCTTAAGTTCCTGCCAATATCCAGCAACTTGGCACAGCCATTGAAGAGGAGTGGACCAACATTCCACAGGCCACAATTGACAACCTGATCAACTCTATGCAAAGGAGATGTGTTGCACTGCATGAGGCAAATGGTGGTCACAGCAGATACTGACTGGTATCCCCCCCAATAAAACAAAACTGCACCTTTCAGAGTGGCCTTTTATTGTGGGCAGTCTAAGGCACACCTGTGCACTAATCATGGTGTCTAATCAGCATCTTGATATGGCACACCTGTGAGGTGGGATGGATTACACCGCCAACCCGTTCACATTTCTAACCGTTTTTCCCCACTCGGCGACACACCCACCGAGGATCAAACTCTGGTTATTGGCGACTCTGTTTTGAGAAATGTGAAGTTAGTGGCACCAGCAACCATAGTCAATTGTCTTCCGGGGGCCAGAGCAGGAGACATTGAAGGAAATTTGAAACTGCTGGCTAAGGCTAAACGTAAATTTGGTAAGATTGTAATTCACGTCGGCAGTAATGACACCCGGTTACGCCAATCGGAGGTCACTAACATTAACATTGAATCGGTGTGTAACTTTGCAAAAACAATGTCGGACTCTGTAGTTTTCTCTGGGCCCCTCCCCAATCGGACCGGGAGTGACATGTTTAGCCGCATGTTCTCCTTGAATTGCTGGCTGTCTGAGTGGTGTCCAAAAAATGAGATGGGCTTCATAGATAATTGGCAAAGCTTCTGGGGAAAACCTGGTCTTGTTAGGAGAGATGGCATCCATCCCACTTTGGATGGAGCAGCTCTCATTTCTAGAAATCTGGCCAATTTTATTAAACCCTCCAAACCGTGACTATCCAGGGTTGGGACCAGGAAGCAGAGTTGTAGTCTTACACACCTCTCTGCAGTTTCTCTCCCCCTGCCATCCCCTCATTACCCCATCCCCGTAGAGACGGTGCCTGCTCCCAGACCACCAATAACCAGCAAAAATCTATTTAAGCATAAAAATTCAAAAAGAAAAAATAATATAGCACCTTCAACTGCACCACAGACTAAAACAGTTAAATGTGGTCTATTAAACATTAGATCTCTGTCTTCTAAGTCCCTGTTAGTAAATGATATAATAATTGATCAACATATTGATTTATTCTGTCTTATAGAAACCTGGTTACAGCAGGATGAACATGTTAGTTTAAATGAGTCAACACCCCCGAGTCACACTAACTGCCAGAACGCTCGTAGCACGGGCCGAGGCGGAGGATTAGCAGCAGTCTTCCATTCCAGCTTATTAATTAATCAAAAACCCAGACAGAGCTTTAATTCATTTGAAAGCTTGACTCTTAGTCTTGTCCATCCAAATTGGAAGTCCCAAAAAACAATTTTATTTGTTGTTATCTATCGTCCACCTGGTCATTACTGTGAGTTTCTCTGTGAATTTTCAGACCTTTTGTCTAACTTAGTGCTTAGCTCAGATAAGATAATTATAGTGGGCGATTTTAACATCCACACAGATGCTGAGAATGACAGCCTCAACACTGCATTTAATCTATTATTAGACTCAATTGGCTTTGCTCAAAATGTAAATGAGTCCACCCACCACTTTAATCATATCTTAGATCTTGTTCTGACTTATGGTATGGAAATTGAAGACTTAACAGTATTCCCTGAAAACTCCCTTCTGTCTGATCATTTCTTAATAACATTTACATTTACTCTGATGGACTACCCAGCAGTGGGGAATAAGTTTCATTACACTAGAAGTCTTTCAGAAAGCGCTGTAACTAGGTTTAAGGATATGATTCTGTTGTGTGGGCCGCTGAAGAGGAGGTACTGCTGGCCCACCACCACCAGAGGGCGCCCTGCCTGGAGTGCGGGCTCCAGGCACCAGAGGGCGCCGCCGCCTCACGTGAGCAGCTACGGTGACAGCTGTCACCCATCACCTGAGACAGCTGACAGCAATCATCTGTGGGGTATATCAGCAGGACGGCACCTCCACCTCATTGCCGAGATATCGTTTCTACCTACGAGGTAACGTATCAAAGCTGACGGAGTGTATCCTTTTGGATTAGTGTATAGCTTGTGGATTACTGTTCCAACGAGAGGTGGAGGTAACTTCCCTGCTGTTCGGAGTCTTGGGTGCAAACGCGCCCCCATCTAACTGTTCTTTGTTCCTCGCCAGCAGTACCAGGTCCGACACGCGGAGGCAGTGGCCACCTGGGAGTTCGGGACTTGGCGGCTCCAGTATTTCCGGGGTCCTGTGGCGGAGGAAGCCGTGTGGTTCGGGTCTTACCTTGGAGAGGCGTCTCCTATCTTCGAGCCTGCCCACACGACACTTTTGTGAATTGACTGTTGTCCATTTCGTGATTGGTTGTATTCGTTGTGCACGTTCACAACAGTAAAGCCTTGTTATTTGACTTTCTCCATTGTCCGTTCATTTGCGCCCCCTGTTGTGGGTCCGTGTACTTACACTTTCCCAACAGATTCCTTCTTTATGTTCTCTAATGCCATATACCAACACAGTGCAGAGTAGCTACCTAAACTCTGTAAGTGAGATAGAGTATCTCGTCAATAGTTTTACATCCTCATTGAAGACAACTTTGGATGCTGTAGCTCCTCTGAAAAAGAGAGCTTTAAATCAGAAGTGCCTGACTCCGTGGTATAACTCACAAACTCGCAGCTTAAAGCAGATAACCCGTAAGTTGGAGAGGAAATGGCGTCTCACTAATTTAGAAGATCTTCACTTAGCCTGGAAAAAGAGTCTGTTGCTCTATAAAAAAGCCCTCCGTAAAGCTAGGACATCTTACTACTCATCACTAATTGAAGAAAATAAGAACAACCCCAGGTTTCTTTTCAGCACTGTAGCCAGGCTGACAAAGAGTCAGAGCTCTATTGAGCCGAGTATTCCTTTAACTTTAACTAGTAATGACTTCATGACTTTCTTTGCTAATAAAATTTTAACTATTAGAGAAAAAATTACTCATAACCATCCCAAAGACGTATCGCTATCTTTGGCTGCTTTCAGTGATGCCTGTTGTGTGGGCCGCTGAAGAGAAGGTACTGCTGGCCCACCACCACCAGATGGCGCCCTGCTTGGAGTGCGGGCTTCGCTAACTAACTGATCATCTGCAGAGGAATGGTCTATTTGAAGAGTTTCAGTCAGGTTTTAGAATTCATCATAGTACAGAAACAGCATTAGTGAAGGTTACAAATGATCTTCTTATGGCCTCAGACAGTGGACTCATCTCTGTGCTTGTTCTGTTAGACCTCAGTGCTGCTTTTGATACTGTTGACCATAAAATTTTATTACAGAGATTAGAGCATGCCATAGGTATTAAAGGCACTGCGCTGCGGTGGTTTGAATCATATTTATCTAATAGATTACAATTTGTTCATGTAAATGGGGAATCTTCTTCACAGACTAAGGTTAATTATGGAGTTCCACAAGGTTCTGTGCTAGGACCAATTTTATTCACTATATACATGCTTCCCTTAGGCAGTATTATTAGACGGCATTGCTTAAATTTTCATTGTTACGCAGATGATACCCAGCTTTATCTATCCATGAAGCCAGAGGACACACACCAATTAGCTAAACTGCAGGATTGTCTTACAGACATAAGGACATGGATGACCTCTAATTTCCTGCTTTTAAACTCAGATAAAACTGAAGTTATTGTACTTGGCCCCACAAATCTTAGAAACATGGTGTCTAACCAGATCCTTACTCTGGATGGCATTACCCTGACCTCTAGTAATACTGTGAGAAATCTTGGAGTCATTTTTGATCAGGATATGTCATTCAAAGCGCATATTAAACAAATATGTAAGACTGCTTTTTTGCATTTACGCAATATCTCTAAAATTAGAAAGGTCTTGTCTCAGAGTGATGCTGAAAAACTAATTCATGCATTTATTTCCTCTAGGCTGGACTATTGTAATTCATTATTATCAGGTTGTCCTAAAAGTTCCCTGAAAAGCCTTCAGTTAATTCAAAATGCTGCAGCTAGAGTACTAACGGGGACTAGAAGGAGAGAGCATATCTCACCCATACTGGCCTCTCTTCATTGGCTTCCTGTTAATTCTAGAATAGAATTTAAAATTCTTCTTCTTACTTATTAGGTTTTGAATAATCAGGTCCCATCTTATCTTAGGGACCTCATAGTACCATATCACCCCAATAGAGTGCTTCGCTCTCAGACTGCAGGCTTACTTATAGTTCCTAGGCTTTGTAAGAGTAGAATGGGAGGCAGAGCCTTCAGCTTTCAGGCTCCTCTCCTGTGGAACCAGCTCCCAATTCGGATCAGGGAGACAGACACCCTCTCTACTTTTAAGATTAGGCTTAAAACTTTCCTTTTTGCTAAAGCTTATAGTTAGGGCTGGATCAGGTGACCCTGAACCATCCCTTAGTTATGCTGCTATAGACTTAGACTGCTGGGGGGTTCCCATGATGCAATGAGTGTTTCTTTCTTTCTTTCTCTTTTTGCTCTGTATGCACCACTCTGCATTTAATCATTAGTGATTGATCTCTGCTCTCTTCCACAGCATGTCTTTTTCCTGATTCTCTCCCCTCAGCCCCGACCAGTCCCAGCAGAAGACTGCCCCTCCCTGAGCCTGGTTCTGCTGGAGGTTTCTTCCTGTTAAAAGGGAGTTTTTCCTTCCCACTGTCGCCAAGTGCTTGCTCACAGGGGGTCGTTTTGACCGTTGGGGTTTTTACGTAATTATTGTATGGCCTTGCCTTGCAGTGTGGGGCGCCTTGGGGCAGCTGTTTGTTGTGATTTGGCGCTATATAAATAAAATTGATTGGTTGATTGATTATCTCAGCAAAGGAGAAGTGCTCACTATCACAGATTTAGACTGGTTTGTGAACAATATTTGAGGGAAATGGTGATATTGTGTATGTGGAAAAAGTTTTAGATCTTTGAGTTCATCTCATACAAAATGGGAGCAAAACCAAAAGTGTTGCATTTATATTTCTGTTGAGTGTAGAAGGAAAAATGTCTATGAATATATGTCTGACAATAATTCATTCATTTTCTATATCCACTTATCAGCATATATTTTGTAATTTTCTGGATTTTTTTTTTTTAAGATTCTGTCTCTCACAGTTGAAGTGTACCTACGATAAAAATTACCGACCTCTCCATTCTTTGTAGGTAGGAAAACCTGCAAAACTGACAGGGGGACAAATAGTTATTTTCCCCACTGTACATTAAAAATTACCATCTGAGCAAGGTGTGAATTGCTCACTGTGCTATGAACACTTCTAACGAAAAGCAACAAATGCCCCTATACAGAGGGCATGAGGCGTTAGTTGGGTTAAAACTGTGAATCATACAAGTATGCTACAGCCTTCACAGTTACCAGATCTTAGACCAGTTGAACACCTGTCTGAGATTTTAAACCAGTGTTTTAGATGACACTCTGCACCACCATCACTATATCTTAAAATGAGGCAATATACCACCATCACTATATCTTAAAATGAGGCAATATCTTTAGGAAGAAGAGCATTCCATCCATCCAGCAGCCATAGGGCATGAAGCAGGACACGCCATGGACATGATGCCAGTCTGGGCATCATGTCCATGGCAGGGCCACAGGCTGGCGTCATGTCCATGGCCGGGCCACAGACTGGCGTCATGTCCATGGCAGGGCCACAGACTGGAGTCATGTCCATGGCAGGGCCACAGTCTGGGCATCATGTCCATGGCAGGGCCACAGACTGGCGTCATGTCCATGGCAAGCCCACAGACTGGTGTCATGTCCATGGCATGGCCACAGACTGGCATCACGTCCATGGCAGGGCCACAGACTGGTGTTATGTCCATGGCAGGGCCACAGACGTGTCATTTCCATGGCCGGGCCACAGACTGGCGTCATGTCCATGGCCGGACCACAGACTGGCATCATGTCCATGGCCGGGCCACAGACTGGCGTCATGTCCATGGCAGGGCCACAGACAGACAAACAAATACAGTCAGCACCTCCAAAACTGACACCATGGCCGTCTGCCAGAAAACAGTGGCTTGTCCTCTCTGGGTCAGGGGAGAGTTATTGCCCTAAGTGGAGATCAACAGACAGATTGGCGCTGTGTCTGATGTTTTACAGACAATGTACTAATTGACCTAACCTGCATATCTTTGGAAGTGGGAGGAAGCAGGAGCACCTGGAGAGAACCCAAGTGAACTGCACACAGAAAGCTCCAGGTGGGAAGCAATCCCACAACCTTCTTGCTGTGAGACAACAGTGTTACCTACTAAGCCACCTTGCCACCTGTGTGACGATAAAGTTTGTCACAAATAATACTATGATTTATGAATAAAGTTCTTGTTATTGTAAATTAATTTTGAACTTATATGCTGAATAAATAATAAATCCAGTTGTCACTCATGATCATATTATTAGATCACAAGCCCTGGTGCATACTTTATTCTTATTATCGTCATTGCTTTGTGCTTTAAATGAGATCCATATCTCAAGAAACTTTGTTCAGTTGGCAGTTACAACTACACCTCCTCTATGAATGACATTTTAAGTGACTCTTAAAAGAATAATGTCTTTAAAAAAAAAACTATCACGAGTTACAGGCTATTGTAACTATGGTTCATTTCCAAAACCTGCAACAATTGCCGCTCCTGCCTTTGTTTCATATGCATAGAATATCAGCACTGTTACTCAAAATATTAATTTTCATAATTTATTCGCATTGTCCAACAGCCAAAAAAAAAAAACAAAAAACAAAAAAACAAACAACCAAAAAAAAAACCCAACAACAAAAAACAGTCAAATATCCCACAATATCTCCTTCTATAGTCTTTTTCCCAACCAAATATGAATATTTAACCAGGGCTGAAGAAAAAAACATAGGATTTTTTTCATATGGCAAATAATCAGAATTCTCAGAATTATTTTAACAATAACAATAAGAAGAAGAAGAAGAAGAAGGAAGAAGAAGAAGAAGAAAGAAGAAGAATTCTTAATATTATTATTAAACCAGATCATAATAGTTAAAAAAAAGTTGTTTTCCAAAGCACCAAGACTTTTCTATTATAATTTCAGATCCTTTCTGTTTTTTTTTTACTTTAATTCTCCATGTTCATCACTCCTCTTGCTTCCTCTGGGTCTCTCCTTTAAAGGAGTAAAGAACTCCACTTTGCAAAATCTCTCTGCATCTTAAAGAATAACACAAATAAGAATAAGATCAACTTTCTTAATCCCGAAGGAAATTATTTTGTGATTGTATGGAACAGTGACAGTAAACAGTGAACTTTTTCTGAAGACATCTGCATAAGATGATTTTGTCGCTATTAATAAATATCGACAAAGTTGATCTGAAACTTCCTGTTACAACTTCAACATGCATGATATGTGCAGTCACTACATCTGCACATATCTAATAGCACTGCCACACATTTCTGTAAGTGTTTATGTCAATTCAAATTTACAGAGCTACAAATACAGTATATTCGGAAAATATTCACAGCACTTCCACTTTTTCACAATTTTTGTTACAGCCTTACTCTAAAATGGATTAAATAAATTTTTTTCCTCAAAATTATATACATAATACCCCATAATGACAGTGTGAAAAAAGGTTTGTTTGTTTTTTGTTTTGTTTTTTCTTTTTTTTTTTAGATTTTTGCAAATTAGTTAAAAAAAAAAAACTATGGAATCACATGGACTTAAGTATTCACAGCCTTTGCCATGAAGCTCAAAATTGAGCTCAAGTGCCTCCTGTTTCCACTGATCATCCAGCTTAAATGGAGTCCACCTGGGGTAAATTCAGTTGATTGGACATGATCTGGAAAAGCACACACCTGTCTACTTATAAGGTCCCACAGTTGACAGTGAATGTCAGAGCACAAACCAAGCATGAACTCAAGCATGAATTGTCTGTAGACCTCCAAGACAGGATTGTCTCAAGGCACAAATCTGGGGAAGGGTACAGAAACACTTCTGTTGCTTTGAAGGTCCTAATGAGCACAGTGACCTCCATCATCCATAAATGGAAGACGTTGAGATCCACCAGGACTATGGCATTCCAGAAGGATAACCATCTGAAAATGACTGTGCACGATACTCTCCATCCAACCTCATGGAGCTTGAGAGGTGCTACAAAGAGGAATGGGCAAGTTGCCCAAAGACAGGTGCACCAAGCTTGTAGCATCATATTCAAGAAGACTTGAGGCTGTAATTGCTGCAAAACATGCATCAAAGTATTGCACAAAGGCTGTGAATACAAAAAAAAAAAAAAAAAATTACAAAAATCTTTTTCATGTTGTGATTATGGGGTGTTGGGAGTAGAGGTTTGAGGGGGAAAATAAATTAATCCATTTTGGAATAAGGTTGTAACATAACAAAATGTGGAAAAAGTGAAGTGCTATGAATACTTTCCGGATGCACAGTCCCCTATTCAGGAAAGAAATTCTGGTTAAATATTCACATAGTATAATTTGGTGAAAAAAACAAGACTATAGAAGGAGGTGTTGTGGGATATTCTGCAGGGGTGTTGGCCAAGCGATTAAGTTTGCTTGCTTTCAGTGCGGAAGCTTCCCAGTTCAAGGCCACCCCTGGCAACTCTCTGTGGAATGTGGACTTGCATCAGGAAGGGCATCCAGCGTAAAACCTGTGCCAAATCAACATGTAGGTCCACCTCCCAAGCACTACTGTGCTTGGGACTCTGACAAGGGAGGTCACATCTCCTCCTCTGTCCTCTATCTCCTATCTCTGCTCCAACCTTCAAAGTCCCTACTTCACCGGACTGTAAATTCTTCAAACTATATTTAGATTAACCATGGAATTGATCAGCTGGTCTCTGAATGCTACTGACGCCATTTTTTGAACAAGGAAATCAGGCTGGGGGACCCTGCATGACCAGATGGAACCTACCATGCGGGCTATGTTCTCGATACTTGTGAGAAGTGGAGCACTGCATCCTTGGTACCACTCTCTGTGGAGGACATCAAAGACTTATTTATATTTGGTTTTACTGTGGGAGGGCTTGTGCTTATTGGTTTATGTGCTGCCCTGACCTACCGGAGAATTGGCAAGACGGCTGCTACTGGAACCACGACCCCTCACCTGTCCGTCATGATTAATGAGTTGGGCAAGGTGATACAGTCTCAGAGTGTGTTAACCCTTAAACTAAGATGTAAGTTGGATAACATCTCGGAGCAAATGTACAACTTGCAAAGGAAGATGTCGGAGAACAGGGAATACTCATAAATTGGATTTTGGTCGGTCAGAGGAGTTACAAATGTGTTTCTCTGCTCAACCCTAAACATGGCAGGCTTATCAGCCTCTGAAGGTCAAACGCCCCGCTGTTTTCCTCCAGAAGAACGTCTACGGCCTTGGTGAACCATTCAGCTGCTCTCTTATCTTCTGCCCTCCCCTACATTATGCACACACTGACAGAAACTGATACAAACTCATCTGACTGAAACAAACTCATCTCATCTCATCTGCACACATGACACATGCCCCCCCATCTGCCACTCCCCCCGAGCTTGCAGCTGCGTGGGATACTGCTGAGGCTCCCCACACTCAGACTGCCTCAATTCGGATGACGGACTGTCTTAACGTTTAGAATACATAAACAATCAAATGTATATGTATGGTTGTTTTAATTCTGATATGTGCCATTATTACATTCAACTTGTAATAATTGTGGATTCTATTTTTGTCTGTGGTGACTGGGTGTGAAGAAATTTCATTGCACTTGTTGTAATCACAATAAATTATCTATCTACTATCTCTGATCTGCTATGGCGATCCCAAGTGAAAACAAGGGAGAAGCCAAAGAAACTCATTTACTTACTTTTGGGGGGGGCATCAAGGAAAATATAAGGGAAAGTGAGACGCTAAATAGAGACAAACAAAAACAGCATTGTTGTGTGGGATTTGACTCTTCTTTAAAAGCTCATGGACCACACAGTAAACATTTTAAACTGAATGACAGCGGAAAAGTGAGGCACATAACGGAAGAAGGACATGTTGGCAGACATTCTAACAAATGTGAAGGACTGTGGTGCACGTTCTGCTTTGTTTGCACACCCTTGTTTGTCTCTGTGGGCAGAATGTTAACAGGAGAAACGTGTGTATGCGTTTCTGCAGGCTTTCTATGTGCATGTGTGTGCATAACGTGTGTTGGTCTCCACAGGTTTCTATCACAATGTGTATGTGTGTGTGCGTGCATGTGACAGTGTGCCACGGACGTACGTGCCTTCATTTGTTTCAGAGGATTATTCATTTCCTTTTGAAGTGAGGCAGCTCGCCCAGCGAGGAAGGTCTGAAAGGCGGCCGAGAGCAGGCTTTCATACTTCTCCAACAGCAGCTTGTCATCTGGGGGGTAAATACGTCTGCAGACCACAGAGACGCAACAAGAGAAGCAAGTCAGGGAGAAAGAAAGAAAGCAAGCAAGAAAAAAAACCCCATGAAAAACAAAAAGAAAAACCAGAAACCCCCCCAAAAAAACTGGGGGTGACAAAGGAGAAGGCGAGTAATGAAGTTGAGAATTTGGGTTCCGCAGACAATAAGACGTGCAGAAACAGAGACGAATGGAAGGAAGATGACATACTGAGTGAATATGAAAGAGGGAAGAAAGTAGGTGAAGAAAGGGAGGGGGTTTGCAAAGAGATAGAGAAAATTAGAGAGAGAAAGGAAAGTCACAAAGATGAAAAACGGGAGGAAAATGAAGGTTGAGTCGAAAAGATTAATGAAAGAAATGTAAGGAGCAAGTTAAAGAGAGGTCAACACAAAGCAGGTGAGAGAAATGTAGAAAAAAGAGCAAGTGAAAAAGGAATGCTCACAGATGGACAGGATTTCAAAGAGAGGTGTGAAACAGTGGCGAGACAAAAGAAAGGTAAGTGGCAGGAACAAGAAAAGAAAAATGAGGGCGGAGACTAGAAAGACAAAAGGGAGAGAGACAGACAGAAATATTAATGGTGGCCTTGAGTAAAGAAATCTATAAACTTCAGTCTTCACATGGCACAATGCATTAAAGCACAGCTGCTTCCCACACATGCACCTTCAGTGAGACGTGGACACACGCTCGCACTTGTCACTGTGCTTGCTAATGTGCCTATTCACACGATCCACATAGTTCTCTTCCCTCAAGACTAAACTAACAGTGCTCTGTGTTTATTTTAAGCCTAAGGAGAAAGGCAAAGTATAGACCTCCGCCTCGTTATCCTCATAACACATCTTCAAACTTCCTGTAAGTCATAGCTCCGGCCATTAAATCAAAACAATGCTGTTCTTTTAATCAAAATAAGCACTTTCCTGCACAAAGTGTAAAAACAGGGACAAAGTATTTCTGCACACTTTTTGGGACACAGACTGCTCCAAGGTTTTCCATTTGATTTAATGGGGAGTTAAAGGCTTCAACACAGAAGTACAGACCTCCTTTTGTAAACCCATGGATGAAAAGGTGAATGAGATATAACAGCAGATGGAAATTTAAATGTGCTATTTCTCTGAACTGTGGAAAATAGGGAAAATGTTGATGGAAGACCCAGAAGTGCAGGAAGTCACTAATGTTTCCAAGGCGGAAGCACATTTTAATAACGCCAAGCAAAGTTTAAATCAAATATACTTCTTCACCACTCAATTCTTCAATGTGTTGTTGTACCCTATACTAACTGTATATTGCTGAGACGTTGCAATAAGTATGAAGTATTTTACTACATTCCATTGATCTCAATCAGAAATTACTCAAGAGCAACTGGCCAGGTCCTGTTGGCTGATGATCAGATTAGCTTAATAAAATAAAAAAATGTCTTGAAATTAAATGAGAATAAAAACAAATTGGACACAAGATGGAAAAATGATAAATATCGCAATTTCTTGTTGCAATTATTCAACTATCACCTCAAGTGGATGCTTATGATTGTGCAGCATTATTTTCAGAGTTATATACAATTAAAAAAAATAATATACTCATTTTGCCAACTATTGTGTGTTAACAGATTCCAATCATGGGAAGAAAGAAAACACAGCCATATGTATTTGGACAGAGACCATTTTTGTCATTTCAGCCTCTATACACCACCACAGTGGATTTGAAGCAAATAAGATGTACTTGTAGACAGTTTTAATTCAAGGCATTTAATAAATACAAAATAATTCCTAAATTGTTAGTGAGTTTGGAATTACAGCTAGTTTTATTTATACACCCTCCATTTTCAGAAGCCATTAGCAATGGGACAATAGATTGACATGTAGAAAAATGGTCTGAAGTTGCATCCAAGTGTCAAATCAACTGTTGAGAGCTGTTCATTATCATTTTCAATATGATGGCCCAAAAAGCATTGATGCAAGTGAGGGAGGCCATAAATAGGCTAAAAATCAAAATTTAATGGAGTCTTCCATGCCCTAACGTCTATCTGTGGTGCAAATTTGGTGAGAATCTGTGAAGTAGTTTTGAACAAATCTTCAAATCCTATATAAAGTGAAATCTTGATCCAGAATCCGGATTCGGATCCAGATCACCTCCAAATTTTAATGGAGTCTTCGATGGCATAATATATATCCGTGGTGAAAATTTGGTGAGAATCTGTGGAGTAGTTTTGACATAATCCTTTAAAGCATATATAATGCGAATTCTTGATCCAGATTCTGTATCCGGATCACCTCCAAAATACGAGGTCTGTGAGAAAACTATCCGACCTTTTTATTTTTTTCAAAAACTATATGGATTTGAATCATATGCACTTGCATCAGACAAGCTTGAACCTTCGTGCGCATGCATGAGTTTTTCACGCCTGTCGGTTGCGTCATTCGCCTGTGGGCAGGCTTTGAGTGAGCACTGGTCCACCCCTCTCGTCGGATTTTTATTGTCAGGGAAATGGCTGAGAGGCTGCCGCTTTGCTCCATGAAATTTTTTTCAGAAACTGTTAGAGACAGCCACGGCGCACCGAGCGGCCATCAACAGGCTGGAACGACCAGATCATTTCTAAACTGAACGCTGTGTTGATCCGGGACATCGTGTGACTACCACAGAAATGGCAAGAGAGCTGGACATAGCACTTTTGCGGCACATTCCATTGTTACAGGAGATTTTGTAATGAAAGACTTGTGGAGGATTTCGCACGTTGGCACGGAGCTGATGCGCTCAACAAAAAAAACGCTCAACAAAAAAACACCTCCGTGTTGGAAACCATTCATAAGATTCAGATGGCTTTCGGTGGCTTTTCAGTCGAGTGAGTATCCGAGAAATTGTTTAACAGCTGGGCATGTACCAACCTGTCCTGTGAGACTTCCAACACGGAGGTGTTGTTTGTCCAGCAGCATGAGCGGCTGCATCCCGACGCGCAAATCCGTCCGCACGTCTTTCATTACAAAATCTCCTTTAACAGTGGAATGTGCCGATAAAGTGCTGATCCCGACCTCTTCTGAAACTTCTCTCCTAGTCACACGACGTCCTGCATCAACAGAGTCTTAAATTTGGAAGTGATCTGCTCGTTCCAGCCTGTCAATGGCCGCTCGGGGCTCGGTGCACCCTCCGCCGCTGGGGGCCGTTTTTAATCCAGTTTTAATGGTCCTTAATCTGTGTGATACCGATAGAATCTTCACCGGAAGCCATCTGAATCTTCCAAATGGTTTCCATCTGGCTGGCTGGCAGAGTTTCTGAAAAAATTTCATGGAACAAAGCGGCAGTCACTCCGCCATTCCTAAACAATAAAAATCCGACGAGGGGGGTGGACCATTGCTCACTCAAAGCCTGCCCACAGGCAAATGACGCAACCGACAGGCGTGAAAAAACTCACGCATGCGCACGAAGGTCCAAGCTTGTCTGATGCAAGCGCACATGATTCAAATCCATATAGTTTTTGAAAAAAATTAAAAGGTCGGATACTTTTCTAACAGACCTCGTATAATGAAGTATTCTATGGCCTAACATGCATCCGTGGTGAAAATGTGGTGAGAATCCACAAAGTAGTTTTGACATAATCCTTTAAAGCATATATACAATGAAATCTTGATCCAGAATCCTGATTCAGATCCAGATAACCTCCAAAATTTGATGGAGTCTTCCATGGCCTAATATGTGTCCATGGTGAAAATGTGGTGAGAATCCATGAAGTAGTTTTGACGTAATCCTTCAAAGACTATATAATGTAAATCTTGATCCAGTGTCCGGATTCAGATCACCTTGAAAATTTAATGGAGTCTTCTATGGCTTGATATGCATCTGTGGGGGAAAATCTCATCAAAATCTGTGCAGTAGGTTTGACATAAACCTGCTAACCATAATCCTTCAAAGCGTATGTAAAGTGAAACTTGATCCAGAATCCTGATCCGGATCAACTCCAAAATTTAAAGGGTTCTTCCTTGGCCTAATATCTATCTGTTGTGAAAATTTTGTCAAAATCTGTGCAGTAGTTTTGACATAATCCTGGTAACAGGCAGGCAGACAGACAGGCAAATAAATGCAGGTGATTTTATTACGTCCAACAAGGGCGTAATAAACCTATCAGACAAATACTGTAGGAGAAAGCTCATGAACTGCCAAACAACAATATGGTACAGCCTTAAAAAGAAAGAACGTACTGGTGAGCAAAGCAACACCAAATGACCTGTAACACCACTGAAGTGGATGAAGGCAGGGCAAACCACTCGTAACTCTCAAGAAGAATAGACTTTGCCGGAAAAAATTTTTTAAAAACCTGCCAAGTTCTGAAACAAGACTGTTTGGACAGACAATCACTGATGTGTCAGAATGATGGGAAGAGAAGAGCATGGAGAATGGTAAAATGGTAAATGGACTGCATTGATATAGTGCTTTTCCATCTCTAGACGCTCAAAGCGGTTTACACATCAATGCCTCACATTCACCCCGATGTGAGGCTGCTGCCATACAAGGCGCCCACTACACACCGGGAGCAACTAGGGGATTAAGGACCTTGACCAAGGGCCCTTAGGGATTTTCCGGTCAGGCTGGGATTTGAACCGAGGTTCCTCTGGTCTCAAGCTCAACACTTGAACCACTAAACCAGGAGAAGAAAGGGAAAGTGTGGCTGCCAATGGAACCAGGTCAGTGGTGTTTACTGATGACATGACTGTTGATGGGAGGAGCAGAATGAAGTGTATAGGGTTACGCTATCTGGTTGGATGCAGCCAAATGCTGCCAAACTAATAAAAATGTACTTCACAGCACATAATGATAATGACCCTAAAACATACTGCCAAAGCAAATCAAGACTTCTCAAGCCAAATAAATTGAAAATTCTTCATGTTTCTAACTTTCTGAAGACAAAACAGAAGGCAGTAAGACCCACAAACAAGAAGTAATTGATGGTGCCTACAGGAAAGGTCTGGATAAGTATCTCAAGGAGGGAAACTCAAAGTCAGCATTTGGTTATGTCCATGTTTTTGTACAATCCTTATGGCCCAGTCACACAGCACACGCAATAGCTGAACAAAGGAAAAAAGTCACAAATCATTGAGAAAAAGTGGATGAATGAGCCTGCACTTCTCCCATCACCGAAAATCCTGCGAGTCCCGAGCACATAAAAGAACGAAACAAAACCAAAACTAACAAAAGAAAAACAAAGCAAACGGTGACCTTGATGCTTTTGAACAAAATCAAAATGAAACATTCATAATGACGTGATTTGACAGCGGGTATCAGAACTAGTGCCAGCCTGTGCTCATTTCTGCAGCCAGCCTGTGCTGTCCACAGCACTCGCAGGCATGAGATCTGGTTGTCTTGACAACAGTTTTGTCTTCACAACACCGTGTGTGCACACGCACATCCCAGCTACAAACTGCCACAAACGGCATCCGAACGTGCGCACAGCCTCTCCAGCCACAGACGGCTGGAACGTGCGTAAATAGTTAAAGTACTTCGTAAAACGCTGTTGCCGTTGTTGTTTCTGTATGACAAGGTTGCTTTTCAACCCACAGATGGATGAGTCACATTCAGCTCATCGGATCTTTAGGTATTGATCCGCTCAGATATCATCAATATTCATGCAAGAAGTTGGACCTGGCAGGTTGGACAATGGTGGATGACATTCAAACAGAATGCTGACGGTACAGGAACTACGCAAATGATGAGGAACCGTCAAGACAGAAAGCAAAACGGAATACGGACGAACTGAAGTTGTCATTGGGATTCGTTTACATTTTTCAACAGTTTGAAAATGATGATGATGATTAAACGATGTCTCCTAAAGTCAATGCAAGTCCAGATTTCTTGTTTTGTTTTGGCTTCGGTGTCCTTTGTTAGTGCTGTGTAACCAGGGTTTAATATTTATAATTCTAATCCAATTACATTTTTTCCACAAATCTGATTGGTTAAATGTGTGAGATTTCAGACCATATAATATTGGGATAACGGTGGCAAAAATATTCAACCGTTTCACATTTGGGTGTATTACTCCGCCCCCTGACCAATGTTCTAACGAGATGTCGTTCCTGTCGACAGGCCAGCCCTCCGCACAACTGCACATGCACAATATTGTCGGGATGTGGAACTGTTGATTTATGCAACAAGACACACAATTCGACAGGTCACCGGCTGTACGCGCTGCTATGCAGATGTCATAAAGGCGCTGTTAGCTGAGAGCGAGAACAAGTCGCATACTGCCACTGCCGCTGCTGAAATGGGTGAATTTAAGCTACCACACGAAAGTATTGATGTGGATTCTGACACAGAATTACCATTTCACATTTGATGGACTTTCACATTTGATGGATTACTCCGTGCCCTGACTGCTGTTGGAGCGACGCTGCCTCATGGTAAGCCTCGCTGACCGAATTACCTACAGAAAAATAAACCATGCAAACGATGGAACTGGCTTAGAATGGGGTCGTTCATGTTGTTATAAGGTCACAAATATCCGCTTTACTGGCGACGTGTTTTAATGGCTCCGTTAACGCGTTGCCGGTAAAGCTTAATATGCGACTGTATAACCAGCATGAATGTCCGCAAATCATCAGACACAAGCAGCTTATTCCCAAATTATGATAATGTGTCCAGTTACATTTGGCATCTGAAAATAGAGAGACTGTGTGTAAAAATGTCTGTTACTCCTTAATTGTTAATGTGATATTTTTCTAAATCCTTTGATTTAAAGGTGAGGGGTGGTGCCCAAGTGGATAGTGCGCTTAGTTTCAGTGCAGAAGGTTCCTGGTTCAAACCCCACCCCGCCACATTTCGCCATGTAATGTGGAGTTGCGTAAGGAAGGGCATCTGGCATAAACTTTCTGTGTAGGCTCTCAGTTGTCCAGGTGGTTTCCATAGTAGAGAAGCTTGAATCTTTGACTGGACTGGGTTGCTTGACGCGAGAACGTTTCGCTTCAAATCGCAGAAGCTTTCTCAGCTAAAATTCTTGCTCTGGAGTTTTAAACCTAACCAGACCCCTCCTACCAAGAGGCAGACTGCTATAGGCTAGTGACTAATCAATAGCTCTAATTAGCACCTACTGTGCTCTAGTTAGCACCATGACCTTCTTGCTGTGAGGCAACAGTGCTAACCACTAAGCCACCGTGATGCGTCCTTGGACTTCCTTTACATCAATAATTAACAAACAGAAACAGTGTGGTACTGTATGTTAAATCTGTCTAGAGAAGGCGGTTCTCAAAATCTGGGTGGCCATGCAAGAAGGACACCGTGATTGGAGAAACTTGGCATATTACAACTTTTGTCTATTGCATTCCCAATTACATTCATGGTGGAGAGGAAGAAAAAAAAACCCTTAAAAAGAAGTTACATAAGTTACAGTTACAGTTTACCAGAAAACATGTGGGAGACTTGGACCTTAACTTGATCTTTTTTCTTGAAACAAATTCCTTTTCTGCTCCACCATGAAGCTGTGATTGGTTATACAACAGATATGTTGCAATCTCTCCAATCACATCGGCAGAATTAATCGTTAATCAAAGGGGTAGAAATACTTTTATTTCTGTATATGAACACTTTTTTGTGATTGTTGGTACTGCTCAGTAACTTTAGACTTATTAATAAACATGCTGATCATCAGTGATCAAAATGAGGTATGTATGTGGGAAAAAATGTATTATGTATGTGGACAAAAATATAAACGCAATGCCTTTGTTTTTGCTTCCATTTTTTATGAGCTGAACTCAGAGCTCGAAAACATTTTCTAAATACACAAATGACTATTTCTCTGAAATACTGTTCGCAAATCTGTCTAAATCTGTGTTAGTGAGCACTTCTCCTTTGCCGAGATAATCCATCCCACCTCACAGGTGTAGCACATGAAGATGCTGATTAGACAGCATGATTATTGCACAGGTGTGCCATAGGCTGGGTAGTGTTTATAAAATAGGTAGCTAACATTTTTCAAGGGTGGCGATAAATTATGTAAAGTTTTTATTGAGTTTGAATGGGGTGTGAGTCCAGAATATTTTTAGAACTTTCGAGCCTGGACCTCAACATGTTTTAGAAGAAGAACTCAACCCTTTTATTTCCTGTTAGTTATGTAATTTTTAAACATTAATTTACTGGGTTAATATATTTATAAATTGTTTCGGTTCTTGTTATCATATACACACTATTATTATTAATATTATTATTTTAGGATGCCCACATATGAGAAGGCCAAAAGCCTGAAGCCACCAAAGAGGATCTCTCCCACTAAGGACTCATATCCATATGGAGACCGGTTTAGATGTGGGAGGAGTCGTACAGCCCCTCGTCGGAATTCCTTTGTCTGAGAAGTTGCTGAGAGACTGGCGCGTTGTTTGATCAAAATTTTTTCTAAACCTGTGAGACACATCGAAGTGGACACGGTTCGAAAAATTAAGCTGGTTTTCAGTGAAAATTTTAACGGCTGATGAGAGATTTTGAGGTGATTCTGTCGCTTTAAGGACTTCCCACGGTGCGAGACGTCGCTCAGCGCTCTCAGCCGCCGTCGTCAGCCTGTTTCAAGCTGAAAACCTCCACATTTCAGGCTCTATTGATCCAGGACGTCGTGAGAGAACAGAGAAGTTTCAGAAGAAGTCGGTTTCAGCATTTTATCCGGATATTCCACTGTTAAAGGAGATTTTTTTTAATGAAAGACGTGCGGATGGGTCCGCGCGTCGGGACACAGCCGCCGCGACGCTCCGCCACAGGAAAAACACCTCTGTTGAAAGCCTTAAGGACAAGTTGGAACATGTCCTGCCTGTTAAACAATTTCTCATATACTCACTCCACTGAAAGCCATCAAAAGCCGCCTGGATTTTACAAATGGTTATCAACACGGAGGTGTTTTTCCTGTGCCGCCGCACCGCGTCGGCTGCGTCCCGACGCGCGGATCCGTCCGCACGTCTTTCATTAAAAAAAATCTCCTTTAACAGTGGAATATCCGGATAAAATGCTGAAACCGACTTCTTCTGAAACTTCTCTGTTCTCTCACGACGTCCTGGATCAATAGAGCCTGAAATGTGGAGGTTTTCAGCTTGAACAGGCTGACGACGGCGGCTGAGAGCGCTGAGCGACGTCTCGCACCGTGCAAAGTCCTTAAAGCGACAGAATCACCTCAAAATCTCTCATCAGCCGTTAAAATTTTCACTGAAAACCAGCTTAATTTTTCGAACTGTGTCCACTACGATGTGTCTCACAGGTTTAGAAAAAATTTTGATCAAACAAAGCGCCAGTCTCTCAGCAACTTCTCAGACAAAGGAATTCCGACGAGGGGCTGGACGACTCCTCCCACAAGGAGTGCTCACAGGCGAATGACGTCACCGACTGGCGTGGAAAAACTCACGCATGCGCACGAGGGTTCAAGCATGTCTGACGTAAAAACATATGAATGAAATCCATATAGTTTTTGAAAAAATAAAAAGGACTGTTACTTTATTGACAGCCCTCGTATGTACACAGAAATGGTGTCATGTTTCCGGAACACTCCAATTCCAGAAACTGATAATGGTTCAGCTGCAAAGCACAAATCTGGAATATCCAGAAAACTTTCATCGCCGATTGTGTATCACTGTTTAATTTTCATCTATTTCTTAACATACTGTAATTTGTGTACTCTAACTTTTAGGGGTGCCAATAATTCTGTACAGGACTGTATGCATCTCAGTACTTAAAAAACCCACTAAAGAAAAAGATTGTTAGTTTAACCACGGCTGGTGACTGTTGTCATTTTTGAGGAGAAATTTCATATTTCTATGTGATTTATATCACTTTATGAATCCTTTCATTATGGCCACAATGTCATTTCAAGCCTTCACAACCCAACTGCTTGACAAGTACTACATGTAAAAGAGCAAAAAAAAAAAAAAAACTGGCTGCAACCAGATGAGTTTCTTTGTGAAGCCAAAGGGCCCTGGCATATCTGTATCTGATGCAAGTTTTATCTAATAGCTGAGTAAGGAGGTTCATTAACCCAACTCCTCTAATGAGGAACAGTGTGTTAATCAGACACTAGTGCTATGCCGGGACACCATTTGAATGCTAAGAGGTCTTTATTAGGAGTGCTCGAGACAGACCACAGCCTGTCTGATTGACTGTCTGGCTGCCTATCGGAAAAAAAAGAAAGAGGTGGCATCATTTTGTGCAGGCCGGGTCAGCACTCTGATTCCTCATTCAGTCGAATGATGAATCAAAAAGTCACTTATGCTCAGGAAGACATCAAGATAGGTGACTGTGCGAGCCAGTTGTGTGTGTGTGTGTGTGTGTGCGTGTGTGTGTGTGTGTATACGCGCAGTCTGACATGGGGACATGAAGCTGAAAGGAAAAGGAAAATCAAGGCATTGAAATGTGTGGATGTGAATGATGGATAAAGAGAAGGTGAAGAAAAGACACAGAAGGTGTAAAAGAGCATTAAAAATTTTAAAGGGACAAGTGGCAAATCAGAAGTTGCATTTCTGAGTCATGCTCTCAGGTGGATCTACTGTCTGTACTGTGTCTGTGAGGTGTATATTAAAATTTGACATGCTCCATCTCAGCTGAAGCTGGAGGAGAAAAGAAAAAAAGGTAGTGGAAAGAAAAGCTAGAAAATAGTGTTTATGCATATTCATTAACATTTCTGAAATATTGCAAAGAACGAATAACTGTATAAACATAATGTTTTTTTCCTGAAACAGGCTGCCAATTTTAATGATTTTGCATAACAATCAAAAAACACTTGGTATCTCTGCAGCAGCCTTATTTACTCTCCAGCAAGTTTGGCGGCCTACAGGTGAACCCGTAAATGTAAACAGAAGTGGCATTGGTGTAATGGGTGTAGGCTCCTCGAGGGACAGTGCCTCGTCCTTCCTGTACCTGTAGTTCCCCAGATGCTCCTTTTCATGCTCCTCCCTGGAAATCTGCTTGCGGACTTGTGCCAGTCGTTCTTTCTGTAAGGAGGAGGGAACCCCCCCCCCCAAAAAGCAGGAAATATTTCAGGTGAAAGTTACTGCCATCTCGACATCAATTCAGAATAGCAGCAAACTGAGCTCTTCAAAAAAGGAAAGGTAGCAACTACTCTCTTATGAATACATTATTAAAGCATAATTGTGGAGCTCAGTTGGCCAGTTTGACATGAAGCTGGCAGCAGGGGGTCTATTTCAGCACTGGTATTGCAGTATTGTTCAGCGCTGAGCAATGAGAGCTTACAATAGATTGAACCTGTTTTAGCACGTCAGCCATAACAGCAGTCAAAGATATAGCAGTGCCTTTTAAAAAAAAAAATTGAGCCTCTACACCATCCTTCCTCATTCCATTTGTTTACTGCCGTGGCTGAACAAAAGAAGGCTGGAGTCATAAAACCCTAGAAATTGCCACTTCCCTCAGTAGACAAGAAGACCTCCCAGGGTCGTGCATTTCAAAGACAAAATAATGTCTGTAAACGGAGAAAGAAGTGGCTTTTATCATTTCTTCTTTTATTATCACTCACCACCGAGTGCAAAAGGAGGACACTGGAATATGTTCCATCTGTCTGTCCATCAGTTCATTTGGATCATATAGATGAAGCACAGCGCACACGAGAGCACCGCGCTCATAGAGCACAAACCTCTGCCAATGCTGTTTTCAATTCTGCAAATTTTTACATTGGGGAAAAAAAAATTTCAAGGTCAAAGATCTGTTAGAAGTGGCTTTTATCATTTCTTCTTTTATTAAAATCAAATGTCCGCTAAATCCGCAATACGGATCAGACGCGGATCAAAATTAGTCTATTCATCGAGAGTGTTAGTTTGCACCTCACTGTCACAAATATGAGTGATTGGGGCTCATTTGATTAAGACATAATGTAAATTATACAATCCCAATTCCAATGAAGTTGGGACGTTGTGTGAAATAAAAACAGAATACAATGATTTGCAAATCCTCTTCAACCTATATTCAATTGAATACACCACAAAGACAAGATATTTAATGTTCAAACTGATAGACTTTATTGTTTTTGTGCAAGTATTTGCTCATTTTGTATTGTGTTTTTATTTACATTTTACACAATGTCCCAACTTCATTGGAACTGAGGTTGTACATTAAATGGGGTTTTTAATGTCACATTTAAATGGCCACAAAATCTGTAATCCGAATCAGATCCGGATCGAACTTGTCAGTTGATAAAGGATATCATCCTACATAACTCTCCCAAATATGAAAGAAATTCAATCTTTTTTGACAGAGTTAATTTTTGAAGATTCGTTCAATGTTAAAAGACAGGGATTTTTCTAATTTAACAAGATTTTTTCTTTGACCTTTGACCTTGAAAATTTAATCAGTTCATCATAATGACATTAAAAATTGCTGGTTACAGGCTGTTCACAAACAGACAGACAAACAAACAAACAGAGGTGAAAATGTAACTATGGAACACAATTTGAATAAATTTGCCAGGTGTCTCAAATGTACACTGGTCTAGAATGAGACTGGAAAAGTGGTTGATGCATACATATTTTCGGGAGTAGTACCCAGTGTTTCCCTTTGCATAGGCTTGGCAGGACGGCTGACAGCTCTCCCAAATGATACATGCTTGACAATCAAAGAATTTTAACATCAGACCAGCAACAGCTGCACTCAGAAAACTTGAAGTAAAATTGTTTGCCGTGTGCATCTCTCCTTTACAAAATGATACAGTACTACATATCGAGACACATGGGCTATGATACGATTCAGGGATGATACATTTTTATTATGGAACAATTTAATTTGATGCAAAACAATCCAATACATTTTTTTAATGTAGGCATTCACTTTCCTTGAGAAATTAGAAGAATGAAGTCCAATATAGGCCCTGAGGCCTGTGGCTATTGGTCCTTATCTCTGGAAGCAGCTAAGAATCTAAAACTCCACCTGGACGGAACACAAGTCCAACACAGGTAGCTTCAGACTCTTCAGCTGGACTGAAACAAAACAAATTAAGTGTCTTGTCCAAGGACAGGTAGCATGACTGGGATTCAAACCGAGGTCTATACATTGGCATATTAGCTCCTTATACATTCAGCAGCCTGCTGTATGTGATAAGACTGATGATAAATTCGAATTAAACTAGAAGTGGCATTGCTTAGTTTCAAATACATATTTTATAAAAGACCAAGGCCCTTCTTCAGGTTTTTATTCCTGTGTGTAGCACATTGCTGCTGCCTCCGCTTAGACACTAGGGGCAGCACCATATAAAGCAGCACAATGTGCAGCACAGCAAAAGCCCAAAAGAAGAAGCCAGATGTTGTTAGCATAGCATAACTTTCCCGTTCTAAATCAGTACGACAATGTTAACAAACTGTGAATTCTGAACTGATGATAAAGTTGAAACGGCTACATTTATCCATTATACTGTCTACCACTATGGGACAGGTTGATTTTGTTTTTACCTTGAGCACAAAGGTAACATTCCTGTGACCAGTGTCATGAGATCCTTGCAAGGAACTCTATTTTACGATAGTTTAAAGATGAGCAAGTAGCAATGTAATTAGTGTAACCAGATTATAATGTTAAAATCAAGTCTTTAACCACTTCAGAGTACATTTAGATTGATTCAGTCTGTGCATAGAGAGAGTTGTATCTTATACTTTAAAAGTGAGCCCCTGATCTGTATCAGTGAATTGCTACATGCCTATAAATTGTACATCAGAATAAGTTTTTAAATTCAGGAATCCGGTGTATTAAAGCTTAAAGGTTTTCAGGGGTTAAACACACTGTTGAGCATTATTATCACTTTACCGGGGCATTGCTAGGCCGGTATCGTACATTTACATCGACGCTATCTGGCTATACCCGCCTGCTGTGTGTAAACTCACAGCCCAAGAACTGTCCGCAGAGGGGGGAAAAAAAAAACTAAAAAGTCGAGAAGTGTGTGTTGGTCCCAATACTGATATTCTGGATGATTTTCTCATGGATAGTATGACAATGAACAGCAGCCAGAGCAGCCAGCTTGATGAGGACGCACTGCCGAGTTTGGAGAGCAGCGCGCGCCAGCCGACACGACAAAAGTTAAGTGAGCCAATGTTTTAGGTATGCGTTACGTGTTGCGTATCTCAGTAAAAAGTGATGATAATGCAAATAACATGCTGTTGTCGTGCGGTATGCATTTTCTGAGTCCCTCCATCCATGCCCAGTCACCCGCAATGACAGATATTTGCCCTCGTCTAACTCGGGAGAATATCTGTCGTTTTGGGCGACTGGTCATGAACGTCGGGCCTCTGAAAATGCATACCGCCCTCAAAAAGCATGTTACTGTATTATTACTAATTAAGTACATGCCATACTCTGATAAGTACATGCTTAAAACATGTGAAACCTGTTACAAAGTTCAGTTCTTGAACTCATTTTGGAGTGGTCACAACACCTTAAACAGCCACTGTATAACTTATAAATGATACTCGTGGTTGAAACAAAGCCATTGGTTCATTCCTTAGACTGCTTGAAAATTTGGGTGGGAAAAATTAATGAGTAACACTGTCAGAGTGCACCACTTTGTGCTGGTGTTAAGTGTTCCAGACACTAGACTACCATTGCTTATGTGTCGGCAGTATACCGAAAATAGCAGGAGAGAATGTGTACAACTGTCTGAATATGAAGATTAGTCAAATTACGCAAACCTGGGTAAAGTCAATCCAAAAGTACACCAATGCTTATAGTGAATCAAATTCTTTGGATCTTACGAGCTCTTCTTTCCGTCTCTCTAGTGTCTGTCTCTGTTTCTCCCAGTCAGATGATGCAGCTGAGAGTTTTTTCATTGAGCCGTGTCCATAGAGCCGTCTTTGAGCCTCTGCCTTCTGCTGGGCCAGGTTGCGTTTCTTATCACTGGCTCTGCATCAGCATAAAACAAATACAGATTAAGTACAATGTGTATTAACACACATCGAAAGTCTGCACATACTAGACAACCTCTAAGCACAAATTTTGTTTCATCTCTGTTCCGCTGATTTAATAAGTTTTCTTTGTCCTGTCTCAGGTTTTCTTTTCTATTGCAAAATAACACATTACAGGTTTTACCCACATGTATTTACTTATTGTCCTCCTTCTTTGAAAAACATATTTCAATAGGGTTTTTTTTCAGATTACCTATAAATAATACTAAATACTATTCTAAGAATGACGATCTATGCCACAAAGAGCCAACAGTCTGCAGGTTTTTGTCACAGCGATCACCTCAGCAGGTGATTTCACTGATGAGCACCACTAGTTGAGTGGTTGAACTCATCAGTGAAATCACCTGCTGAGGTGATCGCTGCAATATATCCCTTCAGACTATTATCACTTCATGGCATAGTTGCCTCTGCACTTTAGACTTTACTCTTTAGAATTTTTTTTCAAAGCTGCATATTTATATGATGTGTGGTAGTAGCGCATTCATGTTGCTAAATGCTAGACTGATCTCAATTTGACTTTTGATTATCCTGGTGGTGGTGTGGTAAACAGAGAGAATTACATAAAAAAAAAAAAAAAAGCCAAAGACGTAGAAATGGAGCTACGACTCAAACAAGCCCACAACCGTCTGGATGAACGGGACCAGACAGCTAATTGTGAACAAGTGGGCCATTGCAGTTTGGAGAAAGGGCAATTCATTTTAGTCAATCGCTGGTCCTTTAAATTGGATATTGAGTGCTTCTGGGGACTGAAGTTTATCAATGTCCATGCCCGGCTGGGTCTGAATTGATCCATCGTTGATACAGTTGGTGTTCTGAGTGAGTTGAGACCTGACTTCACCTCTCCACAAAAATCAACCCCTCCTTTTAGAGAAGGAAAGCCATTACTTTATAAGGGAAAAAGTGAGCGAGGTAGAACAAAGGCCCCATTCAGTCCACCGTGAACTTAAGCTGTACATCCAGTAGAAACAGCCTACCACTGCCTTTTGATACCTCTTAGGATTTATTTGTCAGGAAATAGTGAAAATATTTCTTAATCTGTATGAACACAGCAAACATCAGCCAAGAAACAAACTATTCTGATAAAAGATTTTGATGTGCTGACTGATGGAGGACGGAATTTTCATTTGGGATGACTACACCTCACGCCGCACTTGGCGGACCTAACATGAAATTGATCCACTGGGTGTACGGTGGTTGTGCATGTGCATGACTTGTAGAACTGGGTTATATTTAAAGCACTAAGAGGAGGACAAACACAGAGAAAGAAAGTGAAAAAGAGAACAAAGATCCAAAGGTCTGGTGTAAGATGATCAATCAGCAGACAGACTAACTGTAACCAGGGACAAAAAAAGCATGCAAAGAAACACACATACACACTGCGTCTACAATACATGACATACAAATACGCATAAAGCAAATGAAAACAAACACAAAATAAAACCAACTCAGTGACAAAGTAAAGACAAAAATCATGCAGAGAGTGTAAAACAGTGTTTATAAACTACAGGCTAAAATGAGTCATTCTAACAAAAAGGTAAAATGCTTGAATCAAGGTACACAAAGAGAATAAGTGGAAGGCATAGCTTTGTAGTGTGGTTGTTATCTTTCAGTTCACTCACCCATTACAGCAACGCCGATGCACAAATTCACAAGGACAGACATTTTTGTTTGTTTTTGGTCTAGCTTCCCATTCAACTCAGACTGATGTGACCTCCTGCGACATCAGTCTGAAAGAACATGAAGGTTGAATGGTGGTGTGTTTCAAAGTAATTCAAAGTAATCAAAGTTTTCAGGGTTGACAAAGAAATAAAAGCAGAAGCATCGATCGGACTCTAAAAATATTCCCAAACACGGAAAATAAAGTTTTGCATGAGCGTTGCCTGCGTGTGCTGATGAATTTATGGGTTTCCCAGGTAGCATCTACGCTTGTCTCATCTGCATGCTGGCCTGAGCATGAAAGCCAGAGAGAACAGTACCTAATGTTGAGGAGTTTAAGAGCATTAAGCAGCGCTCCTTTCTTCACGTCGTAATCAATCTTCTGATCAGTCCCAAAACTTGGAGCTCGATTGATCTGCCAGAGAGGAAAGAAAGAGTAAGACATGTTTCTGGTTTGTTTCTCCTGTTCATCTCATTTTCCCTCATCTCACTTCTTAGTTCAGCAGACAGAAATGGATTGAGATTGACATTTTTTTGAAGAAAAAAGAGAGCAGAAAAAAAGGGCATTAGATTTATGGAGGCTTTTCTCTTTGATGGACACCATTTACTTTGAGCATATGGTTGGAATCAGAATTTTACACACACACGCACACAAATGTCAGTGCTATTATTGGACTTTCATTAATTTCTTTGAACTGTTCTTTTTCTGGGTCAGAATGACTAAACAACATATATTTTTAATTGGCCAAAAAAAAAAAAAAAAACACCCTAAGATTTTGATGCATGATTTTAAATGTATTTTTGGTATTCTGAAGTCAATACAGGGTCAAAATTATAGTAAGACTCAACAACACACACACACACACACACACACACACACACACACACAGATTGTAAATTTAGTGGTGCTAAAAGTTCCAAAATGTCTTAACTTGCCAAGGCCTCTTATTGTTCAATGAGTGATCATGATTGACTGCAGCTGGTAATAATAATACTAATAAAAATAATAATAACAATACTAACTAGGACTGCAAGCAGTCATATACGGGCCCTCGTTCCGTGCAACCGCCTACCCAGGCCAGTGGGTGCCCTTGTGAGCACATGTGGGCATGTGCATGCAGGGGCAACCACTCATCACATAGTTAAAATTTTAAACAAATCACACAGTGCATCAAGGAGTTATGACATGTTGATTGTTCATCCACTAGGGGGCGCTCAGTGTACAAACAGAGGGGCCGGGTGTGTTCAGGGGCCAACCGTCATCATACATGTGAAGTTTCAAGTCAATCAGGCAAAGCATGGAGTTATCATGACTTGATGTTCCATGGCAAAGGGTCAAAATGGCGGCACATAGCGGCCACACCCTTCAACATAGAGAAAAGGTTACAATAACTTTTGGTCAGTATCAACTTTGGATGTTGTCAAAGAAATTTGAAGTGCATTGGACAAAATCCCTAGGAGGAGTTCATTCAAATACAACGTGAGGAAATGATGGCAAAATGACAAGAAAATTAAAAATGGCCGACTTCCTGTTTGGAGTAGACAAATGGTGCAAGAGACTTTTTTGTACGTCTATGCAAGTCAGACGTGTACCAATTTTCATCTCCCTAGTACAAAAAAAAAACCCTATGAGGAGGAGTTTTTGAAAGTTTCAAGGGGGCGCTATTGAGGCATTTTGCCCCGCCCACGGGCAACGCCCCTATGAATTGTAAGAGGTTGTCATGCTTGACCTGTGTATCAATTTTCATGATGATATGACAAAATTAAAGCCGTCTAAAGGAAGAACGTAATTTCATGGCGAAAGGGCGATATTCGGTACGCCACCACACAGAAGCCGTTACTCGTAAGTTCATGGCGATCATCGCTTATGTTCACCAAGTTGTTCAGCATGTTTTAGAAGTGGAAGGAAGTTGATGGTGTTAAGTATGTGACATCAGGACCTGTTTAAGTATAATGTTCCATGGCGAAGGGTCAAAATGGCGGCGCCATACCGGCCACACCCTTCGACATAAAGAAAAGCTTTCGATAACTTTTGGTCAGTATCGTCTGTGGGTGATCTGGAAGAAATTTGAAGTGCATTGGACAAAATCCCTAGGAGGAGTTCGTTCAAATACAACATGTGGAAATCACGCCAAAATGAGAAGAAAATTCAAAATGGCTGACTTCCTGTTTAGAGTAGACCCATGGTGCAAGAGACTTTTTTGTACGTCTATGCAAGTCACACATGTGTACCAATTTTCATCTCCCTACTCCAAAAAAATCCCTATGGGGAGGGGTTTTTGAAAGTTTCAAGGGAGCGCTATTGAGGCATTTTGCCCCACCCATGGGCGACACCCCTATGAATTGTAAGAGGTTGTCGTGCTCGACCTGTGTATCAATTTTCATGATGATGTGACCAAATTAAAGCCGTCAAAAGGAAGAACGTAATTTCATGGCGAATGGGCAATATTCGGCACGCCGCCACACAGACGCCGTTACTCGTAACTTCACGGCGTTCATCGCCAACGTTCTCCAATTTGTTCTGCATGTTTTAGAAGTGGAATGAAGTTGATTGGGTTAAGTATGTGACATCAGGACCTCTTAAAGTAAAAATAGGACATTTCCCACCACCAAAGGGGGGCGCTATGGCGCAGGTGGGAACGTAAGATATGTAGACGTTCAGGGCGGAGCCCTCATCATGTTCAGCAAGTTTGAAGGATCTACGATGAAGTATGTGGGTGTGACAGCCATTCGAAGTGAAATGGCGTGCTCCGAAAAGCTCGCCAAAGTTTGACGACCCCTAGCAGCCACGCCTTTTGACTTAATTAGAATCTTTTGATAACTTTTGATCACCATTGTGTTGTGATGTTTTTGACCAAATTTGAAGTTGATCGGATGAAATCCCTAGGACGAGTTTGTTCAAATGTAAGTAGTGGAAATGGCCAAAAATGGCAAAAATTTGCTCAAAATCGAAACTTAAAATCAAAATGGCCGACTTCCTGTCGATATTTCACCATGACAGTAAGAGACTTTTTCGTGCGTCCTGGCATGGTAAATATGTGTACCGAATTTCGTGAGGCTACGATGAAAAAAGCCCAATGAGGAGGGGTTTTTGAAAATTTCTAGGGGGCGCTATTCCGCAATTTTTCTGCGACCATGTGCGAGGCCCCCAAAATATCGAATTTCGGATCCGCCTGGACGACTTTGGAAAGTTTGGTGAGTTTTTGAGCATGGGAAGAGGCCGAAATTTCGATTTCAAGAGTGAGAATAATAATAATAATAATAATAATAATAGTAATAAATAATAATAATAATAATAATAAACAGCGCAATTACAATAGGGTCCTCGTAGGACGTTGCCTACTCGGGCCCTAATAAATAATAATAATAATAATAATGATAATAATAAACAGCGCAATTACAATAGGGTCCTCGTAGGACGTTGCCTACTCGGGCCCTAATAATAATAATAAATAATAATAATAATAAACAGCGCAATTACAATAGGATCCTCGTAGGACGTTGCCTACTCGGGCCCTAATGATAATAATGACTTTATTCCAGACTCAAGAGTACATAGATACATGATATATACATATATGTGGGCAGTGGCAGTGTCTTTGTGCCAAAATAAACAGATTTTGTTTGAGAGCACTCACTGGATTGACCCACACAGGGTACAATTTGAATGTCCAAGGAGCTAAGTGCAGATCTGAGACAGAGAATCATACATTTACACATCAAAATGCATTTTTGGTAATCGAATTGCAACCAGATAGTGCTTCACCACATGACACGACAACTGTAAATGAACCCAAAGGGCACCGAGGGCGGATTGTGATCCTATGGGCCAAAGCATCTTCAGAGGTGGTCAGGAACCCATTGGAACCACACTGAACAACAGTGTAAATGCCTACAACTAACACATGGGTGGTACCAGATGGTCACTGGGAATCTATCTCTTTCTTTTCTTTATTTGACTGTGTGGCTGTGCAAGTATTTGTTTCTTCTGAATAACACTGCCGGGAGTCTTCTGCCATTTTTTATTTATTTATTTTAGGTTTGACAGTGCACACGTGTGGGTGGGTCTGTTAAGGTCCGCGCCCTCTCTCACCAGATTATCCTCTGGACCGCAGCTGAGCAGCTGCATAAATTAGAATTCTCTTCTGACTTCAACTAAAGCATTCCAGCTGTTAAAAACAGCGTCTTCCCTAGTTTTAAAAATCCAACTATACGAGAGTGAACCTACCTCCGTTTTATTTATTTATTTATTCTGATTCATGTGAGCCAGCAGAGGTAAGATGAGAGCTGGATAACAGTTCTTTCAATGTGGTCACTGGCAGGGTTGGACTGGGAACAAATTTTGGCCCTGGCAGACTCTGGACCAGCCCACTATTGGCCTGACAAATCCACTCCCAAAAACGCACACCCACCCGTCCATACCGAACCCCCAATGAACAAATACTATACACCTAAACACCATGAACACACACCTACACACACACTTTCACTGTCATTTCACCTTGATCATAGTACAAAACGGAAGCAAAAGCACAAGCGGAAAAAAGCTTTTGTGTCTCCAAAGTGTGTGTGTGTGTGAGAGAGAGAGAGAGAGAGAGAGAGAGAGAGAGAGAGAGAGTTCTATAATGATTATGCTATATAATGCTAACGAGAAGCTAACCACTGCTAGGATTCACACAGCAGCAAATTAAGGAGCTGAAGTCCGTAGCTGTTGCATTTAAAGACTAACAAAAGTAAAGCACAGTTAATTAAGATAAAAGAAACGATTCCAACCTTGTAGTCAGTACAGGGGCGGATCTAGAGATAAATTCATGTGGTGGCAAGCAGGGACAGGCACTATTATGTGGGGTGGCAATGTAATGTTTATGTATTATGCTATTATAGGTCAGGAATCTGGATTATAGCATCATGAGTCCAAGTTTCATATAGCCTAGAGCAGCGGCCCGCAAGCTTTTTGCGCCACGGACAAATTTTCATGTAACGTTAAAACAACATTTTTGCAGGCCAATATAGAAAAAACTATAAACAATGTGTGTATAAATGTGTGAGTGGAATCATAATTTCAAGCGCTCCAATGGGCATCATAGATCTGTAAATTGTGTTTTCATGATCACTAAATGAACATTGCTGTAGTAGTGCAGCAGATAACCAAAACAATTGTTCAGTTTGTGATAAAAGCATGAAATGTGGCACACATATTCTAAATTAACTAATGTTTATTTTCAGATATGGAGACATCCTGGAGGTGACCTCTAATGAGCTACAGGGGTCAATAAAGAATTACACAGGGGTCAAAATATAAAAATTCTCCAATCATGTTGAAAACTATACCACACTATTTGTGTGATCATAAGGATTCCAAAAATGTATAGTTTGGGCTATCCATGACTGAATGTTATGGAGTTATGGGGTAAAAACAGCAAAAATGGTGACAAAGGTCAGTTTCAGTTTGTACAAGGGTGAAAAGTTAAAGTTACTTCAGTTTTGGTAAAAAGTGATGCAAATTATTGGTTGAGTCAATAGGATTAATAAATGGAATAGTTCTGACTAGGTCGAATGCTTGGTCTCCAAAGTAAAGGTCAAATAAGGTTGACGTCCATTGGATTCTATGACATGTGACATGTTACCTCGTAACATGATAACTTAGCGTGATAGATGGTGCAAACTATTCCTTTTAAAAATAGTATTAACTAAACCAATAATTGGTATAATTTTTTACCAAAATTGGAGCAAGTTTATCTTTTGACCCCTGTACAAACTGAAACTGACCTTTGTCACCATATTTGCTGTTTTTACCCCATAACTCCAGAACATTCAGTCATAGATAGTCCAAACTATACCTTTTTGGAAGCTGTGTAATCAGATAAATAATGTGGTATACTTTTCAATATGATTGGAGCATTGTTAAAGTTTGACCCCTGAGTAATTTTTATTGACCCCTGTAGCTCATTAGAGGTCAGCTCCAGGATGCCTCCATATCTGAAAATAAATATTAGTTAATTTAGAATATTTGTGCCAAATTTTATGCTTTTATCACAAACTGAATGATTGTTATGGAAATTTTAGGGCAATTCTACAGTAACGGAATTATAATCTGACCTAATCTGTAGTCGTTAGATGCAGAATGTCCAGATTTTGCTGCTGTTGTAATTCCAGGGAGAGCGCGAAGCGCAGCTTGTGCTGCATTCAAGGGCACTCAGAGAGCACAGTTTTCCCCCGTTAAAGTCATTTGCAAGGTCCCTTTTTTGAAAAAAATGTCACCCACTTCTGATTGGGGTGGCAACTGGGGTGGCAAGAGCTATTTTTAGGGTTGCAGTTGCCACCCCATGCCACCCCAGTAGATCCGCCCCTGAGTCAGTAGAAGAGCGGAGAGAAGTCCAGGCGCCGAGGAGTCAGTCAATTCACAGGGGCGGGAGCGGCCGCCTGCTCTTCCTGCAATCTGATTGGCCACCCTGTATGCTTCTCCAATTTTCATTGGCTGTTGGTCATGCCAATCATTGTGCTCGATGTAAGTCACCGTTGTGTGATGAAACGGAAACAAAACTGAAACCTAGAATAAGACTGCGCAGTGTATGAAACACTACAGAACTTTTATTTTGACACAAATTCAGGAAGTGGTTCTGCAGCTGCGCCGATTAAATGCTGTAGCTTCACCGATCACGGACTTTCCTTGTGTTGACAGCAGCGCATGGTTCGAGAACACTGTATTTCCATAATCTCTATAAATATGGGAGGGCCAGCCCATGCACGTCTAAACGTGCAGCAACCCACTGGGCAAATGCCCAAAATCACCGATTATCAGTCCGAGCCTGGTCAATGGAGATACATTTTAATGTAAGGTGTAAATGGAATCAGGTTAAAATTGTATCTAGATAGAATCAGGACATGAGACAGATTTGCCAGGTGTAAATGAGGCCCCTGTTGGAGCAAGTCATAAACAACTGAAGATTTCAAGATCATCAGTTCAAACAACTGTACACAAGTACAAACTAAAGCACCACACTCATAGAGCAAAAACCTCCGCCAACACTAGTTTCCAATTCCACAAAATTTTTACCTTGGAAAAAGTTTTCAAGGTCAAAGTCCTGTTAGAAGTGGCTTTTCTTCGGTTAAATTAGATGTGATCAAATGTCCGGAGTATGTATTTAGCTCATGTACTTGAATCAAAGTTTCTTAGTGGTTGTCAGGTTTTTTGTTTGTTTTTTTTTTTTTAGTTTCTGAATTCTTTTTCAGATAATTTTCACAGAACACTGGCTATCACTGCTATGCACAATTTGTTGTTGCTTTCTGACTGATAACTGGAAGATAAACAAACAGGCATAAAAGTAAAACCTCTATCCAATTTTGTTGGTGCAGGTAAATCCATAACAGAAAAATTAGTGTGACTGAGGCATTTTTAAGTGAGATATCAAATTCAAATGTCCACAAAATCCACAATCCGGATCAGATCCGGATTAGTGAGTGCCAGATAGTGAGTGCCAGTCTGCACCTCACTTTCAAATAATGAGTTATTAGGCCATGTTTGATTAAGATATAATGTAAAATATACATTAAATTGGGTTTTCAATGTTAAATTTAAATCGACACAAAATCTGTAATCTGGATGAGATCCAGATCAAACTTTGCCAGTTGATAAAGGATACCATCCTATATAATGAATAATAAATAAATTTGATCTTTTTTTTTTACAGAGTTATGAATTTTTGAAAATTCATTCAATGTTAAAGATCGGAATTGTTCCAATTTTCCAATATTTTTCATGACTTTGACCTATGACCTTGAAAATGTAATTAGTTCTTACCTATGAGGATATGAATCTTCAGTAAAAATGTCATCATGACATATGAAAAAACTGTGGGCTCCAGGCTGTTCACAAACAAACAAACAAACAAACAAACAAACAAACAAACAAACAAACAAACAGGGGCCAAAAGATAACCTCCTCCAATTTAGTTGGTGGAGGAAATTATTGAGAGGCGTAGTTACTTTAACAAGGTCTGGACGAAGGCCCAAACTATCAACCTCATCTGAGAGGAAATACATTTGGATGGTCATCAACAACAAAAAAACCACCAAGACACAGGCTTGCCATGAACTGGAAGATACTGAAACACCAGTATCACTGTCCACACGCAAGCCAGTTTTACATTAACGTGGACCTAGTGAAGACTGCCCAAGAAAGAATCCCCTACTCCCAAAACAGCACATTCAAGCTCAGGTAATATTTACAGATGACCACATGGACAAAGAGCGAAACTCTCTGGAGGAAAGGTTCAAGTGTCACAGACGGGTAGCGTGAGTGGGACATGTAGTATATAATGTTACATGAAGTCACAGTGGTGCACACACAGGTCACAAACTACACAATTCACGCTTGATATAGACCTCTACACATAGCACACTCATCTGTCACCAAATACCGCAAGTGTTATAAATCCATCCTCTGAAATTTGCTGATCAAAATCAGAGCTCCATAAGCAATATGGGCAAAGATCACTGCGCTGGCACGCAATCTTGCATGCCAACAAGTAAACTCACCGTAAACTGTGCGAGGCACTGCAAACAATGACACGCAGTGTTTGTGCAATGTGCACACTAGCACACAGCCCACACAGTTTCAGTGGTGTCAAAAGTACACACATTTGTTACTTAAGTAGAAGTATAGATACTGTAGTTTAAAAACACTCTGGTAAAAGTTGAAGTATCAACTTGTCCTCTTTACTCAAGTAAAAGTGAAAAAGTATGTACTCCAAAACCTACTTAAAGTATAAAAGTATAAAGTAACTTTAAAAAAAAAAAAAGGTAGATGCCACTATATGAATTGAAAGCTTAATTTAAAAACTTCGTTCTACATGTGGCCCAAGACCCAAAACTACCCCCCAACACCACCTACACGAAAATGTTTCAATTCTAGAAGCTCTGAAATGCAATCTGGGACTATTCCAGACAATAAACTGCAGTGAGTGCAGCATCCATTTAGTGAAGAAAAAAAAAAAAAAAAAAAAACTTTCCTTATTCAAATTCATTCCAGTAGTATTCTGCTCTTACTAGGATGCAGCAGTTTTCTAGTTTGGCAGATAGTTCTGGAGAAAATCACTGAAGAAATTAACAAATTGAAAATATGGTTTGACCGAAACAAACTGTCATTAAATAAGACAGGGATGAAGTGGAGGTGTAAGAGTCACTAGGTGTTCACAGGAAACACTTATTTATTTATGTATGTTCATTGTTAGTTGCTTTTATATGTTCTGTTGTGTTTCTATTCAGGTTCTTTTTGCCTCTTTCTCTAAAATTTTATATAATAATCATTAGATTATTAATATATAAACAAAAATAAATTTAAGAAATATTACAATTTGAAAACAAATGCACCCGAACGTGATGACTGCTGCAATTGCTTAATGCTAACTTTTAACATTGAAAATGCCATAGACATGCTAACGTGTTAGCGGCGCTCCCGTTTTTAAGTTATAAAATACATCTATCAACTGTTTCAGAAGTCCATAACAGGTCGGTTTAACATAGAAAAGGTAAATAATACTCACAGAAGTATGCTCTTTAGGGTTTTAGCAGGGGAAAATTAAGCGAAAGAAAGAAAGAATAAACTAAGCAATAGGTCGAAGATTCAATCTGCGAACCACTGCTTGGATTGGTTCACGGTTCAAAGCAAAGCCGTGCTGCAGAAAAGTTGATTACAGGCGCACCTGACGTGAAATATGTATATATAACATTAAACTGAAGCCAAGAGTAACGAGGCTGTTTGTTTTAAAAATGTAAGGAATAGAAAGTACAGATACTTGTGTGAAAATGTAATGAGTAGAAGTCAGAAGTAGGCAGAAAAATAAGTAATGGAGTAAAGTAACGAAGTATTTGTACTTCGTTACTTGACACCTCTGCACAGTTTACAACTGGTGAAGTAACCGAAGAAAGTTGCAGTATGTAGTTTTTCTAATCAAAAACACAGAAGCCTATAACTCTTATAGAGTTGTAATGGTTAACTTGGTGGCTTCCCTCACTAGTCTCCTTCTTGTATGATCACTCAAGTTTTGAAAACTACCTACTCAAGACAGATTTACCATAGAGTGCCACACTGTTTTTAATTTAAGTCCAAGACATATTCAGTGACTAAATCAGTTGTGTGTATAAGGTAGTGGAAAGTAACCTTAGAGCCAACAGAGCATGGACAGAATAAGCCACAATTAATGATTTGAGATATAAAGACCAATACCACCAAAACCCAAAGCTGACTGTCATTATTAACAAACTAACTTCCATCATGTGTGTAAAATATTCAAATATTAGCTTTTGTAATATGACACAACAATTCCTTTATTCTTTTTCAATGTTCCTTCTGTTTGCTTCCCCCGCCCCCCCCATCCCCAAGGTGAGACGAAGAGAATGTCTGAAACAACAAAAGGTCCAGCAAACAAGGCAAAGGAATTGGAGTGTGGGCAGATGAGTTTGCAACCGTGATTGGAATTGCTTTCCTGTGAAGTGACTTCAAATGACAATACAACAGATGCTCACCGAACGGCTGGCTCCTGCTGATATGCTTCGATTGTGAAGATAAGTCGGGTCTCTTAAGCTCATTCCAACACTCAACCCACCTACTTCCTTTGATATATTAAAACAATGTAAAGCCCTAGTCACATTATGACAGATCAAAGAAATGTATGAGGAACTGATTCTATATGTTCACGTTCATTTCCCATCAGCAAAATGTGCACCTTGTCAACTGAAATGTCAGTTAAGTCCATTTCAGAATCTGCGTACACATGAAGCCACTGAAAACAGCTGAAAACGGTATAGTATATATATATATGCCAGGCCTATATGCAGCACTGTAACACTCCCACAAAAAACATAGAAGACATGGAGCATGTGCATAAAGCTTACGTACTGTACTGTACTTGTATATAAACCAGCGTAAGGAGCTAATCACTGTGGCAGCAGAAACGATAACTTCACAAAGCAGCACACTGAGTTAAAATGAAGTATTTCAATCTGACCCGTTGCATCTTTTCAACTGGATTAATTATCACAGACAGCCGAAAAATGTTATCCACATCAGACACCATTGTTTTAGAAGACTACATCTGGAAACGCTTTAATTCTTCATCATAAAAATTCCTTGTGAAAACAAATGCAGGGTGGAGGTGTTTTTAAAGTCAGTGTTTGTTTTTCCGCTTAATTTTTGCTGTCAATGCTAGGGGACTGGAGCCCAGCAAACGAGCAGGTTTCTCCGGGTGCGTTTCTGAGTCCAAACTGGAAGACCTCGCTGCTTGTCCTGCCACCAACAAGGAGAAAATAACTTGTTTTACAAGTTGAAAGTCTTTTATGAAATTATTTTTATTAGTCACAATGGCCCTTTTATTCACGCCAGCATTCACCAAACCATTCTTTGCGACAAAAATAAATTCCATCAAGGATCCACCAAGATGAAAAAAGTTTGTTAAATTACGCTGCTGACAACAACAACATACAGTCTATTATGAATATTAGACGCTGGTATGCTCTGTGGGAAAATTAATTAAAACATTTTTTCTTGTTACATGAGGTCTTGTGGATGGCTGAGGTTAGAGAAGTAGGCCTATGACATCATCGTTTCACAGAAGCTGTGTATTGGTTGTACACACAAAATCACATTTTGAGATTTATCCAATCTGGAACCAGTTTTCAAAAAGCAGTGTTTTCTGCCCTTAATTTGAGCGGAAGAACATGGATACAACTAGTGACCTAAATGAAATGTTGGAGTACCAGGAACCAGATTGGTTCCCACTGTTTACAGTGAAAGTCCTATCTCTGGGGGTATTTGTAATATTGTCCAGAAGAGTTGCAATGCATGGCATGGAGGACATTCGGTACTTGTTAAGGAGTTGAGAAAGTGGGCAGTGATGGCACACAAAGAGGCATTTATTCAAGGAATCTGTTATCAGGTAACACACCACCTGTGACCTATTGCATGGACAGCTGACCTGCTTACAGAAAACCTGATGCACTCTGTTCCTCTAAACCTACACCACATGCCATTACAGTCATGACAAGTGATGGCATAGTCCTCACAGATGATTCTGCTGTGCTGTGGCGTGGGATGACTGCTTTGGCTAGTTGCATAAGGCCAGTTCTCTTCTGTCAAGATGTTGGACATCTCTGGTACCAGGGTTCTGGTGGGTGATTTGACTTGTTGTCACCCAGTGGAAAGGAAAGGGTAATCACCTAGATCAAGGTTTAGTTCAAGAAATGCCAGGGAAGACCTCATGGAATCATGAAGAAGCTGTATGAAGGAGTTTGGCAAGCTGATATGTTTGCAGTTGAACAAAGGTCCAAGTCTTTAGGGGCCTGGTGATTCCAGTCTTACTGTATGGTCATGACAACGACATACCAACTATCAACCTAAGGCAATAACTGGATGTCTATGGTACTATGTGTCTCTGGAGGATTCGTGGGTACCATTGGAATGAGTTTGCACCAAAAAATCCCAAATGGTCACAGGAAGACTCAGATGAGGCACAGTGGGTGCACTGTGAGGGAACATCAGCAATGACATTATGGCCATGTGACACACACAAGGACCCCAACAACTGAAAAAGGCCAAGGGAATGTCAATGAGCAAGTAGTTTCATATTGTGACCTGTTTCATTGTCATTCATTTGACCTGAAGTTGATTTTAACTGTTGTATTTGCATTAAGGAGGTCCAAAGAGGTAATGATGCAGGTGAAAAACAGTCAGACAAATAACAGAAACGATAGAAGTGCTGCACAGCTCCTTTACAGAGCTATCTATCACTTGTAAAGGGTTGCAGGTTATCACAAATTCCATTGATCTTTCTGTGCCATTTTTCTGAACTAGCCAGTACTAATCCTAACACAAACACACTTACTTCTTTGTGGCAGATTTGTCGGCAAACATTGCTACCAGGAACCAAGAGAACCAGATTTGTGACTGTGCTGCCAAGTGCGGGGTAAGTATATCCAAAAGAGTGTAATTATGGAGATGTTTTCTTTGTGGATCATGAGCAAGCTGTAAAAAGCTGTGTAATCTTCCCGGAGCCTTTTGAACCATCATATCCAGAATCACTGCAACTAGTTCAAACTAGACAAACACAAATACCACAAGCAAGCAAATCAACACCAACATTAAATGTGCACAGGTTTATAGAGCTGTGACTTTTTAATTATGTGCATGCACAGGTTTTGCCACACAGTAGCCATTCATCAGGAGGACAAAGCTATGTGATGAATGTCTTGTAGCTGCAAAAGAGGAACAGAGACCAAAGCTGGTTCTTTCACTCAGTGGAATGAATCAGACAATACATCCCCTCTGTGAGCGAAAAGGACAGCACCACACTTCGACCTCAGGTTCCTTACTTCAGGAAAGAAAAATAGTGCACAAAAGAAAAAGAGGGTGGCTGTTTTCATTTATAGAAGTCCTTGATATGACAGCTGCAATGAAAAAACTATGACTTTGGAGAGTAGCAGCCTATAGGTAACAGGCAGAGTGGCAGTGATCCTGGCGACGGTTGTCTCATTACTTGTCTTCATTTCTTAGTTTGATTTCGGGTGTCAAGCTGTCATGGGGTAGACTGGCATCGCAGCACTTGCTGTCTGTCTTTGCTCTCATTCAATCTTGCTTCTCTTCTCTTTTTACACTGCCTGTCATCCATGATGTCTTGTGGTTGGTTTGTCTTCCTATTCTGTTTTTTTGTTTTTTTTGTCACCTCTCCCAACCATCCCCTTACTTGGTCATTCATTCCGCCTCTTGCTTGCTACCTTGTCGTTCTTCGTATTCATAGATTTCTCTCTGGCAGAGGAAGTTGGATCATTCTGGCCGTAATGAACCCCTGCAGGCTTCCAAAACCCCCACTCTGATTTCTTTAAGTGACTCTGGCAAGGTCTTAAAAGAGGCCTCAGCTGCTCCAAGACACATTCAATAAAAATGTCAGATGGAAAGATTAGAAACGCCTTTTCACTTATGCTTTGATTTGCTTGAGCATCAGTATCACATCAGCGTAATCCAGATATCACTCAGTCACAGCGCGGAATAAGCCAGCAAGAAAAAAAATCCTGCATATTTTTACAGGACATTTTTCCAACATCCAATCTTTCAGTTAAAGATAAAGAGTAGGTGTATTGCAGGCATGACACATCCTTCTTAATTTAATTTCCCAATTAGGTGTGACTAAGGCAAACCTAATTGAAAGCTTTCAATTAGGTTTGCAACAGGGGTGTCACTGTGGCAATCCCTTGGTGATGAAAGATGGCGTCTTGGTCAATTCCCAGATGGGATATCTAGACACCCAGAGCCTATCTAGAGATGCCTGTGCATGGGTTTGTTTAACGTGGGCATGTTGTTGCACGCAAACAAACACACAGTCCTTGAGAAATCCTTTGCCTGGTCCAGTGGTCGGGAAATCCCAGACAATTGGGGTCTGAGTACCTGCTGCAACTTTCATCTACCTTCACAGGCATTGGGTTACAGGTTATCACCTCCTCCACCTGATCCACCGTTGAGGACTACTTGTTTCATTCAATTACATCTATACTGGGACTTCAGAATCAATGTAAATATACTATGAACTGGTTGATAGTTCAATTTTAACATTATAGATCAGATATGTTAAACTTGTTTCACTTCAATTTCTACGCATATATGTAAACATTTGAACTTTATGCTCAGTTCACAATTTGTATATACTGCCATACCTGTGCAGAAGGGGAAAGGTCTGCTTTGCTGTTTGTGCTATGTTAACAATAGCTGACTTCATTGTCTGGGGTTCTTCCATGTTGCACTTTCTGCTACTGTATGAGGTCTGTTAGAAAAGTATCCGACCTTTTTATTTTTTCAAAAACCTGATGGATTTAAATCATGTGTGCTTGCATGAGCCAACCTTGAACCTTCGTGCGCATGCGTGAATTTTTTCAAGCCTGTCGATTGCATCATTTACTGGTAAGCAGCCTTTGTGTGAGGTGGGTGTCGCGCGCTCGTGTTTTTTCATTCCAAGGAAAAAGACGGAACAACTGGAGCAGCGCGACTGCATCAAATTTTGCCAGAAAGTGGGCGACAGCCAGGTGGAAACCATTCGGATTATTCAGACGGCTTTCGGTGACGATCCTATGGGCATCACACAGATTAAGGAGCAGTACAACCGGTTTAAAGACGGCCGCACAACGGTGGAGAGCGAGCCGTGCTCCGGTCGGCCATCAACATGCTGAAATGACCAGCTCATTTCCAAAGTGAACGCTGTGGTGATGTGGGACCGTCGTGTGACTATCCGAAAAATTGCGGAAGAGGTGGACATCAGCACTTTTTCGGCACATTCCACTGTGACAGACGATTTGGCCGTGAAAAGAGTTGCAGCGAAATTCATGCCGATGGCTTCGGCACAAAGCTGACGGAGCAAAAGCACCTTCGTGTTGAAGTCTCACAGGACATGTTGTGACATGCTCACCTCTTCCACAATTTCTCGGATAGTCACAAGACTGAAAAGCCACCAAAAGCTGTTTGAATTTTCCGAATGGTGGAAGAGGTGAGCATGTCACAACATGTCCTGTGAGACTTCAACACGAAGGCACTTTTGCTCCATTAGCAGCTTCGTGCCGAAGCCATCGGCGTGAATTTTGCTGCAACTCTTTTCATGGCCAAATCTTCTGTCACAGTGGAATGTGCCGAAAAAGTGCTGATGTCCACCTCTTCCCCAATTTCTCGGATAGTCACACGAAGGTCCCACATCACCACAGCGTTCACTTTGGAAATGATCTGGTCATTTCAGCATGTTGATGGCCGCCCGGAGCGTGGCTCGCTCTCCACCGTTGTGCGGACGTTTTTAAACCGGTTGTACCACTCCTTAATCTGTGTGATGCCCATAGCATCGTCACCGAAAGCCGTCTGAATAATCCGAATGGTTTCCACCTGGCTGTCGCCCAGTTTCTGGCAAAATTTGATGCAGTCGTGCTGCTCCAGTCGTTCCACCATTTTCCTTGCAATGAAAATCCGACGAGAGACTACACCCATCCTCACACAAAGGCTGCTTACCAGCAAATGACGCAATCGACAGGCGTGAAAAAATTCACACATGTGCACGAAGGTTCAAGGTTGGCTCATGCAAGCACACGTGGTTCAAATCCATGAGGTTTTTGAAAAAAATAAAAAGGTCGGATACTTTTCTAACAGACCTCATATATGGAGCTGCCCTCACTGGTGAACAAAAGGTAAGTCAAGGCAGCGTCAATGTGCTGAACACACTAGTAAAATCCTGAAGAAGGTGTGTACTTGAATGTAAGCAAGGAATCTTTTACATTCCTATTTAAGTAAATTTATGTCCCCAATGTGTCCAAGTGGCTACAAGTTAAGATCAAAAACTCTTTTACGTTTTGAGGTCCCAAAGGTCAGAATTGAACCTGGCTAGAAAGCTTTTAGCATGAGTCCCATCACATGGAATAAACTCCATGATTTTTTAAAACTCAATAAGAAATTAAAAATGCTTTGTTAGACACTCAAGTTTTTTTCTATGAATATTTTAATTTGTATTTCTGACCTTTAATTTTCTCATTTTATTTATTTTTATTATTTTACTTTTTGTTTTGACATTTTACTGTTAATTGTGATTTCAGTGGTTTTATGTACCTGTTCTTGCATCTCTGGCGCTGCTGTATTGGCCAGGTCTAACTTTCAAATGAGAGTTCTGATTATCAATGTGATTTTAACCTGGTTAAATAAAAGAATCCAAGGCCACTCTTGGCTCATTCATCATGAAAATGAATCAATCAATCAATCAATCAATTTTTTTATATAGCGCCAAATCACAACAAACAGTTGCCCCAAGGCGCTTTATATTGTAAGGCAAGGCCATACAATAATTATGTAAAACCCCAACGGTCAAAACGACCCCCTGTGAGCAAGCACTTGGCTACAGTGGGAAGGAAAAACTCCCTTTTAACAGGAAGAAACCTCCAGCAGAACCAGGTTCAGGGAGGGGCAGTCTTCTGCTGGGACTGGTTGGGGCTGAGGGAGAGAACCAGGAAAAAGACATGCTGTGGAGGGGAGCAGAGATCGATCACTAATGATTAAATGCAGAGTGGTGCATACAGAGCAAAAAGAGAAAGAAACAGTGCGTCTATAGCAGCATAACTAAGGGATGGTTCAGGGTCACCTGATCCAGCCGTAACTATAAGCTTTAGCAAAAAGGAAAGTTTTAAGCCTAATCTTAAAAGTAGAGAGGGTGTCTGTCTCCCTGATCTGAATTGGGAGCTGGTTCCACAGGAGAGGAGCCTGAAAGCTGAAGGCTCTGCCTCCCATTCTACTCTTACAAACCCTAGGAACTACAAGTAAGCCTGCAGTCTGAGAGCGAAGCGCTCTATTGGGGTGATATGGTACTACGAGGTCCCTAAGATAAGATGGGACCTGATTATTCAAAACCTTATAAGTAAGAAGAATTTTAAATTCTATTCTAGAATTAACAGGAAGCCAATGAAGAGAGGCCAATATGGGTGAGATATGCTCTCTCCTTCTAGTCCCCGTCAGTACTCTAGCTGCAGCATTTTGAATTAACTGAAGGCTTTTTAGGGAACTTTTAGGACAACCTGATAATAATGAATTACAATAGTCCAGCCTAGAGGAAATAAATGCATGAATTAGTTTTTCAGCATCACTCTGAGACAAGACCTTTCTGATTTTAGAGATATTGCGTAAATGCAAAAAAGCAGTCCTACATATTTGTTTAATATGCGCTTTGAATGACATATCCTGATCAAAAATGACTCCAAGATTTCTCACAGTATTACTAGAGGTCAGGGTAATGCCATCCACAGTAAGGATCTGGTTAGATACCATGTTTCTAAGATTTGTGGATGCTGACATTAAACAATGAATGCTGACATTAAACAACCAATAGTATCAGATTACATCATATCACAGTGAATAGAATTGCCTTGAATCAAATCGTTCCACAATAAATACAAAAATAAGTATTGTTCCTGAATAGTATCATAGCCCATTCACACTGTACTTTTTTTTTTTTATAAGGGAGAGATGAACATCCCTACAAAGCAACTTGGGAATATTTCTGTAGACAGTTGTGCAGTAAAAACTGTAGGCGTATTTTAAAACTCACCATCTTGTTGGAAATGCCTGTTAAGTGCAAGTACTGGTCATGCTGGTACTGTGGGACAAACAAAAGCTGCAACCAGCAGCTTTTACATGGCTCATTTGATTTGACAAAGTCTCCTAATTTCCGGGCAGGAAATTGTGTTCACTGTCTGGCTAGAGAGAGGATCACTCTGCTAGCATTTGTCCACCCTCCAGGAGAGAGCTGACAGCAAGGACACATCTAAAACTGATGGCATCAAATCCCAGCAATAACACTATTTTAACCACATCCATAGGCTGTCTTTCCACTCCTAAACACCTAAAGAGAACACAGCGAGATCAATTCACACTTGTGGTACAGAGTCAAATCTTATCGTGATTGTATGTCTCTCTGCAACAACGGGCACTGAACAGTCTATAAGTAGGGGTTCTGCTGTGTCACCCGAGCCTAATAACATAGCAACGGCTATGGATCAACATCAATCAGCTGCCTTTTCCACAACAAATTACTGCCAACCATCGTCATCTATTCTGTGTCGGGAATACTCATCAAACAATTGCAAGGGGCTGACTCTGATTAATCAATTCAGAAAAAAAACAACTTTGTTGTTATTATTCTGAGCAGAGTGTAAACAGCCACTGCTTTGACAGGCCTCCCATTCTATCCCGCACACTCGAGGGTATCGGCACAGTTCAACCGCTGTCAGAATGGAGTGTTTGCTGCTGCACAATGCTGGAATGAGAAAAGGAGGGAGAGAGTGAGCATGAGTAGCAGAGCGACAGAAAGACAGACAGCTGGCCGCCCTGTTAAGTCGCTCTCTTGTTTCAGCCATCTTATCAATCACTGTTTTGTTCTTTTTGTGGCGTTTTTAGTGGCCGAGTCGGACACGGGGAAACTCCAGCTGAGCATGCCAAGCTGCTGGTAAAGGCCCTGAGAGCGAGTGGGCTGACGCCTAGCATCGCCTCCGCTCAGCCTGACCCGCTTCCCTAACTGTCTGATTGCGCACTGTTAACTTTTTTTTTCTCTAAAGATTCAGATATGTACACCACCACTAAAAGCAAAATAAGCTGCAAAGATGCATCAAAAAGCCCACACAGAGATGCCACCACAAGCACGCACACTTCTCTTCAAGCTAAAAACTCACAAACATGCAGGAATGTATCATACTTGAGGTCCAAACTAATGGTTCGGTCATAAAACGGAAAGAATATCCATCTTCGTTTTCAGTCTGATACACTCAACTGCACACATGATACAGCCATATGTCAGTCATAAACATGCAATATACTTCTATTTGTTCCATCTCAATCACACACACACACACACACACACACACACACACACACACACACACACACACACACACACACACACACACACACACACACACACACACACACACACACACACACACACACACACACAGTGTCACCGGTAGTGCCATACATGCCTGATGATAAATGAGTAAATGTTGGGGTGTGTTTTCAACTGTCCCACATTCAAGGCCTGTGCGCTCCTAATTTGATACTTATTCCATGAAATAGTCATGTTGGGGGAAAATGGATGTGGATAGAGACAGACAGTCCCATATATCATTCTAATTATTCTTTAATAAGCCTCTTATAAGCAAAAGACTGGCTCATGGGTAACTACTGCCACCTAGAGTTCACCAATAGAAAGATGCCAACTCAAGAACTAAGCCTGGTATCTGTGGGCATGAAAATCAGAGTAAATCCAACAAATTGCAAAATGATTAATCAAAAGACTAAAAAAAAAAAAAAAAAAAAAAAAAAAAAAAAAGCCAAAGTGGAGAGACAAAACACCAAACTTAGTATTCTCCTCTATCATTTTTCCACCTTAGAAAATTCAATCAGGAAGGGATAAAAAGTATTTGGAGAGCACAGGTAGTAAGTAAATTCCTCCTTAATCACGCTGAATACAAAATAACCCTCATCTAGGATGTTGTAGGGGTTAGAAAACACTTCTCATATTGCCTGAGGAAGTATCTGAAAGGCATAGTAACCTTCTCCAAATCCTTCATCCAAGACTCAAAGGGAAAACAGCTACACTTTGAATGGCTAGGGTTTAGACTTTTATGAAAAGCTACAGAAACATTAAATTTTCATCTCAATTTGTGTACATGAAATAGAACTTCAACGGAATGTTTACATAAGTGTGAGGCTGTATTTATTCCACTTGGGAAGCCAACGAGATCGATAGGACAAAGTGGTCTCTGCTGTTGTAATTCAGTTGCAATTCGCGTTTGAGCGCATGTGTATATTGAAGTGTGCATTGTGGCATCTGTTTATACTTGCCAGGGTTGACAACTCACCACAAGATGCCCCCCCCCGCAATACAAACACATACACTTGCAATGAAATGAAAAAGGAAGTCTGGATAATGTTGGCTCTGAGGGATGGACAGGAAAAACCAAACTCATCTTGAAACAATCGGCGACAGAAGGCTACACAATGGAAAGCTGAAGGAAAGGCTGAACGGAGGGAATGAACGGCTGAAGAATTGTCAGCCTTGAGGGAGCAGTCAAGCTTCAGTTTGCCGGTCATTGAGACACAAAGAAATCTGCACCACAGCTGACCCAAGTGCGCCCACCTCATTAGCTGCCAATCACTCGCACAGTCTGTCCTAAAGGGAGGCCGGAGGGAAAGAGATGAATGAAGAGATGCCAGTGAAGTTGCAACCAAGGTGCTTCTGCTTCACCATGTGATGATATCTCAAAACTGGATGCCACACCAAACATAAAACACCTTCCTCCTCCTCTCACATTCTGAGTTGGTCTGTGTGTTTAGGCAGTTTTCCTCACGCTGCCTGTCTGGCTGGATTTAAGAAAAGAAAAATGAAAAAAAAAAAAAAAAAAAAAGCAGTGGAAGCTGAAGCTTGATGAGAGGCAGATCATAGTTGACAACGACACAAACACACTGGAGAGCACTTTTCTAAGAGGGACACAGACCACACAGCCAGACACACAAACAGTGGACACATTCACACAAAAACACCAAATTGCGTAGTTTATATGCAGTGACTCTCGTGTGTTTATTGTGCAGAAGAAACACTCGTACAATACTTATGCATGTAATCCACCAGTTTGCGCGCCAACGCAGCTCAAATCAAATTCTGATTCACACCCACAAACACCCTCGTATGCTGAATGTGCCACTAACAAGCAGGCTGACAATCCTTTGAGCTACTCAGAGCCCAATATAAGAGAGAATTTTATGCAGGGACCGTGCAGGTTTCTAATGATCTCTGCTGACTGCAAAACCTTATTTCTTCTTATTTACTGTTGAACAGCTCTATCTTTTTTTCTGCTGTATATGTCTGAAAACAGCTAGTACTGGGACTAGGTCTCATTTTCTGATGTACTGTGATTTTTGAAAACCATCAGGGCTTCATCAGAAGGATAAGCAGTAATCGATATATTGCAGGTTTTGTTTTAGCAATAGGGCCCTACCTTCCATCCAGTGCAAAGGAGAGCACAGCGCAAGTGTCATTATGAGTTTCTAATATAGCTGTAGCAGTTGGTCATGCCCAATGCCATGTACTTTCAATAGTAGGTGCACTCCTACACACCTGTGCACCCATAAACATGTTGGTCTTAAAATCAGGTGTGGTGAGGAGCACCACAAGCCAACAAAAACCTGGTATAAACATCACACAGAGATTTTCTGATATTTATAAGCTGCAAAATTCAGATACACCTTACACAGGTGGGTTGATGATTTGTGTACACTCAAGGATAAATATCGGGGTATCAACCTAAAATGAAACCGTCTCCTAGGGATCACAGGGAGAGAGTACCAACACTAGGCTGGCTGATTTGTTCAGTTTTAGCGGGTAAGGGGAACTGAATGGAGATGTCTGCACCTGGTAGAATGCGGAGGCGATCAGGTAGTCATCATCCGAGGAGGTGCTGAAAGAGGCCCTCAATTGCTTCACCTCTGGGAGCTGTAGTGGATGACTCCTACCACTTCCTCACTTTGTCATTTCACACAAAATAGTCCACACATGAAGGCCACCATATTGCACCACCATGTTGATATAGTAGTCTAAAAGGGACATACCTACCTTTTGTAGTTGCACAGCCAGAAGGCTTAAGAGAGAAAAAAAAAGAATCTGTGATTGTTACAGTTTTGCAAGTGCAAGCTAACAAATTTGAGAACCCTCATTTTTATGAAATGGAGCTCATACATACAGTGCAACTGTAAAGTGCTCACAGCCCTGAAAAAAAAACTTTTTTCACATTGTCATTATGGGGTACTTTGTGTAGAATGTTGAAGAAAAATATGAATTTCATCCATTTTGGAATAAGGCTGTAAAATAAAATGTGGAAAAAGTGAAACGCTGTGAATACATTCCGGATGCACTGTGTTGCTTATCACAAGAGAAGACGAGCGGGCATGACTCCCTGTTGCGAAAGCAGCAAAAATATGAGGGGAAGGAAAATTGTGACCAGCGACGATGTAATGCAATCTCCAAACCGAGCACTTCATGCCACAAAATCCTACACACTGTAGCTTGAAAAAGAATGACAGATGACAGTCTGATTGCCTCCACCACCATAACGGTCTAAGTACCACCCCTTTATGCAGTGTGCAATGTAAACAGGAAAGTGGAGTTGGACATATGCTCAATGTATATATATATATATATATATATATATATATATATATATATATATATATATATATATATATATATATATATATATATATATATATATATATATATAGTGGTCCCTCGCTATAATGCGGTTCACCTTTCCGTGCGGTTCACCTTTCGCAGCCTCGCAGATTTTTTTTTGTGCAATTTTGCATGAACAGCGCATTGTGTTCTGCGTCCTTATCAGGCGGGCCAGTCGCGGCACCGGTCGGCATCACCGCGATTGCTCTCACTGCCTCAGCGGGCCACTCACACCACGCTCCTCTCTGCTGTGCGGAGCTGCGCCAAATCTGGCAACAGGTCCAGAGACTACGCTCGCTGTTTTGATGCGGATGTTGACCGCAGCCGCAGAGCTCCGTGGCCACTGAGAGAGGACTCGGATTCATTGCGGGTCCTGCATCCGTACCTCCGGAGGCAGTGAGCGAAGGGAGAGCACGCGCATTGTGTTTTGTGTGTGTCTGTTTATAGTCTTCTCGCCCAGAAGAAAAAAGAGAGTGTTTACACAGGAGAGAAAAGTGAGAAAATGTTAATGCCTGTTTGAGAAAAGTGTATAAAGTGTGTAGTGAGGGGTTTTACAGCCTTAAAACATCTATAATAATTGCAAAAAGTAGTGCTGACTACTTCACGGATTTCGCTTATCGCGGGTTATTCTTAGAACGTAACTCCCGCGATAAACGAGGGACCACTGTATATACAGTAGTGTTCAGAATAATAGTAGTGCTATGTGACTAAAAAGATTAATCAAGGTTTTGAGTATATTTCTTATTGTTACATGGGAAACAAGGTACCAGTAGATTCAGTAGATTCTCACAAATCCAACAAGTCCAAGCATTCATGATATGCACACTCTTAAGGCTACGAAATTGGGCTCTTAGTAAAAAAAAAGTAGAAAAGGGGGTGTTCACAATAATAGTAGCATTTGCTGTTGACGCAACAAACTCAAAACTATTATGTTCAAACTGCTTTTTTAGCAATCCTGTGAATCACTAAACTAATATTTAGTTGTATAACCACAGTTTTTCATGATTTCTTCACATCTGCGAGGCATTAATTTTGTTGGTTTGGAACCAGGATTCTGCTTGTTTACTAGTGTGCTTGGGGTCATTGTCTTGTTGAAACACCCATTTCAAGGGCATGTCCTCTTCAGCATAAGGCAACATGACCTCTTCAAGTATTGTGACATATCCAAACTGATCCATGATACCTGGTATGTGATATATAGGCCCAACACCATAGTAGGAGAAACATGCCCATATCATGATGCTTGCACCACGATGCTTCACTGTCTTCACTGTGAACTGTGGGTTGAATTCAGAGTTTGGGGGTTGTCTCACAAACTGTCTGCGGCCCTTGGACCCAAAAAGAACAATTTTACTCTCATCAGTCTACAAAATATTCCTCCATTTCTCTTTAGGCCAGTTGATGTGTTCTTTGGCAAATTGTAACCTCTTCTGCACATTTATTTTATTTAACAGAGGGACTTTGCGGGGGATTCTTGCAAATAAATTAGCTTCACACAGACGTCTTCTAACCGTCACAGCACTTACAGGTAACTCCAGACTGTCTTTGATCATCCTGGAGCTGATCAAAGGGTGAGCCTTTGCCGTTCTGGTTATTCTTCTATCCATTTTGATGATTGTTTTCCATTTTCTTCCACGCGTCTCTGGTTTTTTTGTCCATTTTAAAGCATTGAACATCATTGTAGATGAACATCCTATAAATTTTACACCTGATTCACACCTGTTTGTTCCACAAAATTGATGAACTCACTGACTGAATGCCACACTACTATTATTGTGAACACCCCCTTTTCTACTTTTTTTTTTACTAATAGCCCAATTTCATAGCCTTAAGAGTGTGCATATCATGAATGCTTGGTCTTGTTGGATTTGTGAGAATCTACTGAATCTACTGGTACCTTGTTTCCCATGTAACAATTAGACATATACTCAAAACCTGAATTAATCTTTTTAGTCACATAGCACTACTATTATTCTGAACAGTACTGTATGTATATATATATATATATATATATATATTCTTTTTTTTATGGACTGTATAGGCCTCATACTCACAAACGCACACACACACTAATGTCGTCAGTGTGCTGCCACACAAGGTGCTCAACTGCACACCGGGGGAAACTTGGGAATTAAAAACCTTATCTAAGCGCCCTTAGTGATTTTCTGGTTAGATGGGAATTTGAACAGAGGATCCTCTGGTCACAAGCCCACCACTTGACCATCGGCTCGCCATAAAGTGGTGAAAATGGTGTGCTAAACAAAATCAGATTGTGGTTTTTTAGCATCTTACATCTAAACTCTAAAGCGTTTGTGTGTGTGTGTGTGTGTGTGTGTGTGTGTGTGTGTGTGTGTGTGTGTGTGTGTGTGTGTGTGTGTGTGTGTGTGTGTGTGTGTGTGTGTGTGTGTGTGTGTGTGTGTGTGTGTGTGTGTGTGTGATGCCAGCTTAAAGCTTAAGGATTCTGGATAAATTTGAGAAGATGCATGGAGGAGAAACACTGCTCAGTGTGAGGTTTTTGCCAGTGAGTCCGGTTCCTATGACTGACTGGATTTTCAGAAGTGTGCTGTTATCTTTGGCCCATGCACCCCAATTTAAGGCACTAGAAGACCAAGATTCTGGACAAGCAGTGCCATAAGGTAGGTCCTGAACCAAACTGAATACATGTATTTATTTCTGTGTTCACTGTTTTCTGTTTTTTCATTTACCTTTCATTTACCTTTATTTTGGTTTCAAAATACAAAGAAAATTCTTGAGGAATCCTTAAAAGCCAAAGGCTGACAACACAAACCACAGTCCAAGCAGACTGTGTGCATCTGTGTCTGTGTGACGACAAAATCCAGGCTCAATGAAACGCCTTCATTATATGAGACACAGATGCTGTCTGGGCTGCTTTAATGAAAGTGAACATCTCAAATTACGCCATCCGAGTAAGTGCGTGCACATATGTGTGCGCGCTGATGTTCTGAATGTCAACAGGAGGTAAAATAAGTGTTGAAAACCCGGGTGAATTAAGATAAGGATCAAAGAAAAGCCCGTCTTTGTCTCTTCTCTTCATTCTGTCCTCGGCCTGAACACGATGTGCTGTTTGATGCCTTGTTTTGAGAAGCACCCCGTTTTCTTTGTGTGTTTTCACCCATGTAGCAAGTTATTTAGCAGGTGTATCCATGTTCATTACCAGTGTATTTGTAAGCACTTTATGTCTGTATGTTTAAAATGAGCTCGTACGGACAGACTCCCACACGGGGTTTTGCAATGCTGAAAACCTTGTCAAAAAGAAAGTGGTTTGTTTCTACAGATGTAACTGGAGGATGTAAAAGGCAATTATACTACGCTCCTTCCCCAGCTTCCTACACACAATCAAAAACAGGCAGAGAAAATACAAATACCCAAGCACAAGAATAATGTTATTTGACAGTTTCCTATATATGATACCATCAAGCTTTCAGGTATCCCACTGACTTTGAGTTTACACAGGTTGAACTTTCAATTCCTGGCTGTGAAATTGCATGTCCTACAACCAACTCTGACATTTTAAAGAGTAAGACAGGAAGACGGCGTCGGAACAGCAGTCTGGGTAAAGCCCCAACGAGGCGTGGCACGCATAATTCACAGTGACACCAATAAAGAAACTTGAGAGCCAAAGTCGACAAATGCAAAACAAACCTGCAAGACCCAGATTGTGTTGCCATTCCTGACACAATTTTTACTCTTTTAGGTCTCACCTGGCAAAAAAAAAAAAAAAAAAAAAAGGTGAAATGGAGGGAAAGCTACTCAATTTTTCATAAAATGTTGCAAAGTGTTTTCTAGAAAAAATGATTTTAGACCTGAGGGCTTGCCAGCGGGTACCATTTGTAGCAACCAGCCGTTGGGGCCGGTAACATGTTGCATCCCTCTTGAATTGGAAAAGAACATCTACGGGCATAAAAAAAGTGGTAATAAAGTCGTTTTCAGATTCGGCAGAGTGTGCAGTGAGGGTCTGAAAAAGGGGTCTCATTGCTATTAACCAATCCCCTGACTAATCACTTGAAATTTTGGAAATAAATGATTGTTCGTGTAAATGTAGCATGAAAGAGAAGAAGGGTAGCCCGACTGCACGTGTGCATGTAGGATGTTAATTGATGAGAGTTATAGAGATCTCAGAGTAGCACAGTGGGGATCATTACTGCTGGAGTGGAACAACTGCATCCACGGCTTTTTGCCATCGCTCTCTCTCACGCTCTCATACAAATGCATGCATACTGTCACAGTGCGACACCAATCAAAAGAACACCATCCTCTTGCTCTCTTGCACATCCTTTTGTCACAGACTACAATTTGGCAACAGGAAAAAAAAGTCAGGCAAAGTAATTATCAACGTGTCATCTTCAAAAACTAAAAAGACTGGTAACTGCCACTACCTCCCACCTTCCCAATCAGATGGTATTGGAAATCAGAAGATTTATTTTGGGTTGCCTTGATAGGGAAAAACAAACAATTATCCCTGAGGAATTTCCTATCCTTGAGTCAACTGGGGGGGGGGATGCACAGCCAGTTTTGGTTAAAGGATTTAGGTCATGCTTTAACTGACGGACTGACATCAAAATGGCAAAAGAGAAATCCTGGAGTGGAATGTGGACTTGCAGTAAATACACCTCCTGAATGAGTGACACTTGAGGTGTGATTTTTGTGTCAACACGTGTGCCTACACGTGTGCCTAACGAAAACATTTTGTTGTCTCATCCTATATGCAGGTTTGTATGAATGCACGCATGCATGTAAATATGTCTGTGTATGTTTATGACTGTGTCTGCCTAAATGACAGAATGCGTGTGAGTTTATTCATTGATTTTTATCACAACAGCACATTTCCACTTGTGCATGAATACAACCTTGAGACTGTGCACTTCTATGCAAACACATATGAAAAGTGTGCACTAAAACCAGTGTGTTTATGTGTTCTGTCAGTGTGACTGCGGTGTCTCAGTCTCTTTTATTGACGCCACATTCATTCAATTGAAAGGAGAGACTGTCAATTCAATGACAGCAGACAGGTGAGACGGCCCAGACTGCCACCCTCTTCTTTACGACTAATGCACCCATGGACTCAAACAACATTGTAAAAGAAGGCAGCTAACTTCTAAGTAGGGCTTCAATTAAGGATTATTTTGTAATTGATTCAACTATTGACAATAACAAAAGAACAAATGCATCTTCAGTTATTTGATTGTTTTCTAGTTAGATGATTAATCCTTTGGTGAATTTGTCAGTAAATCATAACTATAAATTCTACCAATAACTGGCATTATTCATATATATATATATATATATATATATATATATATATATATATATATATATATATATATATATATATATATATATATATATATCAGAACTTTCAGTTAAATATATCATATAGCAGATGAACACACTGATATTTGAGAAGTGAAATGAAGTTTCTAGTATTTACAGAAAGTGTGCAATAATTATTTAAATAAAATTGGGCAGGTGCATAAATTTGGGCACCCTTTTCATTTTATTGATTTGAATACATGTAGCACAAATTATTGTAGCACAAAATTGGTTTGGTAAGCTCACTGACCCCTTACACAGGTGAATCCAATCATGAGAAAGGGTATTTAAGGTGGTCATTCGCAAATGTTTCCCCTCTTTGCATCTCTTCTAATAAGTGGCAACATGGGAGTCTCTAAACACCCCTCAAATGACCTGAAAACAAAGATTGTTCAACATCATGGTTAAGGGGAAGGATACAAAAAGCTATCTCCAAGAATTCAGCTGCCAGTTTCCACTGTGAGGAACATAGTGAAGAAATGGAAGACCACAGACACAGTAATAGTTAACGCCCGAAGTGGCAGGCCAAGAAAAATCTTAGATAATTTGAAGCAAAGGATGGTGAGAACAGTCAGTCAACCTACAGACCTGCTCCAAAGACCTACAACATGATCTTGCTGCAGACAGTACATCGTTCAACTATACAACGCACTTTGCACAAAGAGATGCTGTAATGCAGAGGAAGTCTTTTCTGCATACCCGACACAAACAGAGTCGCTTGAGGCATGGTAAAGCACATTTGGACAAGCCAGCTTCATTTTGGAATGCTGTGGGCTGATGAGACTAAAATTTAGTTATTTGGACATAACAAGGGGCGGTATGCATGGCTGAAAAAGAGCACAGCATTCCAAGAAAAACGCTTGCTACCTACAGAAAATTTGGAGGTGGTTCCATCATGCTGTGTGGCTGTGTGGCCAGTGCAGGTACTGGGAATCTTGTTAAAGTTGAGGGTCACGTGGATTCCAGACAATATCAGCAGATTCTTGAGAACAATGTTCATGAATCAGTGACAAAGTTGAAGTTGCCCCAGAGCTGGATCTTTCAACAAGACAATGACCCTAAACACTGCTCAAAATCTACTAAGGCATTCATGCAGAGGAACAAGTACAATGTTCTGGAATGGCCATCTCAGTCCCCAGACCTGAATATTATTGAAAATCTGTTGTGCGATTTTGGTGTGGTGGTGAAGAGAGAGCTGAGTAGGGGGGCAAAGCTCTCGATTTATCGATCGATCTACGTTCCGATCCTCACCTATGGTCATGAGATTTGGCTCATGACCGAAAGAACGAGATCGCGAGTACAAGCGGCCGAGATGAGTGTCCTCCGCAGGGTGGCTGGGCGCTCCCTTAGAGACAGGGTGAGGAGCTTGGTCACTCGTGAGGAGCTCGGAGTCAAGCTGCTCCTCCACGTCGAAAGGAGTCAGTTGAGGTGGCTCGGGCATCTTTTCCGGATGCCCCCTGGACGCCTTGCTGGAGTGGTGTTCCGGGCACGTCCCATTGGGAGGGGGAGGAGGCCCCGGGGAAGACCCAGGACACGCTGCAGGGACTACATCTCTCGGCTGGCTTGGGAACGCCTTGGGGTTCCCCCGGAGGAACTGGGGGAGGTGTGTGTGGATCGGGAGGTCTGGGCGGCTTTACTTGAGCTGCTGCCCCCCCGACTCGACTCCGGATAAAGCGGATGTTGTATGATTTTAAGCGTGCTGTCCATGCTCGGAAACCAACAAACCTGAGATGGTTTGTAAAGAAGAATGGTCCAAAATACCTTCAACCAGAATCCAGGCTCTCTTTGGAAGCTATAGGAAGCATTTAGAGGCTGTTATTTCTGCAAAAGAAGGATCTACTAAATACTGATGTATTTTTTCTGTTGGGGTGGCCAAATTTATTCACCTGCCTAATTTTGTTTAAAGAATTATTGCATATAAATCCTATAAAGTTGATTTCACTTCTCAAATATCACTGTGTTTGTCTGCTATATGATATATTTAACTGAAATTTCTGATCCAGACAACCAATGATTTATAAAGGAAAATCATGAAAATTATCAGTGGTGCCCAAACTTTTGCATACAACTGTTTATATATAAAGGATATACATGATCAGCCATAACATTGTGACCACCTGTCTAATAATGAGTATGTCCCCCTTTTGCTACCTGACTCATCTTGGTGTGGACTCTACTACAGATCTAAAGGTGTGCTTTGGCATCTGACACCAAACTGGTAGATGCAGATCCTTTTATTGGATCACACCACACCAGCCAGCCTTTGGCCCCCACATGCATCAATGAACACTGGCTGCCAATGGCCCGTCATCAGAGAATCAGTTCTCCTTCCTTGCACCACTGTTGGTATGGCCAACCAACAGTGGTGCAGTGGTAGTTTTGGAGATGCTCTGGCCCAGTCATTAAGCCATGGCAGTTTGGCTCTTGTCAAAATGACTCAAATCTTTACACATCCTCATTTTTTTCTCTGCTTCCAAGACATAAATTTTGAGGACAAAATATTAACTTGCGGCTTACTACGTATATCCCACTGTATTACCCACTGTAATGAGATACGTAATGTCATTCAAATGTCAGTGGTCGTAGTGTTATGGCTGATTTGTGTCAAAATGCACCAATAAAAGAAGAAAAATTATGGAAAAATTATTATGCACAGCTTTGGCTCTTACTAAGATGTAAAAAGACAAAGAAATTAAAATCATGGCATATTTTAAAAATCTGCAACTAATGACTATTTTCATTATTGATTTATTCACTGATTATTTGCTGAATTAATTCAATCATCATTTCAGCCATAAAATGTCATAAAATGGTGAAAATTGTTGACCAGTGTTTCTCAAAGTCCATTATAATGTCGTGAAAGGTTTTGTTTTTTCTACAACACAAAGACAGGGGTAAAAAAACTAGCAAACAATTAATTAATTAGAACAAAATTAAACAGTAATACATTTAAGAAGCAGAAATCAGAGTATTTTGGCTCAAAATATGTAGCTGATTATCAAATAATTGGTGAACAATTTAATTATTGATTAATGATAAATTATTCTTTGCCGCTCTACTGACAACTAAATTTTACTTTCAGAATTTTTTTTTTTAATTGGATATTTACCTATTTGCTCATGTTTTTTCATTTTATTTCAATCTCTTGTCCAAAAGCTGAATGTCTTTTCCTACACTTTTTTGCCATTTGTTTGTTTTATTGAAATGGCATGATACAATACTTTATTAAAATTACTTAAAATTCTCGATTCATTACAATTATTGTGCTATTGTAAGAGATGTGCTATTACAACATATCCAGCACTTTAATGTGATTCTTATTCTGCTGTGTACCTAACAGACATTTCTGTGTACAGAAAATTGTATTCTGAGATGTAACTACTAGAAATCTTTATAATACAGTGAAACACACACACACACACACACACACACACACACACACACACACACACACACACACACACACACACACACACACACACACACACACACACACACACACACACACACACACACACACACACACACACGGTACCTCCAGAAGCCAGGGTTTCAGTTTGCGATCCAGGATGATGTCAAAGCCCAGCACCTCAAAGCAGACGCTGTCGCTCCCTGGTGGTTGACCAGGGCGACACATGCGGTAGGCGTGCAGCACGTGTGGTTCAGCCACTATTAAGGTTTTCACCACAAGCTCCTGGGAACACACAAACAGACATGCAGTTATCAGAATCATTTGACAAAAATGATTTTTTGTTCACAGAGAGACAGACAGTTTAAAGCTCTTCCTAAGGTGACAATGGTGTGATTATTGCTTTGTTTTAATTGGGCATAACAACTGCAGACAAATGTGTCAAATATTCATACATTTTGAACTAGACTGTAACAAAACTGTAAATGTGGCAAAGGGAGCTCTAACACATGTATAAACCTGTGTTACATAGTTATGTACAATTCCTCTTTGATGAATCCTGAATTATCCTTTGGGTTGTAGTCAGCACAAAATCTGGACAAGGTCAAACTCACAGTGTCCTATTTTTGTGAGGGCACAACAAACAGTGCAAGCACTATTTTGAACTGGTATTTACTGACACTAAAATCAGCTTTTTCCAACTATGTGGTGTTTTGCTGCGGTTGCAGAGTCCACACAGGACAGTAAAACTGGGAAGTGAGGCACAAAGGTAGCAGACAGCGCAAACCAAGGGTTTGGGAAATTTGATATCAATTAGGTGTTAGATGTTATGTGGAAATCCGACCTCAAAGAACCCCATGTGTTACTGGACCAAAGTCACCTTTCACACTAAGTGGCCATTCTGTAAACAAGCTCCAAAATAAATACTGGATGTTAAGGCAAAACCAGCCCAGTCTCACGTTTTTTTTCATCATCCGTTATGAAATGATTCAAATTTTCGTGACAGGGTTTTTTTAACTCACTATTACTAACCCAAATCCTACCCCCAACCCTAACCTTAACCATAACTTAACCCTACTCCTTCCGCTAACCATAACCACCAACCCCATCGCTGCACTCTTAATTACATGCACCCGTCACGGAATGAATTAGAAAAAATTTGTGCTCCCATGATGAAAATTTTGCACTTTTCGTGACAATATGACAAACCAATAGATTAATGTATATTTTGTGCTGCTGAATCACAACATGCCGTGAGACTGGGTTGGGCAAAACAGTTGCACTGGAAAATAACAACTTTACTTCCTCAACACCTTTGGATGTATTTTATGGATTTTGATGTAGGGCTATAGGATATATTTTTCTTAAGTGTGCATGTGCAATAGTCACATGACAGAACAGAGAATAGCAAGTAAGGCAAATAAAATCAAGCACATCACCCTATGACATTGTATTACTCGATTATTTAAAAAAGCTTGCACAATTTCCATTTACCATGACTAATCTACAAGAGAAGTCTATATTATGTAATTTACTCTAATTTAAGGGTTCTTTGATATACACATTTTGTTTCTAGTGAGTGATATGCAGATTCTGCATGTTAATTGCAAATTGACGCAAACGTCCAGTGGTTGTCAATGCCTCAAGATAGGTTGCAGGAAACATGAACTTTTGTGCCACCTACCTAACAAAACAGACATCAAAAGTAGAAAATTATTAGCTATTTTACTGCATTGTCTCTTAAGCCCCAGTCACGCCAGGTGTTCTGACCACCCTGCAGCAGGTCAAGACAAAATGTCGCGGGTGTGTGTGCCACAGTCCCTTGACCATCGTAGACAAAATAGGTATCAGCTTGAAAATCAGTCACAGAGCATATTGGGACATGTTCAAAATACGCACTGCAGCTCCTATGACTCTAATATGTGACATATGGTTTTAATGAAGTGTGCCAAAGTGGTACCACAGAGGCGTGTGTTGAAGCGAATGTCACAATGATTTTGGAGACATATCCCGGAGTACCAAAATCAGTGCAAAAAAGGCCGCAGCCAAAGTTGAAGGCGGTGCCACAAAAGCCAGACTTGTGAAGGACATTCCATTTGAATGTTTTGTGACCTTCAATATAACTCTATCCTTGCCCCAACATTAACCATGCTGTCTGCCAGTTTCAGGCCATTCTATGAGAATGAGAACCTACAACCTTTACAACTGCCAATTATCTAACAGAATAAATCCACACAGTTCCCCATGTTAAAATGTCCAATTTTAAACTTTAAATGTCTGTAGCCGGGTACAAAAAATCTGAGTGACAGGCAGATGTTGGTGCATGCTACCAGATTCCTATTTAATCATTTTATACAATTATCTTACAAAATATGGCTTACTGTGTTGTTAATTGTATGAGCAGACAATCTCAAAAGTCTGTGCTCCAGTATTTCCAGTTAGTGAAATTTTAGTATTAATCTTTGTGTATTATTAAGGATGAATTAGCTAGTATTGATAGTGAGGTAACGTTAGCTACAGTGACAGTGCCATGATTACTGAGATTATATGCTCGTCCCAAGACACCCGTTATTAGAAACCCTGCCCAATCTATAAAACTGTGTGTTAGTCAATCACTTCGATATATGCTGGAATGTTCAGGGTTCATTCATCATACCTCGATTGTAGTGGTCTTGCCCATGTTCAACCCTTCATCAACCCAACATCCAGAGTCGGACCAACTGAGCTTCAAAACCACTCTTCACAGAACTTATAGGTGACATCACGGTGGATTTGTCCAGTATATTTACAGTCTGTGGTATCTACTAGCCACACAGATAAACCTGTGGACCTCTGCATGCATGAACGTTTGCATATGGATCAGGTAGAGCCATTATACCGTAAATACACACTTAATAACATGCTGCTGGAATTCCATCAGTGTGGCCAGTGACTCCAAACCTGCATGCATGGCTGCATTTCTTTGCTGGTATCTGTATTCCTCCAGGATAAACATACTCACTCTGACACTTGCACATAAAGCTTCCCTCACTGTCCAGGTCTTTGCAGCACTGTTGGCCTGCTGTCTGCCCAGTTTAATGTGACTTCTGGGTGCTGGAGAGGGGTGGGGTGGTCTGGCCTGCACCTGATAAGACAGCCCGCCACCCCCCGTCGCTCATACAGCTCATCCATCCATCCATCTGACCCACAGGCTGCCCAGTACAAACACCTGCTACCAGTACCTCCATTTATGCCTTAAGCCCCAACACTGGCTGGTGGGGGTGTGCATCTTTGCCATTGTCCCCTCTCTCATCCCTTGTTATCCTTAACCTCCAGCTCTGGCTACTGCCAGTATGTGTGCCTTTTTCTTTTCTTTTTTTTTCTTTAAAACATTCTCAAGACTTTGAAAGAAAAAACTTTACTTTTTACATCTCACCTGCATAAACTTGATTATATTATTACAGTTATTGTGTGCGCAAAACAAATTAAAAAATTGGAAATTTGGGTGCAAATTGTACTAGAATGCACTAAACTAAAAGCAATTATAGTGATTGATTTATACTATCCAACTTATTAAAGGTTAAATCAGTTTCAATATTATTACATAATATTGCACAATATTATCAGGCTCCAAAGCTGTGTTGGGTGACACTCCAGTTTATATTGGTATCAGGTGTTGCCTTTTGGAACTTTACCTACTCTTGAGTACTGTCTCTCATAAGAGAGACAGTAGTGTTTCATGTGAAATTGACCTACATGAAATAAGCTGAACCTCTACACACAATATTTAGGCAGAAGACTGCTGAAGGATGTAAGGAGCAAAGAAACCAGAGTGAACAGAGAGCAGTTAAACATAAAGTGTGATGAAAAATAGACAGCATTAATACAAAAATGGCACAAACTTTGATGACAGAACATTAAAAAGGGAAAACAAGGGTACAGCTAGTGATGGACCACTGCAACTTGCTGCTACTGCTGCTAGGTGATTCCCATCGGACCTCTTTCCGAGACAGACTGATTCCTCAGCGATGGGACTGAACGGTGCTTTTCCATTTAATACGAGGTTGTAATAGTTTTCATTTCAGTTATGTGTGCATTACTTTTGTTCGTCTTTTAAGTGCAACAGCTACAAATTTCAGTTCATTACTTTACACCTGTGCCAATCTCAGAAGTGGTTAGCTTCTCGCTAGCGCTTAGCTTGCGCTAACGTTCATGACACAGCACGTTTTAGTGCACAAACCCTTAAAATAACTTGTGCAATGCTGTCAGAAAGAGTGACCCTCTTAGAGAGCCATGTCCGTAAGTTAGACCAGCTCCTAAGTTCAGTGGAGTGAGATATCACAGGCAGTCCAGCTGAGCTTAGTGTTGGGGTGGCTAGCACACCTGTCAGCACTAGCTTAGCTTTACCAGCTAAAGGCAATGGTTTTCGGACTGTTGTTAGCAGTGGTGGGCACAGTTCCGCTAATCCACTAATCGCTAATTATCAAAGCTAACTTTTGTTCGCGGATTAGCTTTTCCGCTAACTTCAAAAACCATCAGCAGACCAATTAGCTTCTGCTAAATTTAGTTTCCCTAATTTTTAGTCCACTCACTTTTTTTGCTGGCATAGTAAGTAAAGCCGGATGGTCAACAACGTTTGTAAACCTTAAAATCACACGTTAGTTCCTGTCTGTTGTGTTTTGCAGCAGTCAGGAAGCTGTAAGTAGCTGAGCTCAACCCTACCCCAGCAGAAGGGACCTGGCTGCGTGTCTGCTACAAAGAAAAAAAAAATGTAATTTACATTCACAGCATACAGTGCTCCTGATGTGGGCAAAAGGCATAAACAGAAAAGCAGGTTTGACTTATGGGTTGATTTAAAAACCAAACTAATTCCGGAAGGTTTATTGATATTAATGTTAACTCATTTTTACAAAGTGAAAATATTACAAATATCTTTTAGTTTTAAAGTAATGCACTAATTCTGAAAGTTTGAGCATTAAAACTCCCAGATGCCAAAAGGCATTATGGGAAATTAAGCCTCCTCATCAGTGGATGGCTGGTTGGAAAAAAAAAAACCACACAAGTTACTGTAAGATGTGTGTTACCCTTCTGGGGTTGCTGTGGCTTGGATGGCCTTCAACCTACTGAGGATGGCGCTGCCATCAATCTGTGAACATAGATAAGTGCTCTACAGGGAGGGTAACATTAGGGCTTTACAGCAGGCCACAGAGGAGGTGATTAGGGAGCCTGCAGGGCCTATTATTAATGTGGAAGTGGAGTCCATTAGCTTAGCAGGGAAACTAGCACAGGAAATCTACTATGATGACAGTGTAATCTATGTGTCAGGAAGAGAAACTTTTCATGTTGAGCCTGTGGCCCATTTCTGGAGACGTACCCAAAAAGAGCGCAGAGGGACATGGTTTGCAAATTTAATGCCCATTACTACACTGGATAACACTGTAACTGAGGGTATCCAACTGGTTGTTTCTGCAACGTCAAATAATCCATGTCCATTACCTTCAAATGTTCATTTCCCATATTGCAACCATAAATCTCAACATTTAATGGAATAACTGCAAGATGCACTTTTCTTCAAACTGTGCAGCCCTACCCACTCCAACTCCATCTAAATGTTAAAAAAGCATGAGATAAAGCCATACACACTGACTACAAAGCAGAAATTCACAATACAGAACACATACTCAAAGAACAGCTCTAAAATCGCTGCAGTCGCTGAAGTATGCAGAGAGTGATTTAATATCTTAGAGCAGCAGAGGATGAGGTGATGCCACAACACAATACCTTCCACTAAAGCCACAGTAAGCACAAATATAGTGGATCCGGAAAGTATTCACAGAGCTTCACCTTTTCTACATTTTGTTATGGTACAGCCTTATTCCAAAATGGAGTAAGGGTTTTTTTTTTGTTTTTTTTTTTGCAAATTTATTTAAAATAAAAAACTAAGAAATCACGTGCACATAAGTATTCACACCCTCTGCTCAATACTTTGTTGATGCACCTTTGGCAGCAATTACAGCCTCAAGTCTTCTTGAATATGATGCCACAAGCTTGGTGCACCTATCTCTGGGCAGTGTTGCCCATTCCTCTTTGCAGCACCTCTCAAGCTCCATTAGGCTGGATGGGGACCGTCAGTGCACAGCCATTTTCAGATCTTTCCAGAGATGTTTAATCAGATGCAGGGGAGGTGATGGTTAAAGCACTGGGCTTGAGACCAGAGGATCCTCGGTTCAAATCCCAGCCTGACCAGAAAATCACTAAGGGCCCTTGGGCAAGGTCCTTAATCCCGTAGTTGCTCCTAGTGTGTAGAGAGTACCTTGTATGGCAGCACCCTCACATCTGGGTGAATGTGAGACATTATTTGGACTCCAGTTAACCTGTAAAAACATCTCAAGGATGATCAGTAGAAACATGATGCACCCAAGCTCAATTTTGAGCTTCATGGCAAAGACTGTGAATACTTATGTACATGTGATTTCTTAGTTTTTATTTTCAATACATTTCCAATAAAGTTTTTTCCACATTGCCATTATGGGGTATTCCATGCAACATTTTGAGGGAAAAAAATAATAATTTCATTATTATTCCATTCTGGAATAATGCTGTAACATAAAATGTGGAGAAAAAGTGAAGCGCTCTGAATACTTTCCGGATGCACTGTAGGCTGCTTCATTTGCCATCGACCCCAATGCTGCTGCCAGTCATCCACTTTCCTGGGCATTTTTTTTTTCAGTTTATGTCTCAAGTCCAGTGTCTAAGTCATTTTCTTCAGCTACTTCTCCTTGTTATTTCCTTGTTTGTTTCCTTCATCATCTTGTTTATCTCCCTGGTGTAACTGTAGCGCCAATGCTGTTAGGACTCAAGCTAATATTGGCTTGCGCAACAGCGCTGACATGTTTCAATAATAAATGTCAATTTTGTGGTGAAAAGTGTAATGACACAGACCCACAACAGGGGGCGTAAATGAACGGTCAATAGAAATAAGAAGTAACAATTTTAATATTGTGAAATGTGCACAACGGATACAGATACAATTCAATACTAAGGTCAATTATAAAGTTGGTGTCGTGTGGGCAGGCTTGAGGATAGGAGACGCCCGTCAAGAGAAGAGTCGGGACCCACACGATTTCCACCGCCAACGGATCTGGAACACTCCACAGCCTCCAAGTCCTGAGTCCCTAGGAGGCCACTGTCTCCAGCTGTCAGATCGGGTACTGCTGGCAGGAAACAGAAACAGTCAAGAGTGGGTGTGTGTGCACACACCCAGTAAAACAGTCAGCTGAGTATTCCTGATGGAGGGAGAAAACACCACCTCCCAATCCCACTACTTCCTCTGGTTATCCGTGCAGACTCCACTACACAAGTATAAGAGTGAAGAGTGGAGAACGCAACCTCTTACCACTCCCTTCGACTCGGCAGTCAGTGGAGAAGCTGCAAACTCAGAAGGTAAATTAGCTACCAGTACAGATGTGAAAGACGTCACAACTTAGCTGATTCAATATTACGGCTGAGTGTCTACCTGAACGATTCAGATGATTTCTCGGCAGAGGTGTGGTGTCTTCTCCAGGCTTTTATGGGTGAGGTGTGATGAGGTGATGAATGACAGTTGTCAACTCCGGGCTCCTGGTGCTCCTGGCGGTGACTGCGCCCTCTGGTGCCTGAAGCCCGCCTTCAGGCAGGGAGCCTTCTGGCGTTGGGCCAGCAGTACCTCCTCTTTGGGCGGCCCACACAACAGGACCCCCCCCTCAACGGGCGCCTCCTGGCGCCCGACCAGGCTTGTCGGGATGTCGTTGGTAGAAATCGGCCAGGAGGGCCGGGTCCAGGATGAAGCTCCGCTTCACCCAGGAGCGTTCCTCGGGTACCCCTCCCAGTCCACCAGATATTGGAATCCCCGGCCCCGTCGACGAACATCCAGAAGCCTGCGGACGGTCCACGCAGGCTCTCCATCGATGATCCGGGCAGGAGGCGCCGCTGGTCCGGGAGTGCAGAGGTTGGAGGAGTGACATGGTTTAATCTGGGACACGTGAAAAACTGCTGGACTGAGGACTTTGGTGACTGTAAAAGGTCCGATATATCTGTCCTTCAGTTTTTGGGAGTCCACCTGCAGAGGGATGTCCTTAGTTGACAGCCAAACCTCCTGCCCAGGCTGGTATGCAGGGGCCGGGGTACGCCGGCGGTCTGCATGGTCCTTAGCCCTCGTCTGGGCTTTCAGAAGGGCAGAGCGGACAGTGCGCCACACCCGACGGCACCTTCTGAGGTGGGCCTGGACCGAGGGGACCTCGACCTCTCCCCCTACGGCTGGGAACAATGGGGGCTGGTACCCAAAACACGCCTCAAAGGGGGAGAGGCCGGTCGCTGAGGATACCTGACTGTTGTGGGTGTATTCGATCCAGGCCAGATGTTGACTCCAGGCCGTCGGGTGTGCGGAGGTGACACACCGCAGGGCCTGCTCTAGGTCTTGGTTCGCCAACTCTGCCTGTCCATTAGTCTGAGGGTGGTACACGGACGAAAGGCTCACGGTGGCCCCCAGTTCCCTACAGAAACTCCTCCAGACTTGCGAGGAGAACTGGGGACCACGATCCGAGACTATGTTCGTGGGGATACCATGTAGATGCATGACGTGGTGGACCAGGAGGTCTGCAGTCTCCTGGGCCGTCAGGAGCTTCGGGAGGGCCACGAAGTGGGCCACCTTGGAGAATCGGTCCACTATTGTCAGGATGGTCGTCATACCCTGCGATGCAGGGAGACCCGTGACGAAGTCCAGGCCTATGTGAGACCAGGGGCGACGAAGCACCGGCAGTGGCTGGAGGAGTCCTTGGGCCTTCTTATGTACTGCCTTGCCCCTGGCACAGGTGGTACAGGCCTGGACGTACTCCCGGACGTCGGTTTCCATCGACGCCCACCAGAAGCGCTGCCGGACCACTGCCACGGTTCTTCGCACCCCCGGGTGGCAGGAGAGCTGAGAACCATGACAGAAGTCCAAGACCGCAGCCCTGGCCTCTGGTGGGACGTACAGCCGGTTTTCAGGTCCATCTCCGGGGTCCGGGTGTCGAGTCAGGGCTTCCCGGACAGTCTTTTCCACGTCCCAGGTGAGGGTTGCGACGACAGTGGACTCAGGGATGATGGTGTCCGGTGGATCCGACAGCTCTGGCACCCGGGACAGTGCATCGGACCGTTGGTTTTTAGTCCCGGGGCGATACGTGATCTGGAAGTCAAACCGACCAAAGAACAGTGACCAACGGGCTTTCCTGGGATTCAGACGCTTGGCGGTCCGGATATACTCCAGGTTCCGATGGTCCGTGAAAACTGTGAAAGGAACCGTGGCTCCCTCCAGAAGGTGTCTCCACTCCTCAAGAGCTTCTTTCACCGCCAGTAATTCCCGATTGCCGACGTCATAATTCCTTTCAGCCGGGGTCAACCTGCGGGAGTAGTAAGCACAAGGATGGAGAACTCTATCGGACTCCCCGCTTTGGGACAGCACGGCTCCTATTCCTGAGTCAGAGGCGTCCACTTCGACTATGAACTGGTGATCGGGGTCGGGCTGCACCAGAACGGGTGCAGTCAAGAACCGACGTTTCAACTCCTTAAACGCGGCTTCGCACCGGTCCGACCAGGTGAAGGGAACTTTAGTGGAGGTCAGGGCTGTCAGGGGGCTAACAACCTGACTGTAGCCCTTAATGAACCTCCGATAGAAGTTTGCAAAACCGAGGAACTGTTTCCTACGGCTTGTTGGTTGGGGCCAATCTCTCACCGCCGCAACCTTGGCCGGATCAGGGGTGACGGAGTTGGAGGAGATTATGAACCCCGGAAGGACAAAGAAGTACAGTGGAACTCACACTTCTCGCCCTTCACAAACAGTCGGTTCTCCAACAACCGCTGCAGGACCTGACGTACATGCTTGACATGGGTCTCAGGATCCGGGGAGAAGATGAGAATGTCGTCAAGATATACGAAGACGAACCGATGCAGGAAGTCCCGCAAGACGTCATTAACCAATGCTTGGAACGTCGCGGGGGCGTTTGTGAGACCAAACGGCATGACCAGGTACTCAAAGTGACCTAAGGGAGTGTTAAATGCTGTCTTCCACTCGTCTCCCTTCCGGATCCGAACCAGGTGGTACGCATTCCTAAGATCCAATTTAGTAAATATTTGGGCTCCATGCAGGGGTGTGAACACAGAATCCAACAGAGGTAACGCGTATTGACTGCGAACCGTAATTTCATTCAGCCCTCTGTAATCGATGCATGGACAGAGTCCGCCGTCTTTCTTGCCCACAAAAAAGAAACCTGCTCCCATCGGGGAGGTGGAGTTCCAGATCAACCCAGCAGCCAAAGAGTACCGGATGTAGGTCTCCACTGATTCGCGTTCCGGATGTGAGAGGTTGTACAACCTGCTGGACAGGTACTCAGCGCCCGGGATCAAATCAATAGCACAATCATACGGACGGTGCGGGGGCAGCGTGAGCGCCAGATCCTTGCTGAAGACGTCAGCAAGATCATGGTACTCAGCCGGCACCGCCGCAAGATTGGGGGGGACTAAAACCTCCTCCTTAGCCGTTACACCGGGTGGAACCGAGGATCCTAAACACTCCCGGTGGCAGGTTTCGCTCCACTGCGTCATTACCCCAGATGGCCAATCAATCCAGGGATTGTGCTTTAGCATCCAAGGAAAACCCAAAATCACCCGGGAGGTAGAAGGTGTCACAAAAACACAATCTCCTCCCTGTGATTCCCAGACACGACCAATGTTACTGGCTGAGTCTGGTGTGTGATTAATGGGAGGAAAGTGCCATCTAGTGCCCGTACCGACAATGGCTATGGTAAGGCCACCAGAGGGAGCCCCACCTCCCTTGCCCATCTGCTATCCAGCAGATTCCCCTCTGACCCCTTGTCCACCAGTGCTGGGGCGTGAAGGGTTAGATCCCCACTCAGGATCATAACTGGGATTCGTGCGGATTTGCGGAATTTCCCCTTGTGAGTGTTATGGCCCACCCTTAGCCCAGTCTCTAAGGGCGGGCGTTGTAGTTTGACCGTTTGGGGCAATTCCTCTGTATATGCTCACTCGAGCCGCAGAAAAAACACTCCCCACGGGCCAGCCTCCGTTGTCTGTTTTCTGATTTTACTTTAGCCCTGCTCGTGTCCATAGCTTCGTCAGCAGGGGGAGCTGTCGCCTCACGGAGTGCTCTGGCAGTGGAGCGGGGGGACGGCGACATCCGTTCGGACCCGGAAGGAAAAGGAACTGCTCGTGCCCAGCCACACCCCTCGCCTCGCTCCCGGCGATGTTCCTCTAGTCGGTTGTCTAGCCGTATAACTAGATCGACAAGCCCATCGAAATCCTGCGGCTCATCCTTCGCCAGCAAATGCTCCTTCAGGACCGGAGACAGTCCATTTACGAAGGCGACTCGGAGCGCAACATTATTCCAGCCGGACCTCGCTGCCGCGATGCGGAAGTCGACTGCATATTCGGCTGCGCTCCGACGCCCCTGTCTCATCGACAGCAGCACATTCGAAGCGGTCTCGCCTCTATTGGGGTGATCAAACACTTGTTTGAACTCCCACACAAACCCAGTGTATGTAGTTAGGAGCCGTGAGTTCTGCTCCCAAAGCGCCGTAGCCCAGGCGCGTGCCTCTCCTCGAAGCAGATTTACCACATAAGCCACCCTGCTAGCATCAGACGCGTACATAACCGGACGTTGTGAAAAGACGAGCGAACACTGCATTAAAAAGTCAGCGCACGTCTCGACACAGCCTCCATACGGCTCTGGAGGGCTTATGTATGCTTCAGGGGACGGGGGGGGGGGGGGGTTCATTGAACGGCCACTGGAATATCAATATCAGGCCCTCGGGCAGCAGGAGGAGGTGCCGCAGCAGCGCCCTGCGCGTGCGCTTCCACCTGAGCGGTGAGAGCCTCCATCCTCCGATTGAGGATAACGTTCTGCTCGGTTACCAAGTCCAACCGAGCAGTGAAGGCGGTTAGGATTTGCTGCAGCTCACCTAGTACGCCTCCTGCTGGCCCCCGTGCACCCCGCGTTTCCATTGGTGGTTCACTCGATGGTTGACACCCCTCGGGATCCATGACGTTGGCCAAGAAATCCTGTTGTGAAAAGTGTAATGACACGGACCCACAACAGGGGGTGTAAATGAACGGTCAATGGAAATAAGAAGTAACAATTTTAATGTTGTGAAATGTGCACAACGGATACAGATACAATTCAATACTAAGGTCAATTATAAAGTTGGTGTCGTGTGGGCAGGCTCAAGGATGAGACGCCCGTCCAGAGAAGAGTCGGGACCCACACGATTTCCACCGCCAACGGATCTGGAACACTCCAGAGCCGCCAAGTCCTGAGTCCCCAGGTGGCCACCGTCTCCAGCTGTCAGATCGGGTACTGCTGGCAGGAAACAGAAACAGTCAAGAGTGGGTGTGTGTGCACACACCCAGTAAAACAGTCAGCTGAGTATTCCTGATGGAGGGAGAAAACACCACCTCCCAATCCCACTACTTCCTCTGGTTATCCGTGCAGACTCCACTACACAAGTATAAGAGCGAAGAGTGGAGAACGCCACCTCTTACCACTCCCTTTGACTCGGCAGTCAGTGGAGAAGCTGCAAACTCAAAAGGTAAATTAGCTACCAGTACAGATGTGAAAGACGTCACAACTTAGCTGATTCAATATTACGGCTGAGTGTCTACCTGAACGATTCAGACGATTTCTCGGCAGAGGTGTGGTGTCTTCTCCAGGCTTTTATGGGTGAGGTGTGATGAGGTGATGAATGACAGCTGTCAACTCCGGGCTCCTGTTGCTCCTGGCGGCGACTGCGCCCTCTGGTGCCTGAAGCCCGCCTACAGGCAGGGCACCCTCTGGCGTTGAGCCAGCAGTACCTCCTCTTCGGGCGGCCCACACAACAAATTTAGTACCTTTTTTCACCCAGAACAGTTGTTTATCTCAATTCCGTTTCTTTTAGCCTGACAGCGGCCCTTTTCTCACAATATATTTCATGCACTCAATTTCTAGTTTCTGGTCTCCGGCCTCACGACCTTTCCACTGGCTACTCTGCGGAAATCAGAATTGTGTTCATTAAAAGATGCAACTATGGCAAAAATATTTGTGACTACATGATAAATTAACTTTTTGAATGGAAAGACATAAGATGTTATTTCTTATATTATTTTTTTGAATTGAAGCAATGGTCCATTCTGCATGGCCCAAGCCTGCAGACACAGGGCAGCCCTTCTGGTATTTGCCAAAATGCCAGATGGGCAGTCCATCACTGGCTACAACAGTGTGAATCCAACAAAGTCCCTCTGGTCTGTTACTAAGAGACAAAAAGCGAAAAAAAAAAGAAAGAAAGAGATGAAGGAAAACCAACAGGATAAAGTCACAAACCAGCCACACAGCTAAAGCCTTTCTCATGACAGAGAGCAGGTCGTTCACTGTGGTAAGGAGTTGGACTACCAATATGTAAACCTGGGCTTGTTACATAGTCATGCTACCTGTCTGTGTCCTTGTACAAGAAACATCATTTCCACTGTCCTAATCCACCCAGCTGTAGATGGGTACCAACCTTGGCTGGGAAAGTATCCTGGAATGGACTGGCTCAATGTCCAGGGAAAGTCGTAGAGTCACCTGCTTCACGCTACAGAACCCGGGGATAAGCATTACCACCAATAGTTCTCAGAGCCTTACTTCTTCCTCTTCATGTTTGTGTTCTTATGAAACATTGACCCCATTTACACCTGCTATTAAAATACATATTTGGTGATCAGATTGCAATTAGATAGTGTTTGACCACATGAAAGTACAGGTGTAAATGTACCCAAAATGCATTTAGGGTGGATTGCAAACCAATTGGCCAAACTACCTCCAGAGGTGGTCAGGGACACATTGTGATCACATTTCCAATTCACACACACCAACTACATGGTTGGTACCAAATGGTCACCAATTTCTTTTTTTACTGTAACCCACTTACCAAACTGGCTGATCACAGGTGCATTCTGGGCAACACTGTCTGCAGTGTTGCCCAAATAAAATCAATTGTTTCCCATATTTAAATCATCGTCTGGACCACATTAGATGGAGCTGCAGCAGTATTTTCCTCTGTCTTTATCTTCAGCATTCCATCTTTTGAAGAATAGTTCTTCTTCGCTCACATCAAAAAACAAAAATCACCATATCACACCTAGAGACTTTTTGTTTATATTTTAACCCACATTAAACATAGTTGGTGTCCTGTGAGCCGGATATCACTTTCTCATCTGAATGTGGTCACCGGAGACACATATTAATCCCATTTGTAATCAGATTAAAATCATATCTACAATCTGGACACAAGACACATTTTAATCCCTGATGTAAATGGGGCCAGGGTGTCAAAAGCCACTTTAACTGAAACCAGGTGGAAGGAAACAGACAGACAGATAAAAAGTTGAGGAGACAAGAGGACAGCCAGTAAAACAGGAAACAAGGTTTGAAGAACCACGCATCACAAATGACTCTAAACAGAGGCACAAAAAGCCAAGCATAGAGGAAAAAGAGAGCAGGGCATGAAGAGACAGCAAATAAACCAGAGACAAATCAAATTAAAGTGAATCTAAACAAATCTGGGCTACAGAATACGTAAAAACAAAAGAATAAGAAAAAGTGGATTAAAGCAATGACAAAAGGGAAAGGATGGAGCAGTATGATGATAATATATATATATATATATATATATATATATATATATATACACACACACACACACACACGCGCGCACGTACGTACGTACATACAGACAAATCAAAAACAAGATGTAAATAGATCATCATCCTACAAAATAAACAAGTTAAACGTGTTTGGATGAACTGAGCGTCATGCATAATGTTTCCACCAAGGTCATCCGTGAGCTAAACAAAGTTCTGAAGCTCACTGAATTACTGTCATAACAAAAACGCATCAAGTCTTTGCTGGCGCCAATCCAGCACTTTGTTCATCAGATGTGCTAGTTAGCAGTGGAAGTAGGGTTGCTGGATTCATCATCATCACAACTTCAATGTGATGTGTGCATACGCATTAGTTGCATTACAGGAGACGTAATGTCAAGCGGAGGCAAATTAAACACATCAATGCAATCAACTTTTCTGTTGCTTGATGAAAGAAGAAAATGTGCACCGTTCTCATCTTCCAAGATTAATCTGCAACAGAAGTCTGTCTGATATACCATGATTTAAGGGCTCTTGGATACACAGTTTGTTTTCTAATGAGTGACATGCAGGCATATGTTTTGTGGGTTCCCTTACTGGTCTCCTTGCAAAATCACTCAGTTTTTGGAAACTGCCTACTCCAGACAGATTGACCACAGAGTGCCATCGTGATTTATGTGAATGATGTCCACAGATATTCAGTGACTTAGAAATGTTCTTGCATACATCCCCTGACTTGTCTAAAGAAAACTGCTTGTTAAAGTGATAATTAAATCCTTATATTTAGAATTATGTTATTTTGGGCAAATGGTGTCCTCTGATATTCGTTGTTAAGTGTGACGTAATGCATCATGTGATTTTCAACTTCCGGCTCCAAACAAAAAAGGCGCGCTGTTATTAACATTGAGAACGGCACTGAGACGATCTGATCAGGCTGCACTTACACCGTTGCACACGGACAACAGCATTAACATCACAACATAAAACTCTTTGTATATTGTGCCTAAAACTCTCCTGGGTATATTAACTGGGTTTTTAGACGTTGTTACTGCATTTGTTTTATATAAAAATGTCAGACGTTCAGGTTGTTTTTCCATTATCTTCAATGGGAGTTGCTGCAAGCTGCGACTGCTTCCTGTTCATGTCGTTCGGGGAGAAAGTGAAGTTTGCACTTTAACGTCCTGTTTATTTTAATAAATAATTTTTTATTAACAAACAGACATGTATATTGTCATTGTAAATTGTGAATGTCACTCGGGGGGAGCTCGGAGTTGAGCCGCTGCTCCTCCATGTCGAAAGGAGCCAGCTGAGGTGGCTTGGGCATCTTTTTCGGATGCCCCCTGGACACCTCGCTGGATAGGTGTTATGGGCACGTCCCATCAGGAGGAGGCCCCGGGGAAGACCCAGATCACGCTGGAGGGACTACGTCTCTCAGCTGGCTTGGGAATGCCTCGGAGTTCCCCCGGAGGAGCTGAGGGAGATGTGTGTGGATTGGGAGGTCTGGGCGGCTTTGCTTGAGCTGCTGCCCCTGCGACCCAACCTAGGATAAGCGGAAGAAAATGGATGGATGGATGGATGGATGGATGGACATGTATATTTTACCTGTGCATAATAAAATATGTACAGTAAAAGAAAAAAAAAGTTTTATTAAGTGTTCTGACCACAGAATCAGACGAATGCGGTTAACGGAGGTGGAGGCAGAGAAGGGAGGGAAGGAGGTTTGCGCACTATGTAAACACAAACTAAACTTAAACTGTAAATCCTTAAAAGGATCAAACAGATGTAACTTTGTAAACTTGGAGGTCTTTGGACCTGGAAACAGATTTATCACGTGATGCGTTACGTCAGCGCTTAACAACCGGATAGGAAGGAAAAAACAAAACTGGCTGTAATTCCTAAATGCTTAATCGGGTATTTTTGATGAACCCCTTGAACTAAAGATGAAAGCTGACACTCCAAGCACTTATTGACATTCATTTCATCTCCACTGTGGTGGTGTACAGAAACAATGCTAAAAAATGATGTCACTGTCAAAATACCTATGGACCTGGCTATATCCTAGCATGCTTGTGGACCTGGCCTTATGCAAGTATACCTGAATAGGGCACTTTGGAACAGTGGTAGTGCTCTTGCCCCAATCTTCATGTACATCGGGAGTTGCATCATTTAAAATTTGTATCAAATCAACATAAAGATGTGGTGACGCCAAGCAAAAACAGATGCAGCCAAAAAGACAACAACATGTAAGTATGTATTCTTGCATACAGTGCATCCAGAAAATATTCACAGCGCTTCACTTTTTCCTCATTTTTGTTATGTTACAGTGTTATTCCAAATGGAGTAAATTCATTTCCCCTCAAAATTCTAACTGTATGATGCCACAAGCTTGGTGCACCTATCTTTGGGTAGTTTTGCTCATTTCTCTTTGCAGCACCTCTCAAAACTCCATCAGGCTGGATGGGAAGCATCAGCATACAGCCATTTTCAGATCTCTCCAGAGATGTTCAATCGGATTCAGGTCTGGGCTCTGGCTGGGCCACTCAAGAATATTCACAGAGTTGTCCTGAAGCCACTCTTTTGATATCTTGGCTGTGTGCTTAGGGGTCACTGTCCTGCTGAAAGATGAACTGTCGCCCCAGTCTGAGCTCAAGAGCGTTCTGGAGCAGATTTTCATCCAGGATGTCTCTGTACATTGCTGCATTTAGCTTTCCCGCAATCCTGACAAGTCTCTCAGTTCCTGCCACTGAAAAACATCCCCACAGCATGATACTGCCACCACCATGCTTCACTGTAGGGATGGTGCCTGGTTTCCTCCAAATATGATGCCTGGCATTCACACCAAAGAGTTCAATCTTTGTCTCATCAGACCAGAGAATTTTGTTTCTCATGGTCTGAGAGTCCTTGTGCCTTTTGGCAAACTCCAGGCAGGCTGCCATGTGCCTTTTACTAAGGAGTGGCTTCCGTCTGGCAACTCATCATACATGCCTGCTAGTGGATGCTGCATAGATGGTTGTCCTTCTGGAAGGTTCTCCTCTCTCCACAGAGGAATGCTGGCACTCTGACAGAGTGACCACCAGGTTCTTGATCACCTCCTTGACTAAGGCCCTTCTTCCGGATATAGGCAGCCAGAGTCCTGGTGGATCTGAACTTCTTCCATTTACAAATGATGGAGGCCACTGTGCTCTTTGGGAACTTCAAAGCAGCAGAAATGTTTTCTGCACCCTTTCCCAGAATTGTGCCTCGAGACAATCCTGTCTGTCCAAATCATGTCCAATCAACTGAATTTACCCCAGGTGGACTCCAATTAAGCTGTAGAAACATCTCAAGGATGATCAGTGGAAACAGGATGCACCTAAGCTCAATTTGTACTTCATGGCAAAGGCAGTGAATACTTATGTACACGTGATTTCTTTTTATTTTTAATAAATCTGCAATCATCTAAAAAAAAAAAACATTTTTCACATGGTCATTATGGGGTATTGTGTGTAGAAGGTTGAGGAAAAAATTTAATTTAACCCATTTTTAAATAAGGCTATAACATAACAAAATGTAGAAAAAGTGAAGCACTGTGAATACTTTCCAGGTGCACGGTGTATATGTTTAGGTAAATGGCCCACGTACAGAGACGTCTCCCCAGAACTTGGTCACATCATAGTCATTGGTGCGGAGGAACTCTGTGAACCAGCTGATGGACCTTTTGCTGCCTTTGTCCACTGTCTCATCTCGTTCAAAGTTTTCATTGTGTTTGTTGACTGAGTAGTTGGTCAAATGCATGTAGAGTTGGCTCTGTGGAGACATAAGTTGAAAACAGCTTTACCCATGTTGAGACACAAGTGTAATATGTAGTATTGCTGTAACACAAAGGGAACCTCTTAAAAATTTTAAGTGTATTGAAAATTCAATTTTTAAAATTAGTTAAAATTTCACTAAATGTTAGATGTGTACAAGCAAACTCAAACACTACTAATGTGAGTGGACAAAATATTACTCTGATTATCAGTGTGTGCAAGATGTAATAAATCTACAATGGTGGCTATTATTCATTCATTTTCTATACCTGTTTATTCCAATGAACAGTCACAGGGGAGCTGGAGGCTATCCCAGCGGTCACTAACACAAATACGGGGAGAACATGCAAACTCTACACAGAACGGACCGGATGGGAAGTGATCTCACAACCATCTAGTGTGAACCACAAATCCACCATGCTACCCAGATAGTGACTATGATGAATGCATATATTCCAAAATGTTCTTTGTCTCTGTAACGATTTTAGATTTATTTGGTGTTGCTAGCGTACGTCTGTTTGAGATTTTAGCAACTATTTTGATGCCCTGCATCAATGTAATTTGAGTGTCAAGGTCAAAACAAAAGTCAGATGCAAAGCCACAGACCTTTTTCTATCCTTTGGTAATCATATAATTTTTCTATCCATTGCAACCCTTGGAGAAGTAGCTTAACAACATACCACCTCTTTTCCTCAAAATTGCATATGTCAGTGTCCCAGTGTCCATTAACCCGGACCTTCAAAACCCAAAACAGCACCAGAACAGATCTGGTTGTGGTGCTGAGATCTAACAGCACCAGAACCACTACAGTTCTAGTGCTGTTAGATCTCAGTGCTTGCATTGATACCGTGAATCATCATATTCTACTTGATAGGCTGAAAAATCATTTTGGGACTACTGGGAGTGCCCTTGCATGGCTGACGTCATACTTGACCCAGTCGTTCTCACTGTGTTTTTGTACAGTAACACTACCTCTAACCTTAGTGACATGAAATTTGGGGTTCCACAGGGGTCCGTCTTAGGCCCCCTGCTTTTCTCCTTTTATATAGCACCCCTTGGGCACATATTGCGGCATTTTGGGATTACCTTTCACTGCTATGCTGATGATACTCAGTTATACATGCCGATAACTGCTGGTAATCTTGTTCATATAAAATCCTTAGAAGATTGCCTTGCATCAGTGAGAAGTTGGATGTCTACAAACTTCCTCCTTTTAAACTCTGATAAGACTGAAATGATGGTTGTTGGTCCAGTGAGACATCGGTATCAATTTGACCAGCTAACGCTTAACCTAGGCTCGTGTGTCATACATCAGACTGACAAAGTGAGGAACCTTGGGGTCATTTTTGATCCTACATTGTCCTTTGACCTCCACATTAAAAACATTATGAAGACTGCTTTTTTCCACCTGCGAAATATAGCGAAGATTCGTCCCATCCTGTCTATGGCTGATGCTGAGACCCTGATCCATGAATTTATCTATTCCAGATTGGACTACTGCAATGTTCTATTTTCTGGATTACCACAGTCCAGCATTAGGGCTCACCAATTGGTTCAAAATGCTGTAGCCAGACTTTTGACACGAAGCAGAAAGTTCAACCACATTACACCCATTTTGGCATCCCTTCACTGGCTTCCTGTCCCAGTGAGATCAGATTTTAAGGTTCTGCTACCACTCTATAAAATTGTTCACGGACTGGCACCTCCCTACCTAGCTGACCTAATTAAACCTTACGTACCGGCCCGGGCTTTTCATTCTCAGGGTGCAGGACTGCTTTGTGTCCCTAGGGTGAATAAGAAGTCTGCAGGTCATAGAGCTTTCTCTTATCGTACCCATACATATTAATATCTCCACTGTGGGAAGTGTGTGAGAGTACAGCATTGGGGTAAAAATGTTCTCTGTGATGGCAACAGCACAGGGCTTGGGCAGCAAAAATGTTGCTTAATAGGTGTATGAATGGATGGATAATGAGTGATTGGGTGGGTGGATGAGCCAGTCCACCCAAGCTTTGTGTAAGCATAACTCAAAAACAACAAAGCTATTGTCTTGTAAGTCACAAAATTGAAAGAACATATAATGAGGACAACCATTTCACACCGATACACCAGAGCAATTAAAAAATAAACTTTGTTTTGGCTATGGAATATCTTATCAACGTAAGACACTATCTGCTGGATAGTTTGTGGAAAATTTACAAACAGCTGCTTTGGAACTGATGTAGTCTGTCACCTGTTGAACAGTGGGCATGCCTTGTGATCAGCCAGTGCTCGCCTTTATGTCAGCATCAGCAAACAAGTTAAAGGAACAACAGTGGAGGAGAAACATGATGTGTACTACATGGGCAAATACAAGGTGAAAAATACAACAGAACCAGAAAACAAAAACCCCCATTTAAAGAACGAAGAGAATATGCGGCTGGCGATCACACCAAAAACATTTCATTGGTTTGCAAATTACAGACAGCAAAATCTAAACACTATTCCCAAACATTTGCAGAACCAGTGTTTCTGACCATTGTTCCAGAGTCTGCATCAAAAGGAAACCTCAAATGCTCTGCTAAGTGGCGCCTTATTATGTCTCCAATTCTTCTGAAACAAATGTTTTAAAATGTTCAACTTGATTTGTCCGCTATGTTGTTGAACGATAAGACCAACCCCAATTCCAGTGAAGTTGGGACGTTGTGTGAAATATAAATAAAACACAATACAATGATTTGTAAATCCTCTTCAACCTATATTCAAAGAATCCACCACCAAAGACAAGATATTTAAAGTTCAAACTGATAGATTTTTTGTTTTGTTTTTTGTGCAAATATTTGCTCATTTTGAAATGGATGCCTGCAACACATTTCCAAAAAGCTGGGACAGGGTGACAAAAGACTGGGAAAGTTGATGAATGCTCAAAGAACACATGTTTGGAACATCCACAGGTGAACAGATTAATTGGAAACAAGTGAGTGTCTAGACTGGGTATAAAAGGTGCATCCCCAAAAGGCTCAGCCATTCACAAGCACAGATGGGGTGAGGATATCACCACTTTGTGAACAACTGTGTGAAAAAATAGTCCAACAGTTAAGAACAATGTTTCTTAATGTTCAATTGCAAGGAATTGAGGGATTCCATCATCTACAGTCCATAATATAATCAGAAGATTCAGAGAATCGAGAACTTTCTACATGTAGCAGCAAGGCGAAACCAACAGTGAACGCCTGTGATCTTCGATCCCTCAGGCGGCCCTACATTAAAAACCGACACCATTGTTTAAAGGATCTTACCGCGTGGGCTCAGGAACACTTCAGTTCACAGTTCGTCGTTACATCTACAAGTGCAAGTTAAAATTCTACCATGCAAAGCGAAAGCCAAACATCAACAACATACAGAAACACTGCCACCTTCTCTGGGCCCGAGCTCATCTGAAATGGACAGATGTAAAGTGAAAAGTGTGCTGTGGTCTGATGAGTCCACATTTCAAATTGTTTTTTGGAAATCATGGATGTTGTGTCCTCCAGACAAAAGAGGAAAAAAGACCTCCAGGACTGTTACCAGCGCAAAGTTCAAAAGACAGCATCTGTGATGGTATGGGGGTGTGTTAGTGCCCATGGCATGGCAACTTACACATCTGTGATGGCACCATCAATGCTGAAGGTTCGTCCAGATTTTGGAGCAACACATGCTGCCATCTAAGCAACGTCTTTTTCAGGGACGTCCCTGCTTATTTCAGCAAGACAATGCCAGAGCCACATTCTGCACGTGTTACAACAGCATGTCTTCGTAGTAAAAGAGTGCAGGTACTAGACTGGCCTGCCTGCAGTCCAGCCCTGTCGCCCATTGAAAATGTGTTGACGCATTATCAAGCACAAAATATGACAATGGAGACCCGGAATGTTGAATAACTGAAGTCATACATCAGACAAGAATGGTAAAGATTCCACCTACAAAGCTTCAACAATTAGTGTCCTCATTTCCCAAACACTTATTGAGTGTTGTTAGAAGGAAAGGTGATGTAACACAGTGGTAAACATACCACTGTCCCAGCTTTTTTGAAATGTGTTGCAGGCATCCATTTCAAAATGAGCAAATATTTGCACAAAAACAATAAAGTTTATCAGTTTGAACATTAAATATCTTGTCTTTGTGGTGTATTGAATTGAATATAGGTGAAGAGGATTTGCACATCGTTTGTATTGTTTTTTATTTAAATTTACACAACCTCCCAACTTCATTGGAATTGGGGTTGCAAAACAATGAGTGGATGGCTACAGTCATCACAGGGTCTACGAGGTCTGTCCATAAAGTATCGTACCTTTTTATTTTATTTTTTTAAACTATATGGATTTGATTCATATGTTTTCACGTCAGACAAGCTTGAACCCTTGTGCGCATGCGTGAGTTTTTCCACGCCTGTCGGTGACGTCATTCGCCTGTGAGAACGCCTTGTGGAAGGAGTGGTCCCGCTCCGTCGTCGGATTTTCATTGTCTGGAAATGGAGGAATGATTTGGGGTTTTTTTCCATCAGAATTTTTTCAGAAGCTGTTAGAGACTGGCACCTGGAAACTATTCAAAAAATTTATCTGGCTTTCGGTGAAAATTTTACGGGCTTCACAGAGAATAAGGTCTGTTAGTACAGCTTTAAGGACCCCTTTAAGGACGCTCAGCGCGCCGCGCTCCGAGCTTGCGACGACACTGCACAAGCCACCGGACCATTTCTAAACGGATGGCTCTGTGGATACGAGACCGTCGTGTGCTCTTTCTCTGGTTATCACAAGAGCTGGACATCAGCCATTTTCCAGCAGATTTCACTTTTAACAAGAGATTTTGTCATGGAAAGCCGCGCGGAGGCTTCGCCCGTCACGACTGATTCGCTTTGGAAGTGAGACAAAGGAACACCTCCATTTCTGCGTGTCAGAGGACAAGTTTACAACAGATTACAACAATGGACAAAGTCAAATTCACACAGGTGTCGTGTGGGCAGGCTCGAAGATAGGAGACGCCTCTCCAAGTAGAACCGGAACCACACGGTTTCCTCCGCCACCAGACCCCGGGAATACTGGAGCCGCCAAGTCCCGAATTCCCAGGTGGCCACTGCCTCCGCGTGTCGGACCTGGTACTGCTGGCGAGGAATAAAGAACAATTAAAGGAGGGCGCGTTCGCACCCAGGAATCCGAACGGCAGGTAAGCTACCTCCACCTCTCGTTGGAAAGTTCTCTCAGAGTAATGCACAAAGTCACAAAGATCACTGTCAAACAGTTAGCTGAGTACGTTACCTTCTCGGTAGAAACGATATCTCGGCAAAGAGGTGGAGACGTCGTCCTGCTGATATACTCCTGCCGATCAGATGATTGGTAACAGCTGTTGCAGGTGATGCGTGACAGCTGTCACCCTGGCTGCTCCTGTGAGGCGGCTGCGCCCTCTGGTGCCTGGAGCCCGCACTCCAGACAGGGCGCCCTCTGGTGGTGGGCCAGCAGTACCTCCTCTTCTGGCGGCCCACACAACAGGACCCCCCCCTCAACGGGCGCCTCCTGGCACCCGACCAGGTTTGTCCGGGTGGCGGCGGTAGAAATCGGCCAGGAGGGCCGGGTCCAGGATGAAGCTCCTCTTCACCCAGGAGCGTTCTTCAGGTCCGTACCCCTCCCAGTCCACCAAATACTGGAAGCCCCGGCCCATCCTACAGACATCCAAGAGCCGGCGCACAGTCCAAGCCGGCTCGCCATCGATGATCCGGGCAGGAGGTGGTGCCGGACCGGGAGTACAGAGGGGTGTGGTGTGATGGGGCTTAATCCGGGACACGTGGAAAACGGGATGGATCCGCAGTGAGGCCGGAAGCTGAAGCCTCACTGTGGCTGGACTGAGTACCTTGATGATCTTGAACGGACCGATGTACCGGTCCTGCAGTTTGGGGGAGTCCACTTGAAGGGGTATGTCCTTTGTAGACAACCACACTGCCTGCCCTGGCCGGTACGTAGGGGCCGGGGTCCGCTGACGGTCTGCATGGGCCTTCATCCTCATCCGGGCCTTCAGCAAGGCAGAACGGGCGGCACGCCACACCCGACGGCACTTCCGTAGGTGGGCCTGGACCGAGGGCACACCGACCTCTCCCTCAACCACCAGAAACAAAGGAGGTTGGTACCCCAGACATACCTCGAAAGGGGAGAGGCCGGTGGCTGCCGACACCTGGCTGTTATGGGCGTACTCGATCCAGGCCAGATGGGTACTCCAGGCCGCCGGGTGCGCGGCTGTCACGCAACGCAGGGCCTGCTCCACCTCCTGATTGGCCCGTTCTGCTTGCCCGTTGGTCTGGGGATGATACCCGGATGAGAGACTCAGCGTGGCCCCCAGTTCCCGGCAGAAGCTCCTCCAGACTTGCGAGGGAGAACTGGGGACCACGATCCGAAACGATGTCCGATGGTATCCCATGCAGCCGGACGACGTGGTGGACCAGGAGGTCCGCTGTCTCCTGGGCCGTCGGGAGCTTCGGGAGGGCCACGAAGTGGGCCGCCTTGGAGAATCGGTCCACTATCGTGAGGATGGTGGGGTGGCCCTGGGACGGCGGGAGGCCCGTGACAAAATCCAGGCCGATGTGGGACCAGGGGCGATGGGGCACGGGCAGCGGCTGGAGCAGTCCCGAAGCCCTGCGATGGTCAGCCTTGCCCCTGGCGCAGGTGGTTGCAGGCCTGGATATATCCCGGACGTCGGCCTCTAGGGACGCCCACCAGAAGCGCTGCCGGACAACTGCCACAGTTCTTCGCACCCTGGATGACAGGAGAGCTTAGAGCCGTGACAGAAGTCCAGGACTGCAGCCCTAGCTTCTGGTGGGACGTAGAGTTTGTTCTTCGGCCCAGTCCCGGGGTCCGGGCTTCGTGCCAGGGCCTCCCGGACGGTTCTCTCTACGTCCCAGGTGAGGGTGGCCACGATAGTGGACTCCAGGATGATGGGTTCCGGTGGATCCGACAACTCCGTTTTGACTTCATCTTCATGTACCCGGGACAAAGCATCCGATTTCTGGTTCTTGGTCCCGGGACGGTAGGTGATCCGGAAGTCAAAACGGCCGAAGAACAGTGACCAGCGGGCTTGCCTGGGGTTCAGCCGCTTGGCGGTCCTGATATACTCCAGGTTCCGGTGGTCAGTGAAAACCGTGAATGGCACGGACGTTCCCTCCAACAGATGTCTCCACTCTTCAAGAGCCCGTTTCACCGCAAGGAGTTCTCGATTGCCGACGTCATAGTTCCGTTCGGCCGGGGTCAACCTGCGGGGAAAAATAGGCACATGGGTGAAGGACCTTATCGGTCCTCCCGCTCTGGGAAAGCACAGCTCCTATCCCTGAGTCCGAGGCGTCAACTTCAACCACTAACTGGCGACTAGGATCGGGCTGCACCAGAACGGGTGCAGACGAGAAGCGCCGTTTCAACTCCTTGACGCGGGCATCGCAACGATCCGACCAGGTGAAGGGGACTTTTGGTGAGGTCAGGGCTGTCAGGGGGCTAACTACCTGACTGTAGCCCTTAATGAACCTCCTGTAAAAATTTGCAAAGCCGAGGAACTGTTGCAGCTTCCTACGGCTAGTGGGTTGGGGCCAGTCTCTCACCGCCGCAACCTTGGCCGGATCAGGAGCGACAGAGTTGGGGGAGATGATGAACCCCAGGAAGGACAAAGAAGTGCGGTGAAACTCGCACTTCTAGCCCTTCACAAACAGCCGGTTCTCCAACAACCGCTGCAGGACCTGACGTACATGCCGGACATGAGTCTCAGGATCCGGAGAAAAGATGAGGATATCGTCTAGATATACGAAGACGAATCGGTGCAGGAAATCCCGCAAGACATCATTAACCAATGCTTGGAACGTCGCGGGGGCGTTTGTGAGGCCGAACGGCATGACCAGGTACTCAAAGTGACCTAACGGGGTGTTAAATGCCGTCTTCCATTCGTCTCCCTTCCGGATCCGAACCAGGTGATACGCATTTCTAAGATCCAGTTTAGTAAAGATTTTGGCTCCATGCAGGGGGGTGAACACGGAATCTAATAATGGCAACGGGTATCGGTTGCGAACCGTAATCTCATTCAGCCCCCTGTAATCAATACATGGACGAAGTCCGCCAATCTTTCTTGCCCACAAAAAAGAAACCTGCCCCCATCGGGGAGGTGGAGTTCCGGATCAGCCCGGCAGCTAATGAGTCCCGGATGTAGGTCTCCATTGATTCGCGCTCAGGTCGTGAGAGGTTGTACAGCCTGCTGGACGGGAACTCAGCGCCTGGAACCAAATCAATGGCACAATCGTACGGACGGTGCGGGGGAAGGGTGAGTGCCAGATCCTTGCTGAAGACGTCAGCAAGATCGTGGTACTCAACCGGCACTGCCGTCAAATTGGGAGGGAATTTGACCTCCTCCTTAGCCTGGGAACCGGGAGGAACCGAGGATCCTAAACACACCCGATGGCAGGTTTCGCTCCACTGAACCACCACCCCAGACAGCCAATCGATCCGGGGATTGTGCTTTAACATCCACGGGATGCCCAAAATCACGCGGGAGGTAGAAGGAGTTACAAAAAACTCAATCTCCTCCCGGTGGTTTCCAGACACCACCAGAGTTACTGGTGGTGTCTTGTGTGTGAGTAAAGGGAGGAGGGTGCCATCTAGTGCCCGCACCTGCAATGGCGTAGGAAGCGCCACCAGAGGGAGCCCTACCTCCTTTGCCCATCTGCTGTCTAGCAGATTCCCTTCTGACCCCGTGTCCACCAGTGCTCGGGCTTGAAGGGTTAAATCCCCGCTCAGGATTGTGACTGGGAGTCGTGTGGCAATTTTTGTGTGTCTCACTTGAATGTCTTGACCCCCCCTTAGCCCAGTCTCTAAGGGCGAGTGTTGACGTTTTGGCCGTTGGGGCAGTCTCTCTGTGTGTGCTCTGTTGAGCTGCAGAGGAAAACACTCTCCACGGATCAGCCTCCCCATTTTGGCCCTGTGCGTTTCCCTAACAACGTCAACAGGGGGAGCTGTTGCCCCACAAAGCGCTGCGGCTGTGGAGCGTGGGAGGGCGGCCCTTTCGACACGGAAGGGAGAGGGGCGGCGCGTATCCGGTCACGTCCTTCGCCTCGCTCCCGACGGCGTTCCTCTAACCGATTGTCTAATCGTATAACGAGATCAATAAGCCCGTCTAAATCCCGTGGTTCGTCCTTGGCCACCAGGAGCTCCTTCAGGACCAACGACAGTCCGTTTACGAAGGCGGTGCGGAGGGCAGTGTTATTCCAGCCGGACCTCGCAGCCGCGATGCGGAAGTCGACTGCATAAACCGCTGCGCTCCGGCGCCCCTGTCTCATTGACAGCAGCACGGCTGAAGCGGTCTCTCCTCTATTTGGGTGATCAAACACTGTTCTGAACTCCCTCACAAACCCATCATATGTCAGAAGGAGCTTTGAATTTTGCTCCCAAAGCGCTGTAGCCCAAGCGCGTGCCTTGCCGCAAAGCAGATTAATTACATAAGCTATCTTACTAGCATCAGTCGCGTACACAACGGGACGTTGTGCGAAGACGAGCGAACACTGCATAAGAAAGTCTGCGCATGTCTCCACACAACCCCGTACGGCTCTGGAGGGCTTATGTATGCTTCAGGGGAAGGTGGGAGGGGTCGTTGAACGACCTGTGGAACGTCACTGTTACGCACAGGGTCGACAGGAGGGAGAGCCGCAGCAGCGCCCTGAGGGCGCGCTTCCACCTGCGCGGCGAGAGCCTCCACCCTGCGGTTAAGGAGGACGTTCTGCTCGGTCATTAAATCCAATCGAGCCGTGAAAGCGGTGAGGATCCGCTGCAACTCACCGATCATTCCTCCTGCGGACGCCAGTGCGCCCTGTTCTTCCATTGGCGTTCAACAGCCGGTTGACGCACCCACGGGGTCCATGACGTTGGCCGAGATATCCTGTTGGGAAAGTGTAAGTACACGGACCCACAATGAACGGACAATGGAATAGGTCAAATAACACACTTTACTGTTGTGAATATGCACAACAAGTACAACAGATTACAATAATGGACAAAGTCAAATTCACACAGGTGTCGTGTGGGCAGGCTCGAAGATAGGAGACGCCTCTCCAAAGTAGAACCGGAACCACACGGTTTCCTCCGCCACCAGACCCCGGGAATACTGGAGCCGCCAAGTCCCGAATTCCCAGGTAGCCACTGCCTCCGCATGTCGGACCTGGTACTGCTGGCGAGGAATAAAGAACAATTAAAGGAGGGCGCGTTCGCGCCCAGGAATCCGAACGGCAGGTAAGCTACCTCCACCTCTCGTTGGAAAGTTCTCTCAGAGTAATGCACAAAGTCACAAAGATCACTGTCAAACAGTTAGCTGAGTACGTTACCTTCTCGGTAGAAACGATATCTCGGCAAAGAGGTGGAGACGTCGTCCTGCTGATATACTCCTGCCGATCAGATGATTGGTAACAGCTGTTGCAGGTGATGCGTGACAGCTGTCACCCTGGCTGCTCCTGTGAGGCGGCTGCGCCCTCTGGTGCCTGGAGCCCGCACTCCAGACAGGGCACCCTCTGGTGGTGGGCCAGCAGTACCTCCTCTTCTGGCGGCCCACACAACAGCTAGATTCTGTCATTTATATTAATAAGTTTTATAGTCATAGCCCAAGGTTAAGTCATTCCTCAACATTTGTATAAAATCTGTGTTTTGGAAGTGCGATATGAACTAGCCAACTTGTGCTGTTTCCTAATAATGTTCAGATTTTTTATATGTTTTGATTACTGTATTCTCCGGGGTATAAGGATCATTTTTGTTTGTTTGTTTGTTTGTTTTTTGCTTGTTTGGTTTTGTTATTAGTTTAAGAGGTCCTGCAACTTATACGCCGCTGTAAGTTATATCATAAAAAATATAGAACGCAATGCTAAAGTATCCTCAGCCATTACTTATGCAACCCATCATCTTGGCTTTTATATTTTTAATAAATTTATAGCAAGTTGTAGAGATTTGGTTTGACTTTGAGTTTAAGGAAGATAATTTTATAATGTTTTATATTGAGAAGCCTGATTTACTTTTTATATTTGAAATGGCATAAATAAATTAAAATGTGTGAAATACCAAGGGGCCGAATACTTTTGCAAGACACTGTATTTATACAGGACTTTCACAGGAATCAAATCACTAAACTAAAACTCTAATAATGAAATGCCAATGATATCACCAGTTATGCACCACCACAATGCACAAAATCTCAAATTAAAGAGTTGATAATACAGAAAAAAGATGGGACTTATACTCTGGTGCGACCTATGTATATATGTTTTTCCTCTTCAAGAGGCATTTTTTAACAGGTGTGACTTACTCTACACTCCATAAAATACAGTATTTTCATCTTTGTGTTTCATATTCTTGATTACCTATAGCTATTTTGGTGGAACAATCAAATCAAACAGTAAATAGAAAAATAAATGTGATCAGTCCATTAAATGCACAGTGAAATATATTTCAAATATGGTCATATAAAGCCCAGTGACCTGAGCCATGGTGTAGGTAGGATCAAAATTGTAGCCTACAAGCATCACACACACGGAACATGGCTGAATGACATGCCTGTACTACTCAACTCACCCAATGACACCTCAGTTTTTTCCAGCTGCTCCAAAGTGCCAATAACTGTCATGATTGACATTTCTACAACTCCATACTGATGTTTTGTACTCAGTAAGCACAAGTCTGATATATTTTAAATACTTTATTCTACAATGCCTGAGGTACTATGAAGCCTCGTTCCTTGTTAAACTATCTTCTTTTGTTCTAAAACCTTTCAATTTTCATTTATGTTTGACAGATTGCTCTTACCGCTTTGTTATCCACTGAAGACCATTTACACTTTGTTATTCAGCTCATGTATTTTGAAGTGCTTCTTGCAAAAATGAGCTTAACAAACTGTGGATATAATGTTGCATTTATGAGTCCATGTGATACAGCAAAGAACCAACAAGAGTTCCGTATACAACTGTACTGCAGCCATGTTGAGCAGCTAAACAGAGAAGAAAAGCAATTATCCAAAAAGGATTCAGAAAATTAATTTAATTGAATCCATGTTGGATAGCTGTTTCTAAAATATGTCTGGTGATGAAACGCTTGCTGGATCCCTTTCTTACACATTATCTCTAACCAATGAAGACCCCGCATCCTTATCCTTAGCCTACAAGGTAATGACACCGTGACCAGAGGCCACTACAGGTCCTGATGGAGCAACTCTCTGTGAAACTGAACATCCATCTCCTGAGCATAACTCACTCCATCATTTGTGACAGACTGGGTAAGATAATACATGCTTGTATTGCAAGAGGCACCTGGTGTGCCTATCTGTGCATGTGAGCACATACAGTTGATAAGCATCATGCTTGATAGAACAATGAATGCCCGTGTGTGTGTGTGTGTGTGTGTGTGTGTGTGTGTGTGTGCGTGCGTGCGTGCGTGCATTCATTTGTGCATACATGTGTTTACATCTTGTCATCAGTAACACAGTGTGATTCAGCAGGTGCAAAACCTCAAGGCAAATATGAGTGGTTCGATATAACCGGAGACATCTGGCATGTGGACATTTACATCCAGCTGCGAATACACAGTATGTCTGCACATGCTGTGTGTGTGTGTGTGTGTGTGTTTCAATAAGATGATGAATAAGGCAGTGAAATGATTCAAAAGAACTGGAGTAATTTCAGTAATAAAAAATCCCAAAGTCAAATTTGGGATTTGGGACCTATTATAAACTGAAGCGTCATGTATACAGACAGTATTCAGCAGTGGACCATGTGACACGTATTGGCTAAATAGTAAATGGACTGCATTTATATAGCGCTTTTCCATCTGAATCAGACGCTCAAAGCGCTTTACAATTATGCCTCATATTCACCCCGATGTCAGGGTGCTGCCATACAAGGCGCTCACTACACACCGGGAGCAATAGGGGATTAAAAGCCTTGCCCAAGGGCCCTTAGTGATTTTCCAGTCAGGTGGTGATTTGAACCCATGATCTTCTGGACTCAAGCCCAACACCTTAGCCACTAGACCATCACCTCCCCTAATAATGGCTTAATGTCATAATGGCTGCATTACGACTATGCTAGAGAATGTTGGCAAGAAGGCTCAGGGCTCTATAGTGCCCTTCAAAAGTGTTGGGCCCCTTGGTATTTCACACATTTTAATTTGTTTATGCCATTTCAAATACAAAAATTAAATCAGGCTTCTTGGTATAAAGCTTTCTAACATTATCTTCCTTAAACTCAAACTCAAAGCAAATCTCTACAACTTCATATAAATTAATTAAAACTATAAAGCCAAGATGGGTTGGATAATAATGGGCCCCTTTGGTATTATACCTGTAAATAATCTGTTTTATTGCCATTTTCTTCAGATATATTGAGGAGGATTTTCTTAAAAAGAAAACCTGAAAGTTCAGCTACAATTTACCAGAAGGTACATCTGAGATGCAAGCCTAGATTTGATGTTTTGGTAGAAAAAAAATCCTTCTCTGTTCACTTCATCATGAAACTGTATAACTGGTGATACAAAATGCAAAACATGCACTATGCACAATTTTTCCAGTCACAGCCACAGAAGCATGTAACTTCTTCTGGATTGCCTGGGTGTCTTGGTGGCTTTCCTCACTCTTCTTCTTGCAGTCACTCAGTTTTGGAGAACTGTCTACTCCACACAGATTTACCATAGAGTGCCATACTGTTTGCATTTCTTCAAAACTGATGTAAATAAAGTCAAAGACATATTCAGTGACTTGAAAATGTTCATGTATCCATCCCATGACTTGTCTGAAGGAAACTGGCAACACAGTTGTGGCAGCAATGGAACATTCCATCTTTCACCTCATGAAATATTTGTTCCATTGAAAGAACGTAAAAACGTTAATCCCATAGTTGCTCCCAGTGTGTAGTGAGCGTCTTGTATGGCAGCACCCTGACATCAGTGTGTGTGTGTGTTTGTGTGAATGGGTGAATGTGAGGCGGCATTTTAAAGCACTTTGAGCATCTGATGCAGATGGAAAAGCACTATATAAATGCAGTCCATTACCATTTAGACATTTTTATACTGATAAGCTTGATTTATCTTTTGTATTTGAAATGGCATAAACAAATTAAAATCTGTGAAATACCAAGGGGCCCAGTACCTTTAGAGGGCACTGTATACTTTTTTCTAGTTGTCCCTCATTTTGACAGACTCAGAGTGCAGAGGTGCATTCAACATTACTATCAAATATTTTTTTGTGTTGTAAACAATTTATCTGCAGAGGGATGTCCTTAGTTGACAGCCAAACCTCCTGCCCAGGCTGGTATGCAGGGCCGGGGTACGCCGGCGGTCTGCATGGTCCTTAGCCCTCGTCTGGGCTTCAGAAGGGCAGAGCGGACAGTGCGCCACACCCCGGCACCTTCTGAGGTGGGCCTGGACCGAGGGACCTCGACCTCTCCCCCTACGGCTGGAACAATGGGGGCTGTACCCAAAACACGCCTCAAAGGGGAGAGGCCGGTCGCTGAGGATACCTGACTGTTGTGGGTGTATTCGATCCAGGCCATATGTTGACTCCAGGCCGTCGGGTGTGCGGAGGTGACACACCGCAGGGCCTGCTCTAGGTCTTGGTTCGCCAACTCTGCCTGTCCATTAGTCTGAGGTGGTACACGGACGAAAGGCTCACGGTGGCCCCCAGTTCCCTACAGAAACTCCTCCAGACTTGCGAGGAGAACTGGGGACCACGATCCGAGACTATGTCGTGGGATACCATGTAGATGCATGACGTGGTGACCAGGAGGTCTGCAGTCTCCTGGGCCGTCAGGAGCTTCGGGAGGGCCACGAAGTGGGCCACCTTGGAGAATCGTCCACTATTGTCAGGATGGTCGTCATACCCTGCGATGCAGGGAGACCCGTGACGAAGTCCAGGCCTATGTGAGACCAGGGGCGACGAAGCACCGGCAGTGGCTGGAGGAGTCCTTGGGCCTTCTTATGTACTGCCTTGCCCCTGGCACAGGTGTACAGGCCTGGACGTACTCCCGGACGTCGGTTTCCATCGACGCCCACCAGAAGCGCTGCCGGACCACTGCCACGTTTCTTCGCACCCCCGGTGGCAGGAGAGCTGAGAACCATGACAGAAGTCCAAGACCGCAGCCCTGGCCTCTGGTGGGACGTACAGCCGGTTTTCAGGTCCATCTCCGGGGTCCGGGTGTCGAGTCAGGGCTTCCCGGACAGTCTTTTCCACGTCCCAGGTGAGGTTGCGACGACAGTGGACTCAGGGATGATGGTGTCCGGTGGATCCGACAGCTCTGGCACCCGGACAGTGCATCGGACCGTTGGTTTTTAGTCCCGGGGATACGTGATCTGGAAGTCAAACCGACCAAAGAACAGTGACCAACGGGCTTTCCTGGATTCAGACGCTTGGCGGTCCGGATATACTCCAGGTTCCGATGGTCCGTGAAAACTGTGAAAGGAACCGTGGCTCCCTCCAGAAGGTGTCTCCACTCCTCAAGAGCTTCTTTCACCGCCAGTAATTCCCGATTGCCGACGTCATAATTCCTTTCAGCCGGGGTCAACCTGCGGGAGTAGTAAGCACAAGGATGGAGAACTCTATCGGACTCCCCGCTTTGGGACAGCACGGCTCCTATTCCTGAGTCAGAGGCGTCCACTTCGACTATGAACTGGTGATCGGGGTCGGGCTGCACCAGAACGGGTGCAGTCAAGAACCGACGTTTCAACTCCTTAAACGCGGCTTCGCACCGGTCCGACCAGGTGAAGGAACTTTAGTGGAGGTCAGGGCTGTCAGGGGGCTAACAACCTGACTGTAGCCCTTAATGAACCTCCGATAGAAGTTTGCAAAACCGAGGAACTGTTCCTACGGCTTGTTGGTTGGGGCCAATCTCTCACCACGCCGCAACCTTGGCCATCAGGGGTGACGGAGTTGGAGATTATGAACCCCGGAAGGACAAAGAAGTACAGTGGAACTCACACTTCTCGCCCTTCACAAACAGTCGGTTCTCCAACAACCGCTGCAGACCTGACGTACATGCTTGACATGGGTCTCAGGATCCGGGGAGAAGATGAGAATGTCGTCAAGATATACGAAGACGAACCGATGCAGGAAGTCCCGCAAGACGTCATTAACCAATGCTTGGAACGTCGCGGGGCGTTTGTGAGACCAAACGGCATGACCAGGTACTCAAAGTGACCTAAGGGAGTGTTAAATGCTGTCTTCCACTCGTCTCCCTTCCGGATCCGAACCAGGTGGTACGCATTCCTAAGATCCAATTTAGTAAATATTTGGGCTCCATGCAGGGGTGTGAACACAGAATCCAACAGAGGTAACGCGTATTGACTGCGAACCGTAATTTCATTCAGCCCTCTGTAATCGATGCATGGACAGAGTCCGCCGTCTTTCTTGCCCACAAAAAAGAAACCTGCTCCCATCGGGGAGGTGGAGTTCCAGATCAACCCAGCAGCCAAAGAGTACCGGATGTAGGTCTCCACTGATTCGCGTTCCGGATGTGAGAGGTTGTACAACCTGCTGGACAGGTACTCAGCGCCCGGGATCAAATCAATAGCACAATCATACGGACGGTGCGGGGGCAGCGTGAGCGCCAGATCCTTGCTGAAGACGTCAGCAAGATCATGGTACTCAGCCGGCACCGCCGCAAGATTGGGGGGGACTAAAACCTCCTCCTTAGCCGTTACACCGGGTGGAACCGAGGATCCTAAACACTCCCGGTGGCAGGTTTCGCTCCACTGCGTCATTACCCCAGATGGCCAATCAATCCAGGGATTGTGCTTTAGCATCCAAGGAAAACCCAAAATCACCCGGGAGGTAGAAGTGTCACAAAAACACAATCTCCTCCCTGTGATTCCCAGACACGACCAATGTTACTGGCTGAGTCTGGTGTGTGATTAATGGGAGGAAAGTGCCATCTAGTGCCCGTACCGACAATGGCTATGGTAAGGCCACCAGAGGGAGCCCCACCTCCCTTGCCCATCTGCTATCCAGCAGATTCCCCTCTGACCCCTTGTCCACCAGTGCTGGGGCGTGAAGGGTTAGATCCCCACTCAGGATCATAACTGGGATTCGTGCGGATTTGCGGAATTTCCCCTTGTGAGTGTTATGGCCCACCCTTAGCCCAGTCTCTAAGGGCGGGCGTTGTAGTTTGACCGTTTGGGGCAATTCCTCTGTATATGCTCACTCGAGCCGCAGAAAAAACACTCCCCACGGGCCAGCCTCCGTTGTCTGTTTTCTGATTTTACTTTAGCCCTGCTCGTGTCCATAGCTTCGTCAGCAGGGGGAGCTGTCGCCTCACGGAGTGCTCTGGCAGTGGAGCGGGGGACGGCGACATCCGTTCGGACCCGGAAGGAAAAGGAACTGCTCGTGCCCAGCCACACCCCTCGCCTCGCTCCCGGCGATGTTCCTCTAGTCGGTTGTCTAGCCGTATAACTAGATCGACAAGCCCATCGAAATCCTGCGGCTCATCCTTCGCCAGCAAATGCTCCTTCAGGACCGGAGACAGTCCATTTACGAAGGCGACTCGGAGCGCAACATTATTCCAGCCGGACCTCGCTGCCGCGATGCGGAAGTCGACTGCATATTCGGCTGCGCTCCGACGCCCCTGTCTCATCGACAGCAGCACATTCGAAGCGGTCTCGCCTCTATTGGGGTGATCAAACACTTGTTTGAACTCCCACACAAACCCAGTGTATGTAGTTAGGAGCCGTGAGTTCTGCTCCCAAAGCGCCGTAGCCCAGGCGCGTGCCTCTCCTCGAAGCAGATTTACCACATAAGCCACCCTGCTAGCATCAGACGCGTACATAACCGGACGTTGTGAAAAACGAGCGAACACTGCATTAAAAAGTCAGCGCACGTCTCGACACAGCCTCCATACGGCTCTGGAGGGCTTATGTATGCTTCAGGGGACGGGGGGGGGGGGGTTCATTGAACGGCCACTGGAATATCAATATCAGGCCCTCGGGCAGGAGGAGGTGCCGCAGCAGCGCCCTGCGCGTGCGCTTCCACCTGAGCGGTGAGAGCCTCCATCCTCCGATTGAGGATAACGTTCTGCTCGGTTACCAAGTCCAACCGAGCAGTGAAGGCGGTTAGGATTTGCTGCAGCTCACCTAGTACGCCTCCTGCTGGCCCCCGTGCACCCCGCGTTTCCATTGGTGGTTCACTCGATGGTTGACACCCCTCGGGATCCATGACGTTGGCCAAGAAATCCTGTTGTGAAAAGTGTAATGACACGGACCCACAACAGGGGGTGTAAATGAACGGTCAATGGAAATAAAAGTAACAATTTTAATGTTGTGAAATGTGCACAACGGATACAGATACAATTCAATACTAAGGTCAATTATAAAGTTGGTGTCGTGTGGGCAGGCTCAAGGATGAGACGCCCGTCCAGAGAAGAGTCGGGACCCACACGATTTCCACCGCCAACGGATCTGGAACACTCCAGAGCCGCCAAGTCCTGAGTCCCCAGGTGGCCACCGTCTCCAGCTGTCAGATCGGGTACTGCTGGCAGGAAACAGAAACAGTCAAGAGTGGGTGTGTGTGCACACACCCAGTAAAACAGTCAGCTGAGTATTCCTGATGGAGGGAGAAAACACCACCTCCCAATCCCACTACTTCCTCTGGTTATCCGTGCAGACTCCACTACACAAGTATAAGAGCGAAGAGTGGAGAACGCCACCTCTTACCACTCCCTTTGACTCGGCAGTCAGTGGAGAAGCTGCAAACTCAAAAGGTAAATTAGCTACCAGTACAGATGTGAAAGACGTCACAACTTAGCTGATTCAATATTACGGCTGAGTGTCTACCTGAACGATTCAGACGATTTCTCGGCAGAGGTGTGGTGTCTTCTCCAGGCTTTTATGGGTGAGGTGTGATGAGGTGATGAATGACAGCTGTCAACTCCGGGCTCCTGTTGCTCCTGGCGGCGACTGCGCCCTCTGGTGCCTGAAGCCCGCCTACAGGCAGGGCACCCTCTGGCGTTGAGCCAGCAGTACCTCCTCTTCGGGCGGCCCACACAACAAATTTAGTACCTTTTTTCACCCAGAACAGTTGTTTATCTCAATTCCGTTTCTTTTAGCCTGACAGCGGCCCTTTTCTCACAATATATTTCATGCACTCAATTTCTAGTTTCTGGTCTCCGGCCTCACGACCTTTCCACTGGCTACTCTGCGGAAATCAGAATTGTGTTCATTAAAAGATGCAACTATGGCAAAAATATTTGTGACTACATGATAAATTAACTTTTTGAATGGAAAGACATAAGATGTTATTTCTTATATTATTTTTTTGAATTGAAGCAATGGTCCATTCTGCATGGCCCAAGCCTGCAGACACAGGGCAGCCCTTCTGGTATTTGCCAAAATGCCAGATGGGCAGTCCATCACTGGCTACAACAGTGTGAATCCAACAAAGTCCCTCTGGTCTGTTACTAAGAGACAAAAAGCGAAAAAAAAAAGAAAGAAAGAGATGAAGGAAAACCAACAGGATAAAGTCACAAACCAGCCACACAGCTAAAGCCTTTCTCATGACAGAGAGCAGGTCGTTCACTGTGGTAAGGAGTTGGACTACCAATATGTAAACCTGGGCTTGTTACATAGTCATGCTACCTGTCTGTGTCCTTGTACAAGAAACATCATTTCCACTGTCCTAATCCACCCAGCTGTAGATGGGTACCAACCTTGGCTGGGAAAGTATCCTGGAATGGACTGGCTCAATGTCCAGGGAAAGTCGTAGAGTCACCTGCTTCACGCTACAGAACCCGGGATAAGCATTACCACCAATAGTTCTCAGAGCCTTACTTCTTCCTCTTCATGTTTGTGTTCTTATGAAACATTGACCCCATTTACACCTGCTATTAAAATACATATTTGGTGATCAGATTGCAATTAGATAGTGTTTGACCACATGAAAGTACAGGTGTAAATGTACCCAAAATGCATTTAGGGTGGATTGCAAACCAATTGGCCAAACTACCTCCAGAGGTGGTCAGGGACACATTGTGATCACATTTCCAATTCACACACACCAACTACATGGTTGGTACCAAATGGTCACCAATTTCTTTTTTTACTGTAACCCACTTACCAAACTGGCTGATCACAGGTGCATTCTGGGCAACACTGTCTGCAGTGTTGCCCAAATAAAATCAATTGTTTCCCATATTTAAATCATCGTCTGGACCACATTAGATGGAGCTGCAGCAGTATTTTCCTCTGTCTTTATCTTCAGCATTCCATCTTTTGAAGAATAGTTCTTCTTCGCTCACATCAAAAAACAAAAATCACCATATCACACCTAGAGACTTTTTGTTTATATTTTAACCCACATTAAACATAGTTGGTGTCCTGTGAGCCGGATATCACTTTCTCATCTGAATGTGGTCACCGGAGACACATATTAATCCCATTTGTAATCAGATTAAAATCATATCTACAATCTGGACACACACATTTTAATCCCTGATGTAAATGGGGCCAGGGTCAAAAGCCACTTTAACTGAAACCAGGTGGAAGGAAACAGACAGACAGATAAAAGTTGAGGAGACAAGAGGACAGCCAGTAAAACAGGAAACAAGGTTTGAAGAACCACGCATCACAAATGACTCTAAACAGAGGCACAAAAAGCCAAGCATAGAGGAAAAAGAGAGCAGGGCATGAAGAGACAGCAAATAAACCAGAGACAAATCAAATTAAAGTGAATCTAAACAAATCTGGGCTACAGAATACGTAAAAAAAAGAATAAGAAAAAGTGGATTAAAGCAATGACAAAAGGGAAAGGATGGAGCAGTATGATGATAATATATATATATTATATAATATTATATATATATACACACACACACACACACACCGCGCACGTACGTACGTACATACAGACAAATCAAAAACAAGATGTAAATAGATCATCATCCTACAAAATAAACAAGTTAAACGTGTTTGGATGAACTGAGCGTCATGCATAATGTTTCCACCAAGGTCATCCGTGAGCTAAACAAAGTTCTGAAGCTCACTGAATTACTGTCATAACAAAAACGCATCAAGTCTTTGCTGGCGCCAATCCAGCACTTTGTTCATCAGATGTGCTAGTTAGCAGTGGAAGTAGGGTTGCTGGATTCATCATCATCACAACTTCAATGTGATGTGTGCATACGCATTAGTTGCATTACAGGAGACGTAATGTCAAGCGGAGGCAAATTAAACATCAATGCAATCAACTTTTCTGTTGCTTGATGAAAGAAGAAAATGTGCACCGTTCTCATCTTCCAAGATTAATCTGCAACAGAAGTCTGTCTGATATACCATGATTTAAGGGCTCTTGGATACACAGTTTGTTTTCTAATGAGTGACATGCAGGCATATGTTTTGTGGGTTCCCTTACTGGTCTCCTTGCAAAATCACTCAGTTTTTGGAAACTGCCTACTCCAGACAGATTGACCACAGAGTGCCATCGTGATTTATGTGAATGATGTCCAACAGATATTCAGTGACTTAGAAATGTTCTTGCATACATCCCCTGACTTGTCTAAAGAAAACTGCTTGTTAAAGTGATAATTAAATCCTTATATTTAGAATTATGTTATTTTGGGCAAATGGTGTCCTCTGATATTCGGTTGTTAAGTGTGACGTAATGCATCATGTGATTTTCAACTTCCGGCTCCAAACAAAAAAGGCGCGCTGTTATTAACATTGAGAACGGCACTGAGACGATCTGATCAGGCTGCACTTACACCGTTGCACACGGACAACAGCATTAACATCACAACATAAAACTCTTTGTATATTGTGCCTAAAACTCTCCTGGGTATATTAACTGGGTTTTTAGACGTTGTTACTGCATTTGTTTTATATAAAAATGTCAGACGTTCAGGTTGTTTTTCCATTATCTTCAATGGGAGTTGCTGCAAGCTGCGACTGCTTCCTGTTCATGTCGTTCGGGAGAAAGTGAAGTTTGCACTTTAACGTCCTGTTTATTTTAATAAATAATTTTTTATTAACAAACAGACATGTATATTGTCATTGTAAATTGTGAATGTCACTCGGGGGAGCTCGGAGTTGAGCCGCTGCTCCTCCATGTCGAAAGGAGCCAGCTGAGGTGGCTTGGGCATCTTTTTCGGATGCCCCCTGGACACCTCGCTGGATAGGTGTTATGGGCACGTCCCATCAGGAGGAGGCCCCGGGGAAGACCCAGATCACGCTGGAGGGACTACGTCTCTCAGCTGGCTTGGGAATGCCTCGGAGTTCCCCCGGAGGAGCTGAGGGAGATGTGTGTGGATTGGGAGGTCTGGGCGGCTTTGCTTGAGCTGCTGCCCCTGCGACCCAACCTAGGATAAGCGGAAGAAAATGGATGGATGGATGGATGATGGATGGACATGTATATTTTACCTGTGCATAATAAAATATGTACAGTAAAAGAAAAAAAAGTTTTATTAAGTGTTCTGACCACAGAATCAGACGAATGCGGTTAACGGAGGTGGAGGCAGAGAAGGGAGGGAAGGAGGTTTGCGCACTATGTAAACACAAACTAAACTTAAACTGTAAATCCTTAAAAGGATCAAACAGATGTAACTTTGTAAACTTGGAGGTCTTTGGACCTGGAAACAGATTTATCACGTGATGCGTTACGTCAGCGCTTAACAACCGGATAGGAAGGAAAAAACAAAACTGGCTGTAATTCCTAAATGCTTAATCGGTATTTTTGATGAACCCCTTGAACTAAAGATGAAAGCTGACACTCCAAGCACTTATTGACATTCATTTCATCTCCACTGTGGTGGTGTACAGAAACAATGCTAAAAAATGATGTCACTGTCAAAATACCTATGGACCTGGCTATATCCTAGCATGCTTGTGGACCTGGCCTTATGCAAGTATACCTGAATAGGGCACTTTGGAACAGTGGTAGTGCTCTTGCCCCAATCTTCATGTACATCGGGAGTTGCATCATTTAAAATTTGTATCAAATCAACATAAAGATGTGGTGACGCCAAGCAAAAACAGATGCAGCCAAAAAGACAACAACATGTAAGTATGTATTCTTGCATACAGTGCATCCAGAAAATATTCACAGCGCTTCACTTTTTCCTCATTTTTGTTATGTTACAGTGTTATTCCAAAATGGAGTAAATTCATTTCCCCTCAAAATTCTACTGTATGATGCCACAAGCTTGGTGCACCTATCTTTGGGTAGTTTTGCTCATTTCTCTTTGCAGCACCTCTCAAAACTCCATCAGGCTGGATGGGAAGCATCAGCATACAGCCATTTTCAGATCTCTCCAGAGATGTTCAATCGGATTCAGGTCTGGGCTCTGGCTGGGCCACTCAAGAATATTCACAGAGTTGTCCTGAAGCCACTCTTTTGATATCTTGGCTGTGTGCTTAGGGGTCACTGTCCTGCTGAAAGATGAACTGTCGCCCCAGTCTGAGCTCAAGAGCGTTCTGGAGCAGATTTTCATCCAGGATGTCTCTGTACATTGCTGCATTTAGCTTTCCCGCAATCCTGACAAGTCTCTCAGTTCCTGCCACTGAAAACATCCCCACAGCATGATACTGGCCACCACCATGCTTCACTGTAGGGATGGTGCCTGGTTTCCTCCAAATATGATGCCTGGCATTCACACCAAAGAGTTCAATCTTTGTCTCATCAGACCAGAGAATTTTGTTTCTCATGGTCTGAGAGTCCTTGTGCCTTTTGGCAAACTCCAGGCAGGCTGCCATGTGCCTTTTACTAAGGAGTGGCTTCCGTCTGGCAACTCCATCATACATGCCTGACTAGTGGATTGCTGCATAGATGGTTGTCCTTCTGGAAGGTTCTCCTCTCTCCACAGAGGAATGCTGGCACTCTGACAGAGTGACCACCAGGTTCTTGATCACCTCCTTGACTAAGGCCCTTCTTCCGGATATAGGCAGCCAGAGTCCTGGTGGATCTGAACTTCTTCCATTTACAAATGATGGAGGCCACTGTGCTCTTTGGGAACTTCAAAGCAGCAGAAATGTTTTCTGCACCCTTTCCCAGAATTGTGCCTCGAGACAATCCTGTCTGTCCAAATCATGTCCAATCAACTGAATTTACCCCAGGTGGACTCCAATTAAGCTGTAGAAACATCTCAAGGATGATCAGTGGAAACAGGATGCACCTAAGCTCAATTTGTACTTCATGGCAAAGGCAGTGAATACTTATGTACACGTGATTTCTTTTTTATTTTTAATAAATCTGCAATCATCTAAAAAAAAAAACATTTTTCACATGGTCATTATGGGGTATTGGTGTAGAAGGTTGAGGAAAAATTTAATGTAACCCATTTTTAAATAAGGCTATAACATAACAAAATGTAGAAAAAGTGAAGCACTGTGAATACTTTCCAGGTGCACGGTGTATATGTTTAGGTAAATGGCCCACGTACAGAGACGTCTCCCCAGAACTTGGTCACATCATAGTCATTGGTGCGGAGGAACTCTGTGAACCAGCTGATGGACCTTTTGCTGCCTTGTCCCACTGTCTCATCTCGTTCAAGTTTCATTGTGTTTGTTGACTGAGTAGTTGGTCAAATGCATGTAGAGTTGGCTCTGTGGAGACATAAGTTGAAAACAGCTTTACCCATGTTGAGACACAAGTGTAATATTAGTATTGCTGTAACACAAAGGGAACCTCTTAAAAATTTTAAGTGTATTGAAAATTCAATTTTTAAATTAGTTAAAATTTCACTAAATGTTAGATGTGTACAAGCCAACTCAACCACTACTAATGTGAGGGGACAAATATTACTCTGATTATCAGTGTGTGCAAGATGTAATAAATCTACAATGGTGGCTATTATTCATTCATTTTCTATACCTGTTTATTCCAATGAAACAGTCACAGGGGAGCTGGAGGCTATCCCAGCGGTCACTAACACAAATACGGGGAGAACATGCAAACTCTACACAGAACGGACCGGATGGGAAGTGATCTCACAACCATCTAGTGTGAACCACAAATCCACCATGCTACCCAGATAGTGACTATGATGAATGCATATATTCCAAAATGTTCTTTGTCTCTGTAACGATTTTAGATTTATTTGGTGTTGCTAGCGTACGTCTGTTTGAGATTTTAGCAACTATTTTGATGCCCTGCATCAATGTAATTTGAGTGTCAAGGTCAAAACAAAAGTCAGATGCAAAGCCACAGACCTTTTTCTATCCTTTGGTAATCATATAATTTTTCTATCCATTGCAACCTTGGAGAAGTAGCTTTAACAACATACCACCTCTTTTCCTCAAAATTGCATATGTCAGTGTCCCAGTGTCCATTAACCCGGACCTTCAAAACCCAAAACAGCACCAGAACAGATCTGGTTGTGGTGCTGAGATCTAACAGCACCAGAACCACTACAGTTCTAGTGCTGTTAGATCTCAGTGCTGCATTTGATACCGTGAATCATCATATTCTACTTGATAGGCTGAAAAATCATTTTGGGACTACTGGGAGTGCCCTTGCATGGCTGACGTCATACTTGACCAGTCGTTCTCACTGTGTTTTGTACAGTAACACTACCTCTAACCTTAGTGACATGAAATTTGGGGTTCCACAGGGGTCCGTCTTAGGCCCCCTGCTTTTCTCCTTTTATATAGCACCCCTTGGGCACATATTGCGGCATTTTGGGATTACCTTTCACTGCTATGCTGATGATACTCAGTTATACATGCCGATAACTGCTGGTAATCTTGTTCATATAAAATCCTTAGAAGATTGCCTTGCATCAGTGAGAAGTTGGATGTCTACAAACTTCCTCCTTTTAAACTCTGATAAGACTGAAATGATGGTTGTTGGTCCAGTGAGACATCGGTATCAATTTGACCAGCTAACGCTTAACCTAGGCTCGTGTGTCATACATCAGACTGACAAAGTGAGGAACCTTGGGGGTCATTTTGATCCTACATTGTCCTTTGACCTCCACATTAAAAACATTATGAAGACTGCTTTTTTCCACCTGCGAAATATAGCGAAGATTCGTCCCATCCTGTCTATGGCTGATGCTGAGACCCTGATCCATGAATTTATCTATTCCAGATTGGACTACTGCAATGTTCTATTTTCTGGATTACCACAGTCCAGCATTAGGGCTCACCAATTGGTTCAAAATGCTGTAGCCAGACTTTTGACACGAAGCAGAAAGTTCAACCACATTACACCCATTTTGGCATCCCTTCACTGGCTTCCTGTCCCAGTGAGATCAGATTTTAAGGTTCTGCTACCACTCTATAAAATTGTTCACGGACTGGCACCTCCCTACCTAGCTGACCTAATTAAACCTTACGTACCGGCCCGGGCTTTTCATTCTCAGGGTGCAGGACTGCTTTGTGTCCCTAGGGTGAATAAGAAGTCTGCAGGTCATAGAGCTTTCTCTTATCGTACCCATACATATTAATATCTCCACTGTGGGAAGTGTGTGAGAGTACAGCATTGGGGTAAAAATGTTCTCTGTGATGGCAACAGCACAGGGCTTGGGCAGCAAAAATGTTGCTTAATAGGTGTATGAATGGATGGATAAATGAGTGAGTGGGTGGGTGGATGAGCCAGTCCACCCAAGCTTTGTGTAAGCAATAACTCAAAAACAACAAAAGCTATTGTCTTGTAAGTCACAAAATTGAAAGAACATATAATGAGGACAAACCATTTCACACCGATACACCAGAGCAATTAAAAAATAAACTTTGTTTTGGCTATGGAATATCTTATCAACGTAAGACACTATCTGCTGGATAGTTTGTGGAAAATTTACAAACAGCTGCTTTGGAACTGATGTAGTCTGTCACCTGTTGAACAGTGGGCATGCCTTGTGATCAGCCAGTGCTCGCCTTTATGTCAGCATCAGCAAACAAGTTAAAGGAACAACAGTGGAGAGAAACATGATGTGTACTACATGGGCAAATACAAGGTGAAAAATACAACAGAACCAGAAAACAAAAACCCCATTTAAAGAACGAAGAGAATATGCGGCTGGCGATCACACCAAAACATTTCATTGGTTTTGCAAATTACAGACAGCAAAATCTAAACACTATTCCCAAACATTTGCAGAACCAGTGTTTCTGACCATTGTTCCAGAGTCTGCATCAAAAGGAAGACCTCAAATGCTCTGCTAAGTGGCGCCTTATTATGTCTCCAATTCTTCTGAAACAAATGTTTTAAAATGTTCAACTTGATTTGTCCGCTATGTTGTTGAACGATAAGACAACCCCAATTCCAGTGAAGTTGGGACGTTGTGTGAAATATAAATAAAACACAATACAATGATTTGTAAATCCTCTTCAACCTATATTCAAATGAATACACCACAAAGACAAGATATTTAAAGTTCAAACTGATAGATTTTTTGTTTTGTTTTTGTGCAAATATTTGCTCATTTTGAAATGGATGCCTGCAACACATTTCAAAAAAGCTGGGACAGGGGTGACAAAAGACTGGGAAAGTTGATGAATGCTCAAAGAACACATGTTTGGAACATTCCACAGGTGAACAGATTAATTGGAAACAAGTGAGTGTCTAGACTGGGTATAAAAGGTGCATCCCCAAAAGGCTCAGCCATTCACAAGCAAAGATGGGGTGAGGATCACCACTTTGTGAACAACTGTGTGAAAAAATAGTCCAACAGTTTAAGAACAATGTTTCTTAATGTTCAATTGCAAGGAATTGAGGGATTCCATCATCTACAGTCCATAATATAATCAGAAGATTCAGAGAATCGAGAACTTTCTACATGTAAGCAGCAAGGCCGAAAACCAACAGTGAACGCCTGTGATCTTCGATCCCTCAGGCGGCCCTACATTAAAAACCGACACCATTGTGTAAAGGATCTTACCGCGTGGGCTCAGGAACACTTCAGTTCACAGTTCGTCGTTACATCTACAAGTGCAAGTTAAAATTCTACCATGCAAAGCGAAAGCCAAACATCAACAACATACAGAAACACTGCCACCTTCTCTGGGCCCGAGCTCATCTGAAATGGACAGATGTAAAGTGAAAAGTGTGCTGTGGTCTGATGAGTCCACATTTCAAATTGTTTTTGGAAATCATGGATGTTGTGTCCTCCAGACAAAAGAGGAAAAAAGACCATCCAGACTGTTACCAGCGCAAAGTTCAAAAGACAGCATCTGTGATGGTATGGGGGTGTGTTAGTGCCCATGGCATGGGCAACTTACACATCTGTGATGGCACCATCAATGCTGAAAGGTTCGTCCAGATTTTGGAGCAACACATGCTGCCATCTAAGCAACGTCTTTTTCAGGGACGTCCCTGCTTATTTCAGCAAGACAATGCCAAGCCACATTCTGCACGTGTTACAACAGCATGGCTTCGTAGTAAAAGAGTGCAGGTACTAGACTGGCCTGCCTGCAGTCCAGCCCTGTCGCCCATTGAAAATGTGTGACGCATTATCAAGCACAAAATATGACAATGGAGACCCCGGAATGTTGAATAACTGAAGTCATACATCAGACAAGAATGGTAAAGAATTCCACCTACAAAGCTTCAACAATTAGTGTCCTCATTTCCCAAACACTTATTGAGTGTTGTTAGAAGGAAAGGTGATGTAACACAGTGGTAAACATACCACTGTCCCAGCTTTTTTGAAATGTGTTGCAGGCATCCATTTCAAAATGAGCAAATATTTGCACAAAAACAATAAAGTTTATCAGTTTGAACATTAAATATCTTGTCTTTGTGGTGTATTGAATTGAATATAGGTGAAGAGGATTTGCACATCGTTGTATTGTTTTTTATTTAAATTTACACAACCTCCCAACTTCATTGGAATTGGGGTTGCAAAACAATGAGTGGATGGCTACAGTCATCACAGGGTCTACGAGGTCTGTCCATAAAGTATCGTACCTTTTTATTTTATTTTTTTAAACTATATGGATTTGATTCATATGTTTTCACGTCAGACAAGCTTGAACCCTTGTGCGCATGCGTGAGTTTTTCCACGCCTGTCGGTGACGTCATTCGCCTGTGAGAACGCCTTGTGGAAGGAGTGGTCCCGCTCCGTCGTCGGATTTTCATTGTCTGGAAATGGAGGAATGATTTGGGGTTTTTTTCCATCAGAATTTTTTCAGAAGCTGTTAGAGACTGGCACCTGGAAACTATTCAAAAAATTTATCTGGCTTTCGGTGAAAATTTTACGGGCTTCACAGAGAATAAGGTCTGTTAGTACAGCTTTAAGGACCCCTTTAAGGACGCTCAGCGCGCCGCGCTCCGAGCTGCGACGACACTGCACAAGCCACCGGACCATTTCTAAACGGATGGCTCTGTGGATACGAGACCGTCGTGTGCTCTTTCTCTGGTTATCACAAGAGCTGGACATCAGCCATTTTCCAGCAGATTTCACTTTTAACAAGAGATTTTGTCATGGAAAGCCGCGCGGAGGCTTCGCCCGTCACGACTGATTCGCTTTGGAAGTGAGACAAAGGAACACCTCCATTTCTGCGTGTCAGAGGACAAGTTTACAACAGATTACAACAATGGACAAAGTCAAATTCACACAGGTGTCGTGTGGGCAGGCTCGAAGATAGGAGACGCCTCTCCAAAGTAGAACCGGAACCACACGGTTTCCTCCGCCACCAGACCCCGGGAATACTGGAGCCGCCAAGTCCCGAATTCCCAGGTGGCCACTGCCTCCGCGTGTCGGACCTGGTACTGCTGGCGAGGAATAAAGAACAATTAAAGGAGGGCGCGTTCGCACCCAGGAATCCGAACGGCAGGTAAGCTACCTCCACCTCTCGTTGGAAAGTTCTCTCAGAGTAATGCACAAAGTCACAAAGATCACTGTCAAACAGTTAGCTGAGTACGTTACCTTCTCGGTAGAAACGATATCTCGGCAAAGAGGTGGAGACGTCGTCCTGCTGATATACTCCTGCCGATCAGATGATTGGTAACAGCTGTTGCAGGTGATGCGTGACAGCTGTCACCCTGGCTGCTCCTGTGAGGCGGCTGCGCCCTCTGGTGCCTGGAGCCCGCACTCCAGACAGGGCGCCCTCTGGTGGTGGGCCAGCAGTACCTCCTCTTCTGGCGGCCCACACAACAGGACCCCCCCCCTCAACGGGCGCCTCCTGGCACCCGACCAGGTTTGTCCGGGTGGCGGCGGTAGAAATCGGCCAGGAGGGCCGGGTCCAGGATGAAGCTCCTCTTCACCCAGGAGCGTTCTTCAGGTCCGTACCCCTCCCAGTCCACCAAATACTGGAAGCCCCGGCCCATCCTACAGACATCCAAGAGCCGGCGCACAGTCCAAGCCGGCTCGCCATCGATGATCCGGGCAGGAGGTGGTGCCGGACCGGGAGTACAGAGGGGTGTGGTGTGATGGGGCTTAATCCGGGACACGTGGAAAACGGGATGGATCCGCAGTGAGGCCGGAAGCTGAAGCCTCACTGTGGCTGGACTGAGTACCTTGATGATCTTGAACGGACCGATGTACCGGTCCTGCAGTTTGGGGGAGTCCACTTGAAGGGGTATGTCCTTTGTAGACAACCACACTGCCTGCCCTGGCCGGTACGTAGGGGCCGGGGTCCGCTGACGGTCTGCATGGGCCTTCATCCTCATCCGGGCCTTCAGCAAGGCAGAACGGGCGGCACGCCACACCCGACGGCACTTCCGTAGGTGGGCCTGGACCGAGGGCACACCGACCTCTCCCTCAACCACCAGAAACAAAGGAGGTTGGTACCCCAGACATACCTCGAAAGGGGAGAGGCCGGTGGCTGCCGACACCTGGCTGTTATGGGCGTACTCGATCCAGGCCAGATGGGTACTCCAGGCCGCCGGGTGCGCGGCTGTCACGCAACGCAGGGCCTGCTCCACCTCCTGATTGGCCCGTTCTGCTTGCCCGTTGGTCTGGGGATGATACCCGGATGAGAGACTCAGCGTGGCCCCCAGTTCCCGGCAGAAGCTCCTCCAGACTTGCGAGGAGAACTGGGGACCACGATCCGAAACGATGTCCGATGGTATCCCATGCAGCCGGACGACGTGGTGGACCAGGAGGTCCGCTGTCTCCTGGGCCGTCGGGAGCTTCGGGAGGGCCACGAAGTGGGCCGCCTTGGAGAATCGGTCCACTATCGTGAGGATGGTGGTGTTGCCCTGGGACGGCGGGAGGCCCGTGACAAAATCCAGGCCGATGTGGGACCAGGGGCGATGGGGCACGGGCAGCGGCTGGAGCAGTCCCGAAGCCCTGCGATGGTCAGCCTTGCCCCTGGCGCAGGTGGTGCAGGCCTGGATATAATCCCGGACGTCGGCCTCTAGGGACGCCCACCAGAAGCGCTGCCGGACAACTGCCACAGTTCTTCGCACCCCTGGATGACAGGAGAGCTTAGAGCCGTGACAGAAGTCCAGGACTGCAGCCCTAGCTTCTGGTGGGACGTAGAGTTTGTTCTTCGGCCCAGTCCCGGGGTCCGGGCTTCGTGCCAGGGCCTCCCGGACGGTTCTCTCTACGTCCCAGGTGAGGGTGGCCACGATAGTGGACTCCAGGATGATGGGTTCCGGTGGATCCGACAACTCCGTTTTGACTTCATCTTCATGTACCCGGGACAAAGCATCCGATTTCTGGTTCTTGGTCCCGGGACGGTAGGTGATCCGGAAGTCAAAACGGCCGAAGAACAGTGACCAGCGGGCTTGCCTGGGGTTCAGCCGCTTGGCGGTCCTGATATACTCCAGGTTCCGGTGGTCAGTGAAAACCGTGAATGGCACGGACGTTCCCTCCAACAGATGTCTCCACTCTTCAAGAGCCCGTTTCACCGCAAGGAGTTCTCGATTGCCGACGTCATAGTTCCGTTCGGCCGGGGTCAACCTGCGGGAAAAATAGGCACATGGGTGAAGGACCTTATCGGTCCTCCCGCTCTGGGAAAGCACAGCTCCTATCCCTGAGTCCGAGGCGTCCACTTCAACCACTAACTGGCGACTAGGATCGGGCTGCACCAGAACGGGTGCAGACGAGAAGCGCCGTTTCAACTCCTTGAACGCGGCATCGCAACGATCCGACCAGGTGAAGGGGACTTTTGGTGAGGTCAGGGCTGTCAGGGGGCTAACTACCTGACTGTAGCCCTTAATGAACCTCCTGTAAAAATTTGCAAAGCCGAGGAACTGTTGCAGCTTCCTACGGCTAGTGGGTTGGGGCCAGTCTCTCACCGCCGCAACCTTGGCCGGATCAGGAGCGACAGAGTTGGGGGAGATGATGAACCCCAGGAAGGACAAAGAAGTGCGGTGAAACTCGCACTTCTAGCCCTTCACAAACAGCCGGTTCTCCAACAACCGCTGCAGGACCTGACGTACATGCCGGACATGAGTCTCAGGAATCCGGAGAAAAGATGAGGATATCGGCTAGATATACGAAGACGAACGGTGCAGGAAATCCCGCAAGACATCATTAACCAATGCTTGGAACGTCGCTGGGGCTTTGTGAGGCCGAACGGCAATGACCAGGTAATCAAAGTGACCTAACGGGTGTAAATGCCGTCTTCCATTCGTCTCCCTTCCGGTATCCGAACCAGGGGATAACGCATTTCTAAGATCCAGTTTAGTAAAGATTTTGGCTCCATGCAGGGGGGTGAACACGGAATCTAATAATGGCAACGGGTATCGGTTGCGAACCGTAATCTCATTCAGCCCCCTGTAATCAATACATGGACGAAGTTCCGCCATCTTCTTGCCCACAAAAAAAGAAACCTGCCCCCATCGGGGAGGTGGAGTTCCGGATCAGCCCGGCAGCTAATGAGATTCCCGGATGTAGGGTCTCCATTGATTCGCAGCCTCAGGTCGTGAGAGGTTGTACAGCCTGCTGGACGGGAACTCAGCGCCTGGAACCAAATCAATGGCACAATCGTACGGACGGTGCGGGGGAAGGGTGAGTGCCAGATCCTTGCTGAAGACGTCAGCAAGGATCTGGCACTCAACCGGCACTGCCATCAGATTGGGAGGGACTTTGACCTCCTCCTTAGCCTGGGAACCGGGAGGAACCGAGGATCCTAAACACACACGATGGCAGGTTTCGCTCCACTGAACCACCACCCCAGACAGCCAATCGATCCGGGGATTGTGCTTTAACATCCACGGATGCCCAAAATCACGCGGGGAGGTAGAAAGGAGTTACAAAAAACTCAATCTCCTCCCGGTGGTTTCCAGACACCACCAGTTACTGGTGGTGTCTTGTGTTGTGAGTAAAGGGAGGAGGGTGCCATCTAGTGCCCGCACCTGCAATGGCGTAGGAAGGCGCCACCAGAGGGAGCCCTACCTCCTTTGCCCATCTGCTGTCTAGCAGATTCCCTTCTGACCCCGTGTCCACCAGTGCTCGGAGCTTGAAGGGTTAAATCCCCGCTCAGGATTGTGACTGGGAGTCGTGTGGCAATTTTTGTGTGTCTCACTTGAATGTCTTGACCCCCCCTTAGCCCAGTCCTCTAAGGGCGAGTGTTGACGTTTTGGCCGTTTGGGGCAGGTCTCTCTGTGTGTGCTCTGTTGAGCTGCAGAGAAAACACTCTCCACGGATCAGCCTCCCCATTTTGGGCCCTGTGCGTTTCCCTAACAACGTCAACAGGGGAGCTGTTTGGCCCCACAAAAGCGCTGGCGGCTGTGGAGCGTGGGGAGGGCGGCCCCTTTTCGAACACGGAAGGGAGAGGGGCGGCGCGTATCCGGTCACGTCCTTCGCTCGCTCCCGACGCGTTCCTCTAACCGATTGTCTAATCGTATAACGAGATCAATAAGCCCGTCTAAATCCCGTTGGTTCGTCCTTGGCCACCAGGAGCTCCTTCAGGACCAACGACAGTCCGTTGACGAAGGCGGTTGCGAGGGCGAGTGTTTATTCCAGCCGGACCTCGCAGCCGCGATGCGGAAGTCGAGCTGCATAAACCGCTGCTCTCCGGCGCCCCTGCTCATTGACAGCAGCACGGCTGGAAGCGGTCTCTCCTCTATTTGGGTGATCAAACACTGTTCTGAACTCCCTCACAACCCATCATAGGTCAGAAGGAGCTTTGAATTTTGCTCCCAAAGCGCTGTAGCCCAAGCGCGTGCCTTGCCGCAAAGCAGATTAATTACATAAGCTATCTTACTAGCATCAGTCGCGTACACGACGGGACGTTGTGCGAAGACGAGCGAACACTGCATAAGAAAGTCTGCGCATGTCTCCACACAACCCCCGTACGGCTCTGGAGGGCTTATGTATGCTTCAGGGGGAAGGTGGGAGGGGTCCGTTGAACGACCTGTGGAACGTCACTGTTACGCACAGGGTCGACAGGAGGGAGAGCCGCAGCAGCGCCCTGAGGGCGCGCTTTCCACCTGCGCGGCGAGAGCCTCCACCCTGCGGTTAAGGAGGACGTTCTGCTCGGTTCATTAAATCCAATCGAGCCGTGGAAAGCGGTGAGGATCCGCTGCAACTCACCGATCATTCCTCTGCGGACGCCAGTGCGCCCTGTTCTTCCATTGGCCGTTCAACAGCCGGTTGACGCCCCACGGGGTCCATGACGTTGGCCGAGATATCCTGTTGGGAAAGTGTAAGTACACGGACCCACAATGAACGGACAATGGAATAGGTCAAATAACACACTTTACTGTTGTGAATATGCACAACAAGTACAACAGATTACAATAATGGACAAAGTCAATTCACACAGGTGTCGTGTGGGCAGGCTCGAAGATAGGAGACGCCTCTCCAAAGTAGAACCGGAACCACACGGTTTCCTCCGCCACCAGACCCCGGGAATACTGGAGCCGCCAAGTCCCGAATTCCCAGGTAGCCACTGCCTCCGCGTGTCGGACCTGGTACTGCTGGCGAGGAATAAAGAACAATTAAAGGAGGGCGCGTTCGCGCCCAGGAATCCCGAACGGCAGGTAGCTACCTCCACCTCTCGTTGGAAAGTTCTCCTCAGAGTAATGCACAAAGTCACAAAGATCACTGTCAAACAGTTAGCTGAGTACGTACCTTCTCGGTAGAAACGATATCTCGGCAAAGAGGTGGAGACGTCGTCCTGCTGATATACTCCTGCCGATCAGATGATTGGTAACAGCTGTTGCAGGTGATGCGTGACAGCTGTCACCCTGGCTTGCTCCTGTGAGGCGGGCTGCGCCCTCTGGTGCCTGGAGCCCGCACTCCAGACAGGGCACCCTCTGGTGGTGGGCCAGCAGTACCTCCTCTTCTGGCGGCCCACACAACAGCTAGATTCTGTCATTATATTAATAAGTTTTATAGTCATAGCCCAGGTTAAGTCATTCCTCAACATTTGTATAAAATCTGTGTTTTGGAAGTGCGATATGAACTAGCCAACTTGTGCTGTTTCCTAATAATGTTCAGATTTTTTATATATGTTTTGATTACTGTATTTCTCCGGGGTATAAGGATCATTTTTGTTTGTTTGTTTGTTTGTTTTTTGCTTGTTTGGTTTGTTATTAGTTAAGAGGTCCTGCAACTTATACGCCGCTGTAAGTTATATCATAAAAAATATAGAACGCAATGCTAAAGTATCCTCAGCCATACTTATGCAACCCATCATCTTGGCTTTTATATTTTTAATAAATTTATAGCAAGTTGTAGAGATTTGGTTTGACTTTGAGTTTAAGGAAGATAATTTTATAATGTTTTATATTGAGAAGCCTGATTTACTTTTTATATTGAAATGGCATAAATAAATTAAAATGTGTGAAATACCAAGGGGCCGAATACTTTTGCAAGACACTGTATTTATACAGGACTTTCACAGGAATCAAATCACTAAACTAAAACTCTAATAATGAAATGCCAATGATATCACCAGTTATGCACCACCACAATGCACAAAATCTCAAATTAAAGAGTTGATAATACAGAAAAAAGATGGACTTATACTCTGGTGCGACCTATGTATATATGTTTTTCCTCTTCAAGAGGCATTTTTTAACAGGTGTGACTTACTCTACACTCCATAAAATACAGTATTTTCATCTTTGTGTTTCATATTCTTGATTACCTATAGCTATTTTGGTGGAACAATCAAATCAAACAGTAAATAGAAAAATAAATGTGATCAGTCCATTAAATGCACAGTGAAATATATTTCAAATATGGTCATATAAAGCCCAGTGACCTGAGCCATGGTGTAGGTAGGATCAAATTGTAGCCTACAAGCATCACACACACGGAACATGGCTGAATGACATGCCTGTACTACTCAACTCACCCAATGACACCTCAGTTTTTTCCAGCTGCTCCAAAGTGCCAATAACTGTCATGATTGACATTTCTACAACTCCATACTGATGTTTTGTACTCAGTAAGCACAAGTCTGATATATTTTAAATACTTTATTCTACAATGCCTGAGGTACTATGAAGCCTCGTTCCTTGTTAAACTATCTTCTTTTGTTCTAAAACCTTTCAATTTTCATTTATGTTTGACAGATTGCTCTTACCGCTTTGTTATCCACTGAAGACCATTTACACTTTGTTATTCAGCTCATGTATTTGAAGTGCTTCTTGCAAAAATGAGCTTAACAACTGTGGATATAATGTTGCATTTATGAGTCCATGTGATACAGCAAAGAACCAACAAGAGTTCCGTATACAACTGTACTGCAGCCATGTTGAGCAGCTAAACAGAGAAGAAAAGCAATTATCCAAAAAGGATTCAGAAATTAATTTAATTGAATCCATGTTGGATAGCTGTTTCTAAAATATGTCTGGTGATGAAAACGCTTGCTGGATCCCTTTCTTACACATTATCTCTAACCAATGAAGACCCCGCATCCTTATCCTTAGCCTACAAGGTAATGACACCGTGACCAGAGGCCACTACAGGTCCTGATGGAGCAACTCTCTGTGAAACTGAACATCCATCTCCTGAGCATAACTCACTCCATCATTTGTGACAGACTGGGTAAGATAATACATGCTTGTATTGCAAGAGGCACCTGGTGTGCCTATCTGTGCATGTGAGCACATACAGTTGATAAGCATCATGCTTGATAGAACAATGAATGCCCGTGTGTGTGTGTGTGTGTGTGTGTGTGTGTGTGTGTGTGTGTGTGTGTGTGCGTGCGTGCGTGCGTGCATTCATTTGTGCATACATGTGTTTACATCTTGTCATCAGTAACACAGTGTGATTCAGCAGGTGCAAAACCTCAAGGCAAATATGAGTGGTTCGATATAACCGGAGACATCTGGCATGTGGACATTTACATCCAGCTGCGAATACACAGTATGTCTGCACATGCTGTGTGTGTGTGTGTGTGTGTGTGTTTCAATAAGATGATGAATAAGGCAGTGAAATGATTCAAAAGAACTGGAGTAATTTCAGTAATAAAAAATCCCAAGTCAAATTGGGATTTGGGACCTATTATAAAACTGAAGCGTCATGTATACAGACAGTATTCAGCAGTGGACCATGTGACACGTATTGGCTAAATAGTAAATGGACTGCATTTATATAGCGCTTTTCCATCTGAATCAGACGCTCAAAGCGCTTTACAATTATGCCTCATATTCACCCCGATGTCAGGGTGCTGCCATACAAGGCGCTCACTACACACCGGGAGCAATAGGGGATTAAAAGCCTTGCCCAAGGGCCCTTAGTGATTTTCCAGTCAGGTGGTGATTTGAACCCATGATCTTCTGGACTCAAGCCCAACACCTTAGCCACTAGACCATCAACCTCCCCTAATAATGGCTTAATGTCATAATGGCTGCATTACGACTATGCTAGAGAATGTTGGCAAGAAGGCTCAGGGCTCTATAGTGCCCTTCAAAAGTGTTGGGCCCCTTGGTATTTCACACATTTTAATTTGTTTATGCCATTTCAAATACAAAAATTAAATCAGGCTTCTTGGTATAAAGCTTTCTAACATTATCTTCCTTAAACTCAAACTCAAAGCAAATCTCTACAACTTCATATAAATTAATTAAAACTATAAAGCCAAGATGATGGGTTGGATATAATGGGCCCCTTTGGTATTATACCTGTAAATAATCTGTTTTATTGCCATTTTCTTCAGATATATGAGGAGGATTTTCTTAAAAAGAAAACCTGAAAGTTCAGCTACAATTTACCAGAAGGTACATCTGAGATGCAAGCCTAGATTTGATGTTTTGGTAGAAAAAAAATCCTTCTCTGTTCACTTCATCATGAAACTGTATAACTGGTGATACAAAATGCAAAACATGCACTATGCACAATTTTTTCCAGTCACAGCCACAGAAGCATGTAACTTCTTCTGGATTGCCTGGGTGTCTTGGTGGCTTTCCTCACTCTTCTTCTTGCAGTCACTCAGTTTTGGAGAACTGTCTACTCCACACAGATTTACCATAGAGTGCCATACTGTTTGCATTTCTTCAAAACTGATGTAAATAAAGTCAAAGACATATTCAGTGACTTGAAAATGTTCATGTATCCATCCCATGACTTGTCTGAAGGAAACTGGCAACACAGTTGTGGCAGCAATGGAACATTCCATCTTTCACCTCATGAAATATTTGTTCCATTGAAAGAACGTAAAAACGTTAATCCCATAGTTGCTCCCAGTGTGTAGTGAGCGTCTTGTATGGCAGCACCCTGACATCAGTGTGTGTGTGTGTGTTTGTGTGAATGGGTGAATGTGAGGCGGCATTTTAAAGCACTTTGAGCATCTGATGCAGATGGAAAAGCACTATATAAATGCAGTCCATACCATTTAGACATTTTTATACTGATAAGCTTGATTTATCTTTTGTATTTGAAATGGCATAAACAAATTAAAATCTGTGAAATACCAAGGGGCCCAGTACCTTTAGAGGGCACTGTATACTTTTTTCTAGTTGTCCCTCATTTTGACAGACTCAGAGTGCAGAGGTGCATTCAACATTACTATCAAATATTTTTTTTGTGTTGTAAAATTCAATTTATGCTGCCACCATGACACGGACCTGGATACGCGTCAGAAAATAAATGAATGCATGAATAGAAATTCAATATTTTAAATATGAAACATCACAAGACAATGGGCCAACAAGAAATGACTATATGTCAATTTTTTTTATTGAAGCCATTCATTTACTCTTTATCTAGATTTACACACTGCATCTGTAGTTACTTCTGCACACTTACACCTTCTTTACTTAAAAAACATGCCGAGTTCCTAAACCGTGGAAAATTTTGATGTGCTCCTCTTCTCACTCCGTGCATGACAGACCTCAGTGGGCATGCTGCAGGATCCAATAAGTGACTGCTGTGCCTTACTATTCTGAGCCATACTCCTTTATTGTCATTTGTCACTTGTGATAAAATCTAATAACGTGCAATGTTTCAAAACAACTTTGTAATAAAAGATGCTGATAACATTTGTATTTGAAAAACCATTGTCTTTTGTGGCGTAACAACATTATCATTTCTCAATAAAGTTCTTTACTATGCTGTCACAACTGTGTTGACAACAAATTCTTTTTTTGTAAAGAACAATTTACAATCACGAAAAGTTGTTATCAGTAGGGGCTTTACACATTACACTTACTGTTGGCTGCAGGAGGGGAACAGAAAGCATCTGAAATGTCCACAGCAGCTCTACGTGCTCCAGTTACTCTTCCAATTTTAAAGTGTCTGCATATGCATAGATTGGGGGTACAGCTGCGTAACAGCATATGTGCAGGGTCAAAATCCCAGTTTCACAAGAATGCGGCTCCATTTCTGCAGCTCTGCACTACTGTATCTGTATTTCAATTCTTCCAGATGTGTTGTGTCTTGCCTATGTTTCTGCCATTATTACAACACGAGCTGCTAATAAGCTACTCAGTCTCCACATCCATGTACAGTAGTGTTCAGAATAATAGTAGTGCTACGTGACTAAAAAGATTAATCCAGGTTTTGAGTATATTTCTTATTGTTACATGGGAAACAACGTACCAGTAGATTCAGTAGATTCTCACAAATCCAACAAGACCAAGCATTCATGAAATGCACACTCTTAAGGCTATGAAATTGGGCTATTAGTAAAAAAAAAAGTAGAAAAGGGGGTGTTCACAATAATAGTAGTGTGGCATTCAGTCAGTGAGTTCGTCAGTTTTGTGGAACAAACAGGTGTGAATCAGGTGTCCCCTATTTAAGGATAAAGCCAGCACCTGTTGAACATGCTTTTCTCTTTGAAACCCTGAGGAAAATGGGACATCCAAGACATTGTTCAGAAGAACAGCGTAGTTTGATTAAAAAGTTGATTGGAGAGGGGAAAACTTATACGCAGGTGCAAAATATTATCTTATCTTAGCCTTTATTTGAAAAGGGACAATGTACAGAGACATTAAGCTCATAAAAACAAAGATGATCTGTACCAGATTATAGCTAAATAGCTAGTTTCCATCTGCAGTCCCCATTACATAATAAAATACAGTGAAAGAATACTCAATCAAACAATACCACACATACAGTCTATCACTGTCAGACACAAATACTCCCACAACCGCTCCAACTTTCACACATGGGCGATTCCATGGCAACGGAACTACAATCTCAGCACACCTTCAATGGGGAGCCAAAATATGGCCAGATTTTCCCGTCGTCGTAATTCCGCCACCACAGAACCACCCACATATACAATATAAATTATACATTTCAACAATGATTGCAATTACAGACAAGTCCTTATCTTTAAAAAAAATAAATAAATAAATACATAATGACCTACCTAATATATCTATCATTTTATATCAGGACATAAATAACAAATAACCACTTCTACACAATAATATTAGTGCTGGCAGGTTTGGTTGTTCCCTAGCCACTGTTTAAGCTCTGCTGTGAAAGTGATATAGCTTGTCTGATGTTTTAATTCATTTGGAAGATTATTCCATTCTTTTACGCCATTATAAGAAAAAGCAGTTTGTGCAAATAATGTTTTGTGCTTTGGGATGGCACACTGCCCCCTGGTGGAGGCTCGTGTGGCTCTGGTGGTGGCTGTGGATGTGTAGTGAACAAAGTCCTTAAGTGGTGCAGGTGCAGAGTTATTTAAGATTCTGAAGACCAGGCGAACTGAGGCAAATCTCTGGATATTATCAAAATTGAGGAGTCCATGTTTTTCTAGGATATGGCAATGATGGTATTGTCTTGGTTTCCTGTCCAGTACTTTTAGGGCTTGCTTGTGAAGTGATTCTAATGGCCTAAGGGTAGTTTTTCCTGCCTGGGACCAGCAGGTTATGCAATAGTAAACACGGGACATTATCATGGCATTAAAGAAAATTTGTGCAGCTTCTTGTGTGAGTGAGTTTCTGATGCATTTAAAAGTTTTAATATTGTATTTGAGGCTTTGACACAGTTGTTTAACGTGTTTTTTGAAAGTGAGTGTGGGGTCTAACATGATACCTAAATATTTGTACTCTGTCACATTCTGAATTGTTTCTCCATTTACTGTAATATTGGGAAAGGGTGACTTTTTGCATTTATCAGTGAAATACATTGTGGCAGTTTTCTTTGTGTTTAGAGTGAGGCATGAGTCATGCAGCCACCTGGCTACCTTCTCCATGGCTACGGTGAGTTTATTGGCTACCTGTTCTGCATCCTTCCCCCAGGCATAAACGACCGTGTCATCTGCGTACATCTGGATGTGTACATCTTCGCACACAGATGGAAGGTCGTTTATATAGAGTGAGAAAAGGAGAGGGCCGATATTAGAGCCTTGTGGTAAACCAAAATGGATATTTTCTATAGATGAACTGATGTTATTGATGCGGACACACTGAGAACGGTCAGACAGATAGGACTTAATCCAGGCCAAAGTATTTGAAGACAGTTTATATTGTGTTAATTTCGACAGTAGTATGGTATGGCTAACGGTGTCAAATGCCTTACAGAGATCTAAAAAAATAGCTCCTACAACCCCTCCATTGTCTAGGTTTGATTTTATTGTTTCAATGAGCAAGCAGCAGGCAGTTTCAGTCGAGTGATTTGCACGAAACCCAAACTGCATGGGATGTAATAGTTGCTCATCCTCCAGATGTTGGGTGAGTTGTTCCCCTAGCACTTTCTCAAGGATCTTAGATATTACAGGGAGGATACTGATTGGTCTGTAATTATTGACATCTTGCCTATTGCCAACTTTGTGAACTGGTGTCACAATTGCCGTTTTCAGGGCCGAAGGAAAATTAATTTCTGCCATTGACTGATTTAATAGCCTAGTTATTGGAGCAGATAGTGTGTCTTTGTGTGTTTTTAAAAAAACTGTATCAAAGCCATTGATGTCCTTAGCCCGGAAGCTTGATAATGAGGATAGGATTTTGTTTACTTTTACTTCATTTGTTGGCTCTAGATTTAATTCATTTTGATGAATTAAATTAGAGAGAGCTGCGTGTCGTCAGAGCGAGCTGCAAAAAGTTTGTACCTGAGTTTTCAGAGGTGGTGTTTGTAGTTGCCATCTGCCACGCCGGTGTTTGCCAACCCGGACAGTGGGAATACCACCTCAACCGGCAACTTAGTCCCGCGACTGGACGGCAACAACGTCCGAGGCCTGCCCAACGTGGTGAATTCACTGAGGCCGCGCGCTGCGTCATTAAAGCCGCGCGTCACGAGTGCCGCTTCCCCGAGGCCTCGTGCAGCCACCGCGGATCCATCAGCGCGGAAACACCGAGGCCGCGCGGCACCAGCGCAGTGCAGATCCATCCCGGTGACAAACAACGCAGGCTGTTAACATCGGCGATCGTCAAGCTGCCCATAAGCCGACCATGGGGCCTAAGAAGGTTCTGACAGCGGAGGAAGGTGACGATATTAAAAAATCTCTGGACTTTCTATCAGAGGAGATTTCTGTTGTGAAGCAGCAACAGAAATCAATCATGGATCTGGTGGAGGAGGTGAAGGCATTACGGCTCCAGAACGCTGAGAAGGACCGGCGTCTGGTGCAGCTGGAAAATAGAGTGGCTGAATTGGAGCAGTACACCAGAATCAACGACGTCATCATCACAGGTCTTCACATCAAACCACGGTCCTACGCACGGGCGGTAACAGATGAGAGCGGAGGGGAGCCCAGTGAACAGGAGGTCAGCTCTGTGGAAAAACAGGTTGCTGATTTCCTCCTATCTAAAGGTATAGAAATGGATTTAAATAACATTGAAGCGTGCCACCCTCTGCCCCGGAGAAATGACGGTGATAAACGAACCGTCATCATGAGATTCATCAACAGAAAACACAAAACAGCACTGTTAAAACAAGGAAGAAAACTGAAAGGGACAAACGTATTCATCAATGAACATCTCACCAAACAGAATGCCGACATCGCCAGGAAAGCACGCTTCTTAAAGAAACAGGGAAAAATCCAGCACACATGGACTTCAAACTGTAAAATATTCATTAAACTGAACGGATCACCAGAACAAGCAAAGGTTATGGCAATAAGGAACATCGAGGAGCTGGACAAATATGAACAATAGGTATGAGGACTCAAACACATCACAGCACCATGATGCAGACTGGAGCAACCCACTCATCCACATCATCTACACCCGGAGACAAGAGAGACATAATGACTAAGGATAATGATCCGTTTATTTCTGCCCAGGAGCTCTGTCTAGATACATTTAATTATAATAACTCTGCTAACCACCCCTTCGAATCTGAAAATAATCCTGATACCTTTTTCAGTGAGAATATTGTGAGACAGTGCAAATATTTTTCAGAAGAACAATTCAAAAAATTATAAAATCAATGATGAAGATTTTTCAATTATACATTTCAGCAGCAGAAGTCTTTCTCGTAATCTGTCCACTATTAATGATTGTTTGAAAACATCCAAAAAACGTTTTTCAGTTATTGCAATTTCAGAAACATGGTTAAATGAGGATAATAAAGATCTGGTATATCTTGATGGTTATGAATTGTTCCTGGTTAATAGGCAGACGAGAAGGGGCGGAGGCGTTGCATTGTTTGTAAGGTCAGATTATAACTGTAAACTCATTAACAACATGTCATTTACAGTGGACAACATCATGGAATGTGTTACCATAGAAATTACATCTATAAACTCCATTGACACCTTTGAAGACATTATCTTAGGAATGTACAACAAAATCAACAGAAATAAGCATTTATTTGTCTGTGGAGATTTCAATATAGATTTTTTAAACCTTCACAATCATCCACAAATCACTTCATTTATAAACACCTTGTATTGTTTAGGACTGTTTCCAACCATCATTCATCCTAGCAGAATAACTATGGACTCAACAACTCTCATTGACAATATTTTAACTAACGTTATATCTGGTAATCTTAGTGGGGGACTACTGGTCAGTGATATCAGTGATCACTTTCCAGTTTTCTCAGTCTTTGCATTGGAGGGTTGTTGTAAGTATCGAAGCAATACCAAATTCATGAGTAGAAAAGTAACACCTGAAACAATTGATAATTTAAGGGAGGATTTATCAAGTCAGAATTGGTCGGATGTTTTTGTTGATGATGTTGACAGGTCATATGATGCTTTCATCTCCATTTTTTCCAGTTTGTATAATAAACACTGTCCATTTGTTGACAAAATATATAGAAATCAATATAGCAACAAACCATGGATAACTAAGGGGCTTCAGAGGGCATGTAAAAAGAAAAATGTACTATATAAACATTTCATAAAACTACGAACTAAGGAAGCTGAAAGTAAGTATAAAACATATAAGAATAAGTTAATCAATATCATGAGACTCAGTAAAAAAATATATTATAATGAGTTACTTGTCAAAAATAGAAATAACATCAAAAACACATGGAACATATTAAATGAAATAGTAAAAAAGAATAGAGTAACTAGAGATTATCCTTCATTTTTTCAGAGTAACAACTACATCACGATTGATAACGACGAGTCTATTGCTGAACACTTTAATGAATACTTCGTTAATGTGGGTAAAAATCTTGCCAGTAAAATTGACTCATCAACTAATAACTTCTGGGTAAATAATTCAACGTTTAACAAATCTGTTTCAATGTTCATTGGTGGTACTCATGAAAGGGAAATACTTGATCTGGTTCATGGTTCAAAAAGTAAGAAATCGACTGATTTTAATAATTTGGATATGGCTTTATTAAAAAAAGTTATTGATTGTATAGTAAAACCGTTCAATTATATTTGCAATATGTCACTAAGTACTGGTAAATTTCCTTCTCAAATGAAAATAGCCAAAGTAATTCCTCTGTTTAAAACTGGTGACAAACACACATTTTGTAATTATAGACCTATATCACTCCTGCCACAATTTTCCAAAATTTTGGAAAAAATATTTGCTAAAAGATTAAATGATTATTTACTGAAGCATAACATCATTTGTGAAGAACAATATGGATTCAGAAGGTCTCGAACTACATCACATGCTTTGATGGACTTTGTGGAAAGTATAGCAACTGCAATTGACAATAAACAATACACAATAGGTGTTTTTTTTGATTTACAGAAAGCGTTTGACACAATTAACCATGGAATACTATTAATTAAACTGCAGAAATATGGAATCAGAGGTCTGGCATATGAATGGATAGCTAGTTATTTACAAGGCAGATTTCAGTATGTTCAATTCAATAATACAAATTCTGAACTCAGGGATGTCACATGTGGGGTGCCGCAGGGCTCAGTGCTGGGTCCTTTGTTGTTTATAATCTATATAAATGATATAAGTTGGGTGTCGAGTTCACTGAGATGTGTCCTTTTTGCGGATGATACAACTGTGTTCTGTAGCGGTGAAAATCTTGAACAGCTTCTGGACATAGTGGAGAAAGAACTGGAAAAATTTAAGGTTTGGTTTGATGCTAATAAGTTGTCACTCAACCTTGGGAAAACTAAATGTATTATATTTGGAAATAAACAGGCACCCAAATGTAAAAATGTAACTATAAACAATAAGGAAATTGAGTTAGTAACAGAGAATAAATTTTTAGGTGTTATAATTGATAATAAACTTAGCTGGAAACCACATATAAATTATGTGAAATCAAAATTGTCAAAAACTATAGCCATTCTGTATAAAGCCAAAGACCTACTGCCGCAAGAGGGGTTACTTACTTTATATCATTCTCTGATGGTACCATATATGACATATTGTGTTGAGTCATGGGGAAACACTTACAAATCAAATACCAATCCAATATTCCTTTTGCAAAAACGAGCCATACGAATCATCTGCAATAAACAATATCGTGAACCAACTCATTCTTTATTTGTGTCTTTAAATTTATTAAAATTCATAGATTTGGTCGATTACATTACAATTCAAACTTTATTTCGAGCGAAAAACCAAGCCTTACCGAGACATGTCCAGAGTCTGTTCCGATTGAGGGAATCCAGATATAGTTTAAGAGGTTGTGCAATTTTTATGAAACCACCAGTAAGAACAAATGTAAAGGGTTTTTGTGTGTCTGTGGTTGGGGTGAGGAAATGGAACAAATGTTCAACAGAGGTTAGAATGAGTAGTACCTTAGTAAGTTTTAAGAAACTACTCAAAAAGAACATCATGCCTAAGTATCATAAAGAAGCAAATATAATTTGATTTATATGGAATGTTCAATTTATAAGTGGGACTCATTGTATATTTGAATGTGTGGGTATGTATATGCGTATGTAGATATATAGATATGGGTAGGTGTATATGTATATGTATATAAGTGACTTTGTATATGTATGTATGTATATATTTATGTTTGTAAAGTATATAAGTATGTATATAGGTATATATGGCACAGCCCAAGCAGAGGGTCACCCCCAAGAGCCTGGTCTGCTTGAGGTTTCTTCCTTATAGGGAGTTTTTCCTCACCACAGTTGCCTAGTGCTCGCTCTGGGGGTTGGTAAGGTTAGTCCTTACTGGCGTAAAGTGTCTTGATTCGACTTTCTTGTGATCTGGTACTATATAAATATAATTATAAGTGAATAGTATATTGATGTGTATGTCTGTGTGTCGACATGTAGTAGTGAATTTGTATTTATGTAAATATGACTGATAAGAATTGTTGGACTTGTACGAGCAGGGGTGGGCGCTAATAAGCTTTGCTTCAGCCCACACCCTTTCGGTCTCACTAGTTTTGTCTGTGTTTGTTTGTGGAATTGTTCTTTTTTTTTTTTTCTATTTGAATATATTGTGTGCCAAATAAAAACTTTGTCACATTTGTCACATTGTTCACCACTATTTCACTGTACATTTTTTGGGGGAAATTCTTGTTAATTGTTTCCCCTGATTGAATAAAGTTCTGATTAAAACAGTTACCAATTTCCAAATTATCATAGAGAATAGAGTCATTCATTTTCAATGTTATATTTTCCTTCATTGCTTGTCCTTTACATGTAAGTTTATCAATGGATTTCCAGAGTTCTCTAGTATTCCCTTTCGCGGCTTTAATGATGTCTAGAAAAAAATCTGCTCTAGACTTTCGTAACTGCATTGTAACTTTGTTTCTAAGGCTTTTAAAAATCATATAGTCAGTATTAAGGCCAGTTTTAATGGCTCTTTTAAGAGCTGAGTTTCCTTTTTTTCATGAGTCCCCAACTTATCTCATTTAACCACGGGACCCTCACTTTAACCTTTTTCTTGTTGGGCTGAGTTATGGTGAATTTGAAAATTATTTGTTTGATTGTCATTATTAGTTCATCACAATCCTGTTCAGTGTTTGTCCAATTGATTATATCACTCCAAGGGACATTCTTGAGCTCACTGTCTAAAAGTTCATAGTTTTTTTTTTAGGTATATGGGGTGAGAATTTATGACTCTGAGCACCTTTTTGGTCTTTATGCCGTGATTTTGTCATCTTTCTGTTATGTGGGCCGCTGAAGAGGAGGTACTGCTGGCCCACCACTACCAGAGGGCGCCCTGCTTGGAGTGCGGGCTCCAAGCACGAGAGGGCGCCAGACCCAGAAGAAGTGACAGCTGTCATTCATCCTCTGCACCAGCTGTCACTCGTTCATCATCATCATCATCATCACCATAAAGGCCGGACTGCAGCTCCACCTCCTCGCCGAGAAATCGACTACTGAAGAGGTAATTTCTTTGCTGACTAATACGTTGTGTAATAATCTGAACTTCTGTTGCAGCCGTTTTCCTGGTGTTTTGCCTTGTCTGTGGGATTGGCGTTTGGTGTGACAGCGACGGCTTCGCCTCACACCCCAAACCAGATAAGTGGTTAACCAGGAGCTGCACGAGTGTGTGATTGGAGGTGGAGGTGCTCCCTCCTAACTGTGTGCAGACTGTGGATTACCGAGTGTGCGGACTCACACTCATTCATCTTGTCTCTGCTTTCTGCCAGCAGTACCAGGGTCAACAGCCGAAGACAGAGGCCACCTGGGGACTCGGGACTTGGTGGCTCCGGTGTTCTTCAGACCGTTGGTGGTGGAAGCCGTGTGGGACGCGGCTTCTCTCTCGTCGGGGGTCTTCTATCGTCGAGCCTGCCCACACGTCACCTGGTGTCAATTGACTTTGCTAATTCTGTGTATTTCGTTGTGTATCATCACAACATTAAATTGTTACTTTTTGGCTTAATTCATTGTCCGTTCATTTGCGCCCCCTGTTGTGGGTCCGTGCTACGACACCTTCCCAACACTTTCGTGCTATCAATGTGATGTTGTGGTCTGATAAGCCTGTTATCAAGTTGTATGTTTTGGTTATGCAGTCAGGTTTAGTGGTGAATATTAAATCCAATAGTGTTTGAGTGGAATTGGTTATCCTAGTAGGACTGCTCACCATTTGAGTCATGTGGAAGCTATTCATAATTTCTTTAAGTTTCTTCCTACGTGTTTTATTCAGCCAGTCCAAGTTCAAATCCCCCATTACTATTAATTCTTTAGCACTGTACTTTTTGAGTATATCTGACAGTAAATTAAAAAAAATATGTCTTTAGCATTGGGAGGTCTATACCCAACAATGAGGTTAAAATGCATCTCTGGAGATAAAGTAATTTTCACTCTAACACACTCAATGTTAGCATCTTCAGTTTCCATCTCTTCACTCTTAATATTTTCCCTTACATATATCATAACACCTCCCCCTCTCCCTCTTACTCTATCCTTCCTATAAATTTTAAACCCCGGGACATTGATTATAGCAGAGGGTGTAGTGGGTGTTAGCCAGGTCTCAGATAGGCAGAGATAGTCCATTATAGGCTGTTCATCTACAATGATCTCCAATGCTTTAAAATGGACAAAAAAACAGATGCGTGGAAGAAAATGGAAAACAACCATCAAAATGGATAGAAGAATAACCAGAATGGCAAAGGCTCACCCATTGATCAGCTCCAGGATGATCAAAGACAGTCTGGAGTTACCTGTAAGTGCTGTGACAGTTAGAAGACGCCTGTGTGAAGCTAATTTATTTGCAAGAATCCCCCGCAAAGAGAGTAAAATTGTTCTTTTTGGGTCCAAGGGCTGCAGACAGTTTGTGAGACAACCCCCAAACTCTGAATTCAAGCCAAAGTTCACAGTGAAGACAGTGAAGCATGGTGGTGCAAGCATCATGATATGGGCATGTTTCTCCTACTATGGTGTTGGGCCTATATATCGCATACCAGGTATCATGGATGAGTCAAAATACTTGAAGAGGTCATGTTGCCTTATGCTGAAGAGGACATGCCCTTGAAATGGGTGTTTCAACAAGACAATGACCCCAAGCACACTAGTAAATGGGCAAAATCTTGGTTCCAAACCAACAAAATTAATGCCTCGCAGATGTGAAGAAATCATGAAAAACTGTGGTTATACAACTAAATACTAGTTTAGTGATTCACAGGATTGCTAAAAAAGCAGTTTGAACATAATAGTTTTGAGTTTGTAGTGTCAACAGCAGATGCTACTATTATTGTGAACACCCCCTTTTCTACTTATTTTTTACTAACAGCCCAATTTCATAGCCTTAAGACTGTGCATATTATGAATGCTTGGTCTTGCTGGATTTGTGAGAATCTACTGGTACCTTGTTTCCCATGTAACAATAAGAAATATACTCAAAACCTGGATTATTCTTTTTAGTCACATAGCACTACCATTATTCTGAACACTACTGTACATAAAATCAGTAATGACGCTAATCCTGTCAAGTGACTCCAAACACATCCTTTAACTGTAACAAATCTAAAAATATACATTAAATTAGATACAATTATTGCTCAGTTACTCAATCTGAAATACACCTGCTAGAATATAACTGACACACTACTTAGAATAGAACAGAATAGAATAGAATATGTGTTTACTGTCATTGCATTTCTGCAATGAAATTCTGGTAGAACTTTCCAAACAGCTATAGACAATAAACATCATAACAGCAGCTTTAAAAAAAAAACAGGAAACAGGTTCCCAGGATGGCAAGACCTTCTTAGAATACCAAAAAAGTGCTTAATAACTTAATGAGGTAGGAATGCTTTGTTAATATCCATTACTGAATATCTGTGTTTGTGTTTGTGGGAGGGGGACAGGGTGGGGTGATGGAGGCTACAGCTCTGGGGGGAAAGCTGTTCCTTAGCCTATTGGTTTGTTTTCTTATTGTGCAGTACCTCTTCCCCGACGACAGAGGAGCAAACAGGGAATGTCCCGGATGGCTGTTATCCTTGCAGATGGCCTATGCTTTCCTTTGCAAGTGCTCAACATACACAGTGTCTACGTCCAGGAGTTCAGCTCCTACAATCCTCTGGGCTGTCTTCACCACCCGGGACAGATCTTTTCTGTCCTCTGCCGTGCAGCTGCTGTACCACACCATGCAGCCCTGGCAGAGGATGCTCTCCATGGTGCGTCTGTAAAAGTTCCTGAACAGCTGTGGAGCCAGACCAGCCTGCTTCAGCTTCCTCAGGCATAACATCCTCTACTGGTCTTTTTTCACCAGGTTGTGGGTGTGTAATATTCATGTCAGATCCTTGGTGATGTGGGAGCCAAGGAATATGATTGAGTCCACCCTCTCCACCTCTTCTCTGCTGATGTACAGTGGGGGCTGTGAGACTCTCCAGGTCCTCCTGATAACCTCCTTGGTTTTGGTGGTATTGAGGACCAGGTTGTTGTCTGCACACCACTCTGTTAGATGTCTGACATCCTCCCTGTGCTAGGTCTCATTGTTTTCCCTGATAAGACCTACCACCATAGCGTCGTTGGCAAAGTTTATCAGGGTGTTGGAGGAATGAGTGGGGACACAGTCCTGGTTGAAGAGAGTAAAGAGTGCCGCACTGAGCACACACCCCTGCAGTGTGCCTGTGTTCATGGTTACTGTGCCGGATCACAGGTTCCCCATCCTGACATTCTGAGGTCTCTTGGTCAGGAAATCAATAATCCATGAACAGAGTGAAGTGGAGAGTCTGAGGTTGGTGAGTATATGGACCAGTTTATGTGGGATTACAGTATTAAATGCACGGCTAAAATCAGCAAAGAGCATCCTGACATACGTGTTTGGCAGCTCCAGGTGAGCCAGGGCTGCATGACGTGCAATGAAGACAACATCCTCTGTAGATCTGTTTGCCCCAGTATACAAACTGATGGCTGTCCATGTGTGCAGGGATGCTGTTTCTGATGTGTGCTAACACCATCCTCTCAAAGCACTTCATAATGATCGGGGTGAGGGCAACCAGCTGGTTTTTGGGCACAGAAATAATAGTAGTCCATTTGAGGCAGATGGGTACACCAGCATGTTGTAAGGAGAGGTTATAGACATCTGGGGAACACCCCAGCGAGCTGGTCAGCACAGCTCTGCAATAGGCGCCCTGTCACCCCATCTAGCCCAGCTGCTGAGATGGTGTTGATCCGTTTCATGGCGGATTTCACCTGGTGCTGCTGGAGGACAAGTGTCAGCTCCTCCTCAGGCTGGATTCTTTCAGCAGCCTGGGCTCTTCCCTGCTGCTTATTGAAGCGAGCAAAGAAGAGGTTCAGGGTGTCGGGGAGATCTCTGTCCTGACTGATCTGTTAATATGGAGCACAGTCACTAATTGCAGCCCAAATCAAGATTGCCCTTGTGGTTACCTTTATCATGTGTATGTTCATGCATGGTGTTGTGATCACAGGTTGGTGTTTTCTGTTCCATAGTGTGTTCTGGAGTTATTACCACTGGTAGAGTTGGCCGCTACAATGAAGACCATGCTGATATAGACACTGTAAACTGCCATGTAAGCAGATTTCTTCACTGTACCCGACTGGGCAAACACTACGCATTGTATGTATATTGTGGGTATCGTACAATTAAGCGTATTGCTATTTTTGATTACAACCTGTTCATCAACAGCCACGTTTCTGCTCCAACTCTCTGTGCAGCTCGATGTGACTTACCAGATTAGCTTCACTGGGTGCGTGATACTTCTCAGTGCCCATTCGCACCAGGCCATCATTATAGAGGAAAATACGAAGCGGGTCACAGGAAGTGACCAGGATGTAGATGCGTAGGTCAAACTTGTAGCCCTCCATTAGGAAAGGTTTGTCCAGGTATTCCTGAACAATGAAGTGCTCCTGGGCTGGCAGTTTCTCACAGTTACGGATCAGTGAGATCCTAGATAGACATAAACTTTATTAATCCTCAAGGGGAAATTAGGGTGTCATCAGCAGCATAATAAAATATTGCATAGTAAAGACAAAATGGCTCATTTTAAAAATGATAGATGGAAGCATCGCAAGCACTCTTAACATGACTGATGACACTGATACAGTCTTATATACTCATTAAAGCAAAAAGGATCAAATATCCAGTGTGGCAGGTTAATAAGATCAGACTGTGTTCTCCGTTTCCAGCTCTACTCTAATTTGTGTGCTTTGGTCTCATGTCACAGGCACTCAAGCCTTACAGTATGCAGACCTTTGTCTGCTGGACTGAAGAATGTGTTGTGCTACTTTGTGCCTATCCATGTGAGCGTGCATACAAAGGTGAGAGGCAATGTTGAAAGGGTTTCTGTATGTGTGTATATGCAGGAGGTCAAAAAATCTCCCACTATATGGAACTACCAGGACTGACCTATATTACAATCACTCAGCAGTAAGATAGAGTTGGCCTAAATTGGTTACATACAGAACCAGGCAGGCTTCATTAAACAGGCACAAGCAACCTCACATGTACAAACACAATATTGGGACAAGATGTGAAGACTTGGTGTTTTTAAAAATACAGTCTGAGATATTGTGATATTATAGCACCAAGGCAACAGTGGCCAAACTGAAAATCATTGCTCAGTTCTGTGCCGGTCTAAATTCTAGTTTTAACAAAGATTCATCATTCTTCAATAATTCTGCTGAAGCAGAAACAATGACAAACCCAATGGACAGACATGTAGCCCTGGAACAGTGTTGCCACAGTTACTTTGAAAAAGTAATCCAATTACTGATTACTGATTACTCCTTGAAAAAGTAACTTAGTTACTTTACTGATTACTCAATTGGAAAAGTAACTAAGTTAGATTACTAGTTACTTTTTTAGTTACTTTCCCCAGCTGCCGACAACAACCCACCTCAACATGACAATGATACCTGTTTTGCCAAAAGTCACTTTATAGTCACCCTTTCTCGACTTCAATGAAAATAAATACTTGTTTTATGAAAAGTAAAATAAAGACCTCTTTCTTGACCTCATATTTAACTGTTGACAGCACTGTAAAAGTAAAACTTGCAATTTCTAACCTACATTGTTTATAAATGTAACTATTAAATTCATTCTAACATTTTTCTAACATTTAAATTCTCTCTAAACATTTACTTGTCAAAATTATTATTATTTTAAGTAGTATTAGTAGTTGTAGCTAAAAAAGGCTTCAAAACTGGACCTTTAATCTAGGGGTGTTTTGGGGGGGCACATCCCTGCCCCACGCCCCCATTCCACCTGGATTTGCCCCTGCTTTGGCGTTTGAGCACAAAGAATGGATAACATTTATTTATGCAGAAAACATGACCAGATTTACAGGTAAGAAAGTTTTATTGCGTTTTCACATCATGTGGTCCTCAGAAAGAGAGTTTAGGCGCATTTGAGTGGAAAATAATGTTAGTTGTTGATGCGTCGCAGAGGATCAGCTGTTTTTAGCAGCAGATACGGAGCGGCTCCGAGAAAAAAAAAAAATCATAAAAATGTCTTTGTAAAGCTCAGCGCAGGTGTGCTGTTGTCACCGCGCTTTAAGAGGTGAGGACGAGTCGAGCTGCTGCAAAAAAACCGCGGATGAAAAGCTCGCAGCCCGCTTAAAGTGGGCAGTTCAGTCGAACCCCGACCTCCTGCCCACGGACCAAGTTTAATGCTGCTATCGACCCACAATGCAAAAATAATAGTAACGCACAGTGACTTAGAGAATACTTTAATCTGAGTACTGATTGGAAAGATTAACGCGTTAGATTACTCGTACTAAAAAAAGTGGTCAGATTAGAGTAACACGTTACCGGCATCACTGCCCTGGAATGACTGAAGATTAAGTATTTTTTTAATCGATTCTTAATTTTGAATACTTTTTTAACATGCAAAGTCTTTAATTTCAGCTTCTTACGTGTTAATATTTTTAATTTATTTGCACGCTGCTTTACTCCCATCTGGCAGGAAGCTCGAATGGTATATTCCAGCATTCACCCTCATGTAATAGTCATATCATTGAACACATCAACATTCATTATTTGTATACTGTATTAAGAAAAGTGTAATTCTGAAAATAATTTAATGTTATGATAATGAAACTCGGCAAAATTAAATGAATTGTTACACAGCTTCAAAATGTTTGAATGTACCTCATTCACATGCCGATTATTATATTGATTAGCTTATTGTTCTGTTTACTGTCCATGGTACTAATTGCGCACAAGCGACTAGTGTGAGAAGCGCTGGTACATGATGCAATCCAAAGCGAGAACAGAGACTGCAGCACACAAGTGAAGTTTTTCTCAAACAAGTGAGTGTTCTAGGTTACCGTTTAAGCTATGGCTGCTGACATCACTTACTTGATATCAATAATTGTATGAATGCTACAGAATTTATATGTAATTTACATTTTTTTCCCAGTAGCCAGGTATCGCAATGTTGTGATGACCCTCATCTGACGTGTTATTACATTATTGCAATGGGTGAAAAAAGTAAGCTCAATCCTGATGAGGTCAACCACAAAGATCCCTGCACGACCAAGCCGGCAATGTGTTACTGAATCACTGCCATTCAACATACGGAGAATGTCTCTCTTTCCTCCTCTGTCTTTTCGCCATCTTGTCTGTTTAAGACACTTTTAGGCTTCTTAAAGTCCTCTTCCTGCCTCTTAACAGTTTTCACCTTAAGAGCTCTCATAAGACCTAAGATGCTTTGTGAATAACTTTTATTTTATCAGGGAGAAATTCTAAGTAATGTCTTAGAATGTGAGCAATTCTAAGATTATTCTTAGAATGGCATCACTAAGTGCTGCTTTTAGCCTTTGGATGCTTTGTGAATATGGGCCCAGAAACTTAATTCAGGCTTTTACTACTGTGCTGCAGCACATTTACATCTATGTTCTCCTTCTGTTCAATGCGTTGAGCAGAACCACATACAGTAGCATAAAAACTCCAAGAAGATGCCACATATTGTTAATATGCCATAAATAGCATAGCAAAACCTTCCTATATGAAACTGGTATGATGGTATTAAACGTGAACTGAATGTAAAGTTTAAACAGGTTATTTATCTGTTATTCCACCTACTAGTGCAGCAGATAAAGTGAAACACTCATGCAAATGGTGATAAAAGCATCAAATTTGGCAGAAACATTCTTTTATCCCGTAACTCCATAGAATTCAGGTCACACATAGTCCAAAGTATACCTTTTTGGAATCTTATGATCAGGCAAATAATGTGGAATATTTTTCAATATGATTGGAGCATCTTTTAATTTTGACCTCTGTGTAATTCTTCAATTGACCCTACCTGACCACCGATTGAAAAGTCAAGTGGCCAATCGGTTTTTCAAAAAGAGGATTGTCTAAGGAGTATTTCTGCCGAATTTGATGCTTTTATCACCATTTGCAGGATTCCGCTCGAACATTCTCTTATCTGCTGCACTATACCACTATCAGATGTGTTGTTTTGTTTTTACCTTGCAAAATTAAACACTCCTATGGAATCTTGCGAGAGTGTCAAATCAAACATAGATCTTTTACAGGAGTCTGAACATGGAAGCAGCATGAAACAAGATGGAATCAACTGATTTATATGATACAATCAATCCATTGACCATTTAGTAGATTGAGATCGATTCAGGGGTCTGTCTCTCATTGTAGTCACATCTATTGCTTTATTTGCAAATTATATCGGTGAATTGTTACATCACTACTGAGAGGGCCAATAAGGATGCTTTGCTTTAAAGCATCAGGGAAAAAAGCGTAAGCCACTCCCTTCCTTCACAGTCTTAAATTCCTCAAGCCTGCAGCTGCTTAAAGAGTGTGTAATGTTGCATACATCAATCATTCCACATCACTGTTTACCAATGCCACCGCCAACAGACAATCACTTCATTGCTCTGCTTATCACAGCACTTGAACAGAAAATAACAAGGAGAAGTTGATGGGACCCTAAACCGATGATGTGCAGGGCTCTCCTAACAGTCAAGGCGGTGAGCTGAGTGATGAGGACAGGGTTAACAGTGTTAGATAGCTGAGGAGGAGGAGTGGAAGAGAAGATGACATGATTGATGAGCTGGGGTGTCAGGTAATCACAGCCCACTCCTCCCTGCCTATTTAATTTGGCACCAGAGGGATCTCGCCTTTTTAAGCACAGCACGATCGCTTTTATTTTGTTTCCTTCATAACAAGCAGTGCTTCAGATATAAACAATAACTTAATTTAGTTGGCCGGCAGAAAAATAAATTATAGAGGGTAGATGTAACTTAATTTCCTGCCGCGTCACACAATACAAAAAAAAGAGAAAAATTGAATCTTCTGAGCTGCCTGCTGTTGATTGGTCTACTAAACTCATCATCTTTCATATTCTTATGTATTGCAATAATTCAGGCCTTGCTGGCATTTATTCTTTAATAAATAAGGGCGTAGTTGTAGCATGGATTTATAAGTAATGGTCACATTATACCAGAAAGGACAAATTCAAAGAGAATTAGGAGAGCTGAAGCACAATGAACAGTTTGTACTTCAATATCTCCACCTACTGGTGCAAGAAATAAATTCCACCCAAATAGTTGTTAAGAGATGTACTTCAGATGCAACTTTTTCAAATAACAAAAATTTGCAAAATAATGCAAAAATATTTATTATCTGAGGAGTTTCTGCATGCTCTAAAGTACTCTAGAGGCACTATGTGAAATGTACAAACAAAAATGCCTTTTCACAGTTTAGAGGACCATTATGTGGTTTTTAACTCTCATGGAAAAGGAAACAATTTGGGTCAGGACAAACATTAAAATGCAGATGGATTTTATTTTCATTTAATGTAGAGTATGAGTCCTGGAGTTTGTTGAAAAGATATGGTTTAACTTGTAAATGAATGTATTTGCTGACATCATAAGACCGAGAATCACCATCATTGAATTCCTTCAGAAACATATAAGGAACTCTTGTGCTGTTTGCAATGCCCTAAATAGCACCTAAATGCGCATTAAGTGACTTGTTTTAGTCAGGAACATGGTGCACAGGGGTGAGGAAAGCAGCCAAAATGTTTTTTCCCCCACTAACTCCAACGAACTCCATCTGGAACAGATGTAACGTTCAGTCGGGCTTTGGGAAAGGTTTAACTCATCACACACCCATAGCACCAAGGCCAACTGAGAATAAAAGCAGAGGCAAGTTCGCCACAGTAATTGTGTTCCTATGAAATACAATGTTGAAACAAAACACTGTCCTTCCACTGACGTGTGCACTCATGAAACATTATTGACACAAATATTCATAGGCGTTCACTGAAACTTAAAAAGGTCGTTTTTTCCACTCTGCCAGAATGGTGTCAATTAATTTCTATGACAATGTCTGAGGCTATGTTTTAACTAGTAGTATATGGATCATAGCTGATCTGTGACCCGTACAGGGCTGCCCCAAAAATCTGTCACGCATTGAGCTGTAGATTAACTGCATCATTTACCTAAGTGTGAAATAGATTTGTCATTGTGACTTGTCCGCCAACAAAGTTGGAGTGTTTTCACTCATTTGTTTGTTTGTTTATCTGTTTGTGAACAGCCTGGAGCCCACAATTTTTCATATACCGTTATGAAATGTTTACTGAAGATTCATATCCTAACAGGCAAAACTGATTAAATTTTCAAGGTCATAGGTCAAAGGGCAATGTCACGAAAAATCTTTACATTGAACAAATTTTTTAAAAATTCATAACTGTCAAAAAAGATCAAAGTCCTTCATATTTGACAGCATTATGTAGGATGATATCCTTTATCGACTGACAAGTTTGATCTGGATCTGATGGAATCGGTACAGCAGGGGGCGGAACTGCATTTGCTCTACCGTACTGTTTTGACTAAAAGGGAGCTGAGCCAAAAGGCAAAGCTCTTGATCTACTGGTGCAATCTTCGTTCCTACTCTCACCTATGGGCATGAGGGGTTGAGTCATGAACGAAGAACTAGATCGCGGGTACAAGTGGCCGTATGGGCTTCCTTAGGAGGATGACTGATGTCTCCTTAGAGATAGGGTGAAAAGGTTCAGTCCATCCGTGGGGAGCTCGGAGTAGAGTCGCTGGCCTTCGTACTGAAAAGGAGCCACCTGAGTGGTTCAGGCATCTGGTAAGGATGCCCCAGGGCGCCTCCCTGGGGAGGTGTTCCAGGCACCTCCATCAGGGAGGAGACCCCGGGGAAGACCCAGGACTAGGTGGAGAGATGATATCTCCACACTGGCATGGGAACACCTCGGGAACCCCAGTCAGAGGGTGGGTCAATGTGGCATGGGAAGGGGAACTGTGGGGTCCCCTGCTGGAGCTGTTGCCCCCACGACCCGAACCCGGAAAAGTGGTTGAAGATGAGGTATGAGTGAGTGAGATTACACATCTTAATGCATTCAGGTCATATGATCGGTTGATTTTACAGGTCCATTTATGACGAGGAGGGCGGAGTGCATTTTAATTTCTCCTCCCCCTTCCGTGACAACCAATTAGGGGTGGGTATCGGGAACTGGTTCCTTTAAAGAATCGTTAAGGAAATTATTCGATCCACCGACATCAATAGCCTTTTGCTTAATGATTCCCTTATTGGTCCTTCAGAGCGGCCGTTGTATTTGAGGGTGTGTTATCGGGAAAACTATCATTTCTCTACGTTGGTTGCAGACCCTGCAGCGGGTCCACAATCAACCGCTTCTGAAACGGCTGTGCTTGAAGCTTGAAGCGATGAGCAGTGCTCCAACTCGCTGCTTCTTGGTTCTCTGCGTCACTGCTTTTCAGAAGTGGCAAGTCTGCTTCTTACCCTCTCAAAGCCATTAAAAAATGTCATGAGTCACTTTTGTTTGGATTAAAGTCACTAACTGGGACTCTTGTCTTGCTGTGGGCAAGAAAACGAGAATCGTCCTGTTCCTTTCGCACAGTTCCAAACTCTGCACTGGTCCCTGCTGAATCAAGTTAGAAAGATAGAGTCCGGTCAGAATTAATAACTTCAAAGTGAATCGCCATTTTAATCAAATGGCACCTCCTTCCAAACGTTGTAATACAGACAACAAACCAAAACATTTTTTTCTCCCAAAATGAGACATCATCTGTGTTTATAATTATATCCTAACATGCAGCGCAACCGGCTGAGCTCGCTCAGAGGCTAGGGAGTTACATTTGTGCCATTAATATCAAAGTAATGCTTATTGACAAAAACTACAGATTTTGTTAAATTATATTTCTCTCCAGAGATCTAAGATCCACCATGTACAAAATTTTATTTATGTTCAGAGATGAAAAGATACAGTGACCATGTACAGATTTTGTTTATTTCTATTTATATCCAGAGATCAAGGATCCAGTCACCAATTTCATATTTACTTTAAGACTCAATAAAATGTTGACATAGAAAACCTATAAAGCCGACTTTTAGCACACAGAAAGTCACAGGAGGCATTGATAAGGGAATCGATAATAGCATCGATATTGATAAAATCTTTATCAATACCCATCCCTTCAACCAATCACAGCTCTTAGAGCAGGGGTGCCTAAGTTCGTACCTTCCTGACACTCTTAGTTGTCTCCCACTCGGACTGGTAATCTGGATTTTGGGGCATTTGCCCGGGGGGGGCCGCTGCACGTTTAGACGTGCGGGGGCCGGCCCGCCCAAGTTCACACCGGCCCCGTTCTCTACTTTGTAACTGCGAGTAGTAGTGACAACTCAAAAAAAAACGTTATTGAGGTTTAACTTTTACTATTAATTGATAGGGAGGTACGTGCAGTTTATATACCCTTTACTTGTAGTAAACATCTTTGTGACGGTTGGGAATATGGTGCAATTTTCTTTTCTTTTTTTAAACTGTAAAATCCCTTGCAACAAACAAATTATAATAAATATTACTTTGTTTAAAGCAAAACTACGATGTTCCTCTTGTATTTGGCGGATTTATGTCCGAAGATTTTGCAAAAAAATGTGTTGTGGTGCATGGGGGTATGCATCAAAGGCTGTCATATTCCGTCTGGTGTTCAGTGTTGCCAGATTGGGCAGTTTCCCCAATTGGGCTGTTTAGGATGGCCGTCGGCGGTAAAAAATGTTTTCTATAGATTTATGGCCATAGAGATCAATAGACTTTTGTTCAAATTGGGCGAGATTTAGTGCAGCCAGGCGTTTTTGAGCATTTTTTTGGGCTGGAAATCATCAGTAGTCACATCTGGCAACCCTGCTGATGTGATGAGTGGCGCAGGTCCATGGGAACACGGATGCATGTCACGCATATATTTTCACTAGATAAATCATGGAAAGAGGTGGCAAAAAGAGGAGGGGGAGCGGAGAAGATTCTGGACAAAAAGCAGAAAGCTCTACAAGCTGAGGCTTCCGGGTGTTTTAAAATAGATCATTGTTTTGCTGTGGCCAATACTACTTCTAGCGTTGCTGCTAGTGCTCCCAACGTCCCTACGACAACGGGCGAAAATGAGGACAACTTTACTGGAGAGGTTAGTCCAGGCTCAAAGCCAATTGATGTCTATGTTGGGTCGGAATCGGAGGATTCCGTGTCCAGTGAGCAGGTCGTGGGAAAGGACGCACAGGAGATGACAGAACCTGAAGTTCATCATGCTAGTGCTTCTACTGTCAACATCCCTTCAGCTACGTCTGAGGCCGAGCCTGCTATGGATTATTTCAGCCCGCCCTAACCGAAACGAGCTGTCTTTATTTTTGAAAAACACCCAACACCGAACACAAAAAAGACCCTGATAAGTGGTTTGTGTTCCCCAAGAAACTGTCTGCTGTAAGGTAAGATAAACTAAACTAAACACACACACATTACCTCTCTCTCTCTCTCTCCTCTCTCTCTCTCTCTCATCTCTCTCACACACACATTACCTCTCTCCTCTCTCTCTCTCTCTCTCTCTCTCTCACACACACACCATTGCCTCTCTCTCTC